>NC_134373.1:7426451-7735887 GCF_035582795.1 Mycteria americana | reverse complement strand
ATAAGGTTAAGATAGGGTCACATGCTTTAATAGGCTTTTCTTCTCACTGTTGAAACAAACTTGTTTAACAATCCTATCCCCTTTGACTGTAACTGATGAGAAGATTTTTACAAGTTCATACTTTATTCTTGTAGGTATGTCACTACAGATATGCCTACAATGTACACTGTGGTGGTGTATATTCTAAGAATCATCATCAAACTGTATTCTAATCAAATAATATTTTAATCATCTCTCTGGTTTCAGATTAGAATTTTAATCTTTTAAGCTATGAAAGATTATCTATATTTTAATCTATATTTTTCTAACCAAGTGGTGCAATTCCAATACAGATGGCAATTAAAACATCAGCAGAAGCTTCATATTAGTATCTCCCAGTCTTTTTGCACCAGAAAACCAGGTAAAAAGTATCAAACCCAAAGCACATTCAAATCCACCATGTCCAGACAACAGATTGTGAGGTTCCTGCATAACACAACATGCTACTAATTTTCAGATGGATGTGAATCTACAAATGCACACAAAGATAAGCAGACTTCAGTTATTGAGTGATTCAGAGTTGTATGCTTATATTTTTCTGGGAATATATATAAAGGGGACTGCTAACTTCACGCAGGTTAGGAGTGGTGATGTATGCAAACTAACTAAAATAAAGCTGAGATACTGTTTTATTCCCCCCCTCCAAAGAAACCATTTCACAAAGCAAGTACTGTACTGTAAACCAGCAGGTGCATTTCTTGCAACCATATTCCATATCCCCCAATGCTCTGGGTTTTTCCAATGAACAAGTCTCACAAAAAAAAAAAAAAAAAAGAAAAAAATCAGCTTCCTCCTTTCTTTTACTCTTTCTTGAAAAAAATATGTTATTTCTGGTCTTCATGCACTTGATGACAAGCAAGAAAAAAATCTAATCCAAGTCATGTGGTTCTTAAGAAATAACTCCAAACGCTGTGTTTCTAGGATCTCAGGATTATGGAAAAAAAAGCCTAACTAAAAGTTTTACAGCCAATCACTAAGACAGAACACCAGTTCTGTACATCAGTTCTTTATAGATGTCATGTCTGTGGGTTTATCACTAACCTCAGAGTTAGTATTTCCCCTTTTGCAAATGTACAAACCACATTCAAAACTGCCTGTTCTTCCTTTTCAGCATTACTAAGCCTCTTCTCCTATGACATTTGAAATGCTATAATGGATAACAGAGTTGATCTCAAGTCTTGTAAACAGCCTATATGATCTTTTTTATAAATCAATCTTCACTTCCCTTGACATTACTTTCATAGGTAGCATACTATACCCAGGAACTGGAACACAGCAAGGGTTATAGCAGGACACTGACCAGTATTTTTCAGCTAATAGAAACCCATCCACTTGGTAAAATGCTCTCCTGGTTGCTGATATAGCATGAAGTCTGAGAGGAATGACAACAGGGAATTAAGAATACTGCATGGATATACCTTCTATTACATATTAACTGTAAAGATGTGCAGCTGACCACTCCTGAAAGGACAAGATGAAAATGCTCTACCTTTTAGTTAAGTACTTACTGATAAAACAACAGCCCTGATACAACCCACTGAAATGATAACAGCCCTTTTTTCCTGGCCAGACACAGGAGTAACTGTTCCAGTTGCGGACACAGAATAAGGCTGCCAACCACTCATTCTTGTCGGTGCTCTAATATATGTGAATTACAATAGCAATATTAGCTACAGTGGTAAAAGAAACAGGGAAGAAGCAATTGAATTAGGATTCTATAGTAAGACATTTTAGCTGTGAAAGCTATTACCAGTAAACTTTTGCACAGAGAAACACATTTCTTTATTAATTAGAGGAACAATTGCAATTGATGTCAGTGTTGTCAACGCCACTCCTCTCTAAGATTTCAGCTACAGAGATTTGATAGAGAAAACAGAAAATACTGCCATACCCACTAGCTTTATTTGCTACATTGTTATTTTTTCAAGTTTGACTCCACTCTCTATTTTCCTGTAACCTTCACACTGAAACCACTCCCCACCCCAGTCATTTCCAACTTTTGTCTGACTAAGCTTTCATCAACCAGTATAAAAAAAGAAAATGCTACATTAGTCTATAAGCACCAGCAAGTCTTTGAAGGAAATGAGGTATATTACATGAAGGAAGAAAAGGTTCTTTCTGATACAACAATTCAGAAACTTTAATTTTCTTATCTCTTTCCATATCAGAAGCAAGGCCTATAATGAAAGACTAGGTTTGATAATATAGCCTACTAGTACCAAACTGTGGTGCTATCATAGTAAAACACTTGCTCATAAGAGCATCATTACGAATTGCATCAGACTTGAATACAGTGTTGCATTTAAAAGACAGGGAGGATCTGCTCTCAGCCACAATAAAAAATCACAGCATTTTCATCTGTCTGCTTCCCATCACACACTGCTGTGGTTTTCTTCAAAAACAGAGAATAAAAATTGAACACAAAAAGGCATATTATTTTGAGGGAAGATGTTTGAAAATGTTGGCTCTAGGTCTATGAAAGATAAGAGCTGAAATCTTAGTGACCCTAGACACTGCACCAATGATCATCTCCCCTGAAATTAAAAAAAAAAAGGAAAAAAATCGCAAACAACCTAAACAAAGAGACAAAATATCCATCAAAGCATAAATTCTGCTTTGTCCCTCTCGCACCAGCCCTATAAATTCTTCTATGAGTGTGACAGCTCCTGTCTTGACAGAAGCAAAATATGAATCTGAATTTTAGAATATATCTAAAAGCACAGATCATTGTTGTTTGGAATGAAAGGACTAGTTGGCAAGGCAAGACCTACATCATCCTCTGTGGACTAGCAAAGAAATAGAAACTGAGCAAATAACTGTACACAGATATTGTAGTTTCACTGATTTCAATTGAGCTTTCCTGTGAATAAAGCTAGACAGATCTGTCCATAAAGTAGCAGCTAAGACCTAGCAGAGACCCAGTTAAGTCATTATTCATTGGTACAGGTAAAGCTAGTGTAAGCCAGAGATTTTGGAGCTGGACTCTCTGATGGCATATTTACAATTCCTTTCTTTCTATCTATTGACTATATTAGAAGCCTGGACAGATTAGCTGCTTGATTTACACACTTAAATTATATGCCTATAAAAAAAGCGGTGTGAATATCTCCATCTGTGCCTTGTTACCTATACAAACTAACATTATTTACTTCAGAGTACTTTACCAAAGACACTGACTCTGCGTCAAATCCACTCCAACAACAATTACTTACCATGGAAAAATGACAACTTGATTCTCTCTTTCATATCAAAGTTGGCCTAACTTACAAAGTTCACCTATGAATCTAACCCAATTTTCTGACTCTGTCCCTTAATGTACAGATATCTGGATACTTTGGTTTGCCTGTTTTAACTGAAGACAGAAAGAACTGACCATTTGCTATTTACCATAGAAATTAATCCGTGTTTAACAACTGCAACACTGACTTCAGCAGGTTCTCTCAATTCACTGTATTGCAACATTAGTTTACCACAAGATTAAATTTCAAGGATTTCAAGCTACTTCACAAAGTTCATTAAAGTTATAATTGTACTGGCTTTTGTTAATGTCTGCCTAACTCACTGCGGAAGCGCAAGATGTTGTATGTAATAACCTTCAGTATACCTCTGGCATTACTGCTTTAAATTTAACAGAATAGGCAATAAAACACAGATTTGAATTGCTTTCCTGTCGTTCAAAAGCCTAAGCTAATACAGAAAAAGGAAAGAAGCTAAACAGAGAATATTACAATTTTCCACCCACAATGATTCCATGTGTTTGTTATGCCATGATCATAGCACATGAGAAATGAGAATGCTTTCCAAATTAAATTTTTTACTACTGTATGATCTCAAAAGTATCATGTATTAATATTCTCTCCCAGAAACATAACCTCTGAAGGGTCAAAGCTACTGCAAGTTATCACACACACAAATCTAACTAGCTATTTCATAAATTGCAAGTGTCCTGTGTATTTATTTTCTTTCCATTTATTTCCATCTATTTCTGTCTCAGACAGAAGTCTGTTTGCATTTTTATCATACCATGATAAGTGTGGCTTACTTGTAGGCACTTTATCTTTTCCACTAGATGCCATAATCTACCTTAAAGAAAAACATATGAGAATGAAATAGCACAGGAAGAACAGCAGATTCTCAAGAGAAATACCCTACTTTAGGCAGGCTTAAAGCAGAAATTAAGATAGATTTCTAATCAATGGGTCAGTTGCAGGAGAAATTTAGCACCACAATCAGAGCATCTCAGCATGGCTAGATAATTAGAACTCCTGTGGCTACTACAAGAACTGTAAGTAATCAAAGTGCAACCCTGTTCATCACCTCCAATTCTTCCTCAAAATGTCACATGAAGGTGGCTCATTTTCTCCAGCAAGGGAGCTGGGAGGTATGGAAAAAGTTTAACCTTACTATTCAGTCAGCATTATGGCTCATCCACAGATGATTCCTACAGCAAGCTATCCTTAAAAATCCAATCTTTTATAGAAAATAGATCCTTAGCAAACTGATACAAAATGAAAAATCTAAAATATTTTGAGTGTGAAACTACCATGAATAAAAAATGAAGCAAGTATTTAAATATTTTTCCTTTTGCATCCTCTTTATTCCTTTGTCTTTTCACTTTGCTTGATGCTATGAGACTTTACAACATTTGCTATTTTCCACAGAGTTAGCAGCATCAGTAGCTTTCAATGCATTCCACCTTTTTTTCCTTTTGGGCATATTAATTTGTCAGATGCTTTAGGAAACCCAGAATAATGGTGTAATACCAGGAGTTTGTCCAGCATTTCTGATTCTAATACAGAGCAAACAGAGCAAGCAATGGCTAAAGTATGCAGTTCTCAAGCATGATTTTTCACTTAAATTGCTTCACCATGTTGTTTCTGATCCCTTATTACATGTAGTAATTAACCTTCTGGATATTACAGCACTAACAAATTTCTTTAACTTCCATTCCCTTATGGAAAATTTGCCATTGACTTGGCAAAAAAAAAAGAAAGAACCAACTCCTCCTCTTAATCCTTTTGAAAAACATGATCTTGCAAAGGACCTTCATCCTACATGATGTTCTGTGTACATGGTTTTCAAATCCAATCCAGGACTACATTCCCACAGCAAAGAGTAGAACCTGATTCATATCAGTATATCAAAAAGTGACAGGCAGTACGGTGGTGAAACTATATTTCTAGGATTATCAAATTGAAAAAGTAAGATATTCAGGCATGTCTGTAGCCCTGAAAATGTAGAAAGCAATACAGATTTTTCTTTAAAAGAATAATTTTGTTTTTATGTCACAAACAAGTTACAACTTAATGGTAGAATCACCAAAGTACAGTTGATGGAACTGCTTTTTCAAAGGTGAGCAAAGGGACAATGAAGGTTCTTCTAAGAAAAATGAACCAATCAATATAAAAATTAATTCCCCACACATCTTTCATCTGTTTTCCTTTAACCATTAATCCATTTCTAAATATCACAAAATAAAAATGTCATTATCACACATCTGTTATATATCGGAACACTCTCACATCTGTTAACATTTATTTTTTTCCCCCAACACTTCATCCTATCCACCTAGATTATGTTTTCTTTGAGAAGAGACCTAGTTTGTTATCATGTGTTTTCTTTTTGCAGGTGTTTCTACGACGCCCAGCACCTTGTTCCAATTTTCTTATAGCAGGCAGCCTTTTGGTCATGAGGAAAGTTCTGCTCATGACGCTTACACATCTAAAATGCACTAGATTGCTACAGACAGCCTATCTTTCAGATGTATGCAAAACCAGGCCATATGTGGGAGCGTTGCCAAGAAAAGCAATCTCAGCTTCTTGACTAAAGTAACAGACATCAAACCCACAATGAGAATCAGTGATCTTCTTAAAATAATGAGAACAACTAACCACTTAATCTCTCTGTGCAGGTACTTTCCTCTATGTTCCCAATACTTCTAAACACATACTAGACTTTTCTTGTTAAAAAAAAAAACAAAAAAAAACAAAAAAAAAACCCACAACACACCAAACACCCCAACAACAACAACAAAACCCACAAAACCCCAAAACAACACAAACACAAAAAACCCAATTGGGAAACCAGTAAGAATTCACTGTTTGCCCCTAGTATTTTAGCCCCAATACACAGTGATTCAGGTAAGCATTATGGAACCATTAGCTATTTTAATATGTTTAATATATTGACATAGGTGGAAATTTTGGTGTTTTTTGTCACTGACTTCGGGGGGGGGGGGGGGTGGGGGTGGGGGGTGGGCAAAATATCCTGAAGTAGGTATTATGATTGATAATTAAATTCTTGGGGGAAAGAAGTTATTCCATACTCACAAGACCAACAAGAAAAATTATTAGCCAAGTCTAAACTGTACATGCATAAGGCAAGTCCAAATATCATGTAAGAATAATTAGATTACACTAAACATAAATTATTGCAAAACAATTCCTTGTGCTTATGGTGCCGACTACTTACAGCCTGAGCAGATAACATAAATTACAGTTTGTAAAAGGTGCAGTGACCATTTTTAGAAATGGACAGCCAACACTGTGATGAGCAATTTTATTTAAAAATTGATTCTATTTTGAAACCATAGGGCAGATCCTAAAAGCACTTGTATGGTTCCCTTTCATGTAAAAGAAACAAAATAATCTGTTTTCATTATAAGCTTGAAGTTTATCATATGAAGCCAAAAGGATATTAACACTGACAACAGGGAATCGGTTACAGACCTTGTCCTCCAGTGAACTACCAATACCTTATGATGAAATATATCTTAATAATGCATAGTTGATAGCAATATAATATTCTTTTACTTTTTTCTGATTCCAAGTTCTACATGTAATTCAACAAATGTTAGTCTAGAATCCATCCAGGTTCAACACAAGGTTAATTTTGTGAATGTAATTAGGGGCAGACGAACTGGCTTGGAAAAAATAAGTCTCCAGCTTCCCTCAGTTTTTCACCCTGCGCTCATTCTCATTCAAATCTTAGATGTTGCCAAATTTTACGAAATATGTTTCCATTTTATCACACAAACGGTACACATTAGGGGTTTTTTGTTAGATATTTTTGGTTTGCTTTTGTATTGTTTTAGTTAGTTGCATTCAGTAAACAAAATTAAATTCCCATGCTTTTCCTGTGAAAGTGGACTACGTAAATCCCATTATTTATGATTTTTCAACTGTTAGTCTAGAATAGTGCTGCTCTTTATATCTAACAAGAGGTTCAGCCAACACAGTAGCATCAGAGTGGCTTTCTGAAATTCATTAAACTTTATCCTCACAACATCCCAGCAAGGTCACGATACACTATCCCTATTTTTAAAGTGGAAAACTGACAGCCTGAGTAAACTGAATTATAGGGAGGCCTAGAATCGAGCATAAGATTGCCAAACTGCTCTGCCATTATGCTGCTAGACTAGTGAAGGCAAATCTTTTTCAAGCTACGTGTTATTTTCCACCTTCTGCCATCTTCAACTCTGTTACTTACATATTTAGGCCCTGTTCACATACTGCTGGCCATGTGCTTATTCTGGCACGTGTGCCAGAGATCTGTCACTATGCTAAATCATTCTTCCCATCCTTTATAATTTGTTATTTTATGCAGCTACAATGGATATTGCTTAGCTCTAGTCACCTGTGCCTTTAATAAGCAAAGACTTACTAAAACCCTTCTAAATATTACTTTTGCTTTTCTGTACCCTCTCACTGTCTAGTCCTTTTTTTGAGTCAGAACTGTGATGTACTATGGGAAAGGCTCAAAACCTCCAGTAATTCTAAAAGCAGGAAATGCTAATGAAAACCTGTTTCTCTGATGCCCAACCTGAACATGTGGATCTAAAAAATTCAGAAAGAGTCAAACAAGCACCTATTGCTTGGGTGTTTGGCTATACAGGGATTTTTGAGCACAGTTGTACCATATATTTGATATCTTGTTACGGCTGGGTCCAGAAGCGGCTTAGACGATCACTTCAGAATGTCCATTAAAATATAAAGTATTTACAATATACATTATGATACACGAGATGGTTGCATACTACCGGTTATAGCTCTTCAGAAGGGCTGCCCACCTGCATCCGAAAGGGAGATGGAGTTGACTATGACAGCTCTTGGCGGATGTTTAATCCTTATTGGTGACAGCACGGATTACTTTTAACACATAAACTGGATAGAAGTGGGCTAATGGATTAATCTATGTTCACATTACATATTACTTTTCATAAATTGAAGAAGTCTAGAGTGACGCTGAGGCTTTTACCTCAAGTGGGACATTATTCTACTTAACCTGAACTTCAGGATTACCTTAAGTAGTCTGTGCTTCAGATCTCAGGAGCAACATCTTAACTGATATTTCTCCAATAACAATACTCCAGTTAAAAAAAAAAAAAAATCATTTAGTGCAGAACTGTAAAGCCAAATTTACTCTTGTCATGTCCAAGGATGCTTTATATTTCATAGATTCCTTTTCCTACAAGGGGCATTTTACATTTCCATCTAACTCATCTAACATATCTTAATTTTCATCTGCCCATTTTCTCAATTGTATTTTCTTTACTGGCTGGTGGACATGTATGATAGAAAGCTTAATTTGTAGTTGATCTTGGAAGCAGACATTCAGACTCTACTGTGTAGTAATGGAATTCCTAGATTATTATGATATTCATAACTTCAACATTCTTGCTAAAATTATATATTTACTGCTCAGAAGTAGGCAATAAAAGTTGATTTTTCAGTGAAACACAGGAAACATGACCAGAAGAAAGCATAACATAATAGGACATCAAAACTACAAGATTTCTCTTTTCGATAAAGCCACTTGAGGCTACTCCACCTGGACAAGAAACACCTGGAAGTCAGGCATCCTCCAGTTTTTACTGCTAAATTAAATAGTAAAGGAGTAACAAGAAGTATTATATATCCTGAACTGCAATCAGTCTCAACTCTTTAGTCCAGAAATAACTCCTCTGACTACAGTAAACTGTAGCAAATTAATTCTGCACATCAAAATGAGAAATTCACAGCACAACAATTACCAATTACCAGCTGCTTCCATAACTGAGAATATGTTTTTTCTTGGCCATTCAAGCCTGGACAATTGCTTTGTCCATACAGATAACTGTTTTTCAAATAGACAAGTTTGCTAGGAAGGAACTTTGACTCTAATTGAAATGCTTTTCCTCTTCATTGCTCCCCCTCCAACCAAAAAAAGATACAACATGTAAAAAGCTTTTATTTCTTTTACTGTGCGCTGTAGAAACAGAGAATATGTTTTCCTCCACTGATTCAATACAGCATTAAAGTTACATTATATTTCAGAATTAAAGAATAAGGATGGAATGATGGCTCTTTCTGAATGTATCCAAACAGATGACTAATACAATCATGTTCAAGTGAAGAAATATATTTAAAATAACTATTTAAAAATCTGCTGAAATCACATGCATTTTACTTTATACCATCCAAGTGTATTTCAAGAACTCATGCTGTAGCTTTGCATGTGAACTCTCTCCTAGATAACATTTAACTTGCCTCTATATTAGGTATTCAGGCAATATTCTTTCCCATCAGGTACTTCCATAGGATTCATTTTTTGACTGATATTTATCGTTTATGTAATTCCACCAACTCCACCTTGAAAGTCTTACCTTTTAAAACTCCTACACTTCTTCCAAAATAATTAGTTAGTCCCTCAACATCTGTTTGCTTATTTATCCATCACTTGGATAAATAATTCATATTTAGTAATTCAATAATTCACTTGGATCCACATTAGCAATGGATAATAAAAACCTGTTGTCTTGAATCTGAGAGAGCAACGCCTAACCGCTATATACGACTTGGCCTACCTGCTCCCAACAGTGGCAGCCAAAGGCTAGATGTGAACTTTATTGTTTAGTTTTTTCATTTTAAAGTCAAGTTCTACCCATTCACATTGGACAGTTAGGAAGCAGATGGTCAGTGACAACGCATGAATAAAGTGACAATTTGATAATTTTGAACCTACAATTTTCCTCTGTTTTTTGTTTGTTTTTTAGAAGCAGAAGCAAAATGCCAGAGTGGACAATATCTATAGATGCTAAATAGCTTAAGACAAACTCCTGACATCTAAAAAAAGGCAGTTATACTCAAGATCTGGTTAGCTACAAATACATCATTTTAATTAGTGTATAAAACAACAGTGTGTAAAACAAAAAAAGAAGAAGAACTGGAAAAAATACCAAAAAGAAAGAATCTTTTTTCTCTGAGAGTGATGGGAGTCTTTCCACTGCCTTTGACAGAAATAGTATTTGTCTCTAGAAGACACGTCAATACGTAAGGTGCAACCTCATACTGAAATACTTAACATTCTACTAAAAACTATGGAAAAATTTGTGTTTCTATAGAAGGTATTGGCCTAAACAATTCTGCAGATGTCATCCAAGTGACAACAAAGCGGACAAGCAGGGTCCAAGCAGTGAGACAAGATCCGGGAGCGCCAAGCAAAGCTAAGCAGGATGATACATCAACCTTTCTTAAGAGCAAAAGGCAAAGCTTAGAGCTGGCTCAAATCACTAAGTTGTCATAGTTGGCACTGGCAGGAATGAATTTTACTTTTTATTAGGCAACGGCTTATATTACAGAGGTTTTACTGACTACTATCTATAGGAAGCTATTGCAGATTCCACTAGCAGAAGCTGACACAGAGCCAGCCTCCAACATTACACTGTGTGCCAGAAGTCAAGAGACATTCGACACCTACTGACAAACAGCAATTTGTTCTTTGGAAGCTATGATACATTTAAACTTGCGCATGTGTCTAAGATGGTTTATCTATTTTGGAAGTATAAGAGATATTTATGGCTCTTCAAAACAGTATTTTAAAAATTCTAGCAACGCTATTTGCGTTTCAGTCTAGATTACTATATTTGTGTTAAGAATACAAGCTGATGATCAACAATATTTCCTGTATGTATTTATTTCATTCAAATTCATAAAGATCCCTTGTGTACATGATTGAGAAAGCAATTAAGTATTGGACTTCATAATAACAGCAGAAAGAATGGGATTCTTTCCTCAAAGAGGACTTCCCGTCACCAGGAAATTAAATGTTTCTTCTGGCAGACAGTAAAGTACACACAGAAATAAAAATTAATCTGTAGGCTTACACTTAGATGCTTTCTCTAAGTTAATTAAGAGAGAAGGTTACCCAAGGTTCAATGAATGAGGCAATACCAACTCAGGAAATTATCTCAGCTTGTAAGATATGAATAATACAAAATTTTATTTGTTGAGCAGATTAATATATAATAGATTCTTGTACTGTCTTTTGCTAAGTTCTCTGATTTTTTGAAAGCGTGACTCTCTGAAGTCCTATATGAAACACATGCAGGGTTTACACTAGATGAACACATTCCCAAAAATGGAAAAAAAAATTACAAAAGAGTACAACTAACACAGAACCAGGATAGGTTCTGTCTGCTCAACAGATAGACTTGCCCAGATATCAAGAACACACAGGGGGAAAACATGGCCCCAGTTCATGTAATGGCAATTCAAGAACTGAACTACATACGTGCAAAAACTTCCCAAGTCTTCATGTGAGTGAAGATAAAAAATTAGATTCATTTAAGCCTATCAGTGGTGAGGAAAAAAAGGATCTAATATAATTTCTGGAGCGACAGAAGATTCTCCACCATCCTGTAATTAGTGAGACTTTGTCAAGGATTTATTTTTGGATGTGTTTTACCTTTTTCCTTGTCATTTTAGGTCCAAGATGAAACTTAATAGGACTGACAATACAAATTTAGTAGCAGATGCTACTTAATTTAAGGGAAGGGCAAGAGGGTAAAGACCTTAGAAAATTTTTTTCTAACAGTCATTCTAACTGTCTGCACTATTATGCTTTGATCTTCAAATTAAATCCAAAACAACATGTTTATCAGCTCTGTGCAATCCCGTCTTTGCTGAAGCTACATTGATATTTGGAGAAGCGAAGAACTAGCTTCTCAATGATAGCTTGGACTATGCATCTTAGAATTTGGTGGTACACAAAGAATTTACATCCTGGGAATGAATCTAATTAGGAAATCCGGACTAATTAAACCCTAGAGACCCAAAATGCCTGCGATGTAGCACTTAACTCTTCTGAGAAGGATGTGACTAAAGGCCATAGGGGGGCACTCTGCTGGATTCTGTCATACACATGTAGACGGAATAAAGATTCTTCAGTATAACATTTGCAATCCTGTTTCAGTTAAGGTGTTTTCCAGATGACAAGAAACACACGAATACTAATTTTCAAAGATGTCTCTGCCACAATCCAAAACACTGATTTAGGAAAAGCTTTTTAAATGTATATATTAATTCCACTTAATTCCAATAACCAATTACTAGAAAAGAGGAGCATACACTTTCTGGGAAATCTACATCAAAATTATCTTTGAATATCATCCATTCTCAAAAACCTAGGATAAAACAATCTAATAGATCACCAATGATATTTTAGGGTACTTTTTATGGTGTTCACATACTTTGGATACTCTATAATTAAGTACCATCCATGTAGAGAGACAAACATTGTATCACTTTCAAATCTATAGTTAGGGCCCCAGCTAGCTTTATAACCTGCTTTTGAAAATTACAGCCCTAGCATCAGGGCTGAACTGTTAAGCAAGTACCTTCAAAACTTTACCGGCATCGACTCATGACAGAGTTGCACAGCTCATTCTTGGATTCATTTTCTCTTATGTTTTTGTGTAATGCTTAGGCTCTAAGATACCACACAAAAGCTGAAAAGCATAAAGCTAGCTAGTCTTTTTGGTAGGACAAATATTTTTTTTGATACACTAACAAAAAGGTTTATACATGAGGTAGCAACATGAAATAGATTTGCTTTCCTGCAATAGACCTTGTTGTTTTATTTTGACCTTTTAAAATGTTTAGATAAGGTCAAAGTAAAATTAAAACAGGCATTAATCACCCCCTCCAACACAGTAAGTCTAAGTAAATCCGTACTGCTGCTCCATTCAGAATGGCATAGGTCACTGCATACAAGTTTAGGAATTCCAGTGGGTCATCGCATTGCTTGCTAGCTGCAAAAATCAGTTTGGAGCCACTATTATCAAATGCCAGGGATAAGGAGAGAAATCCTTCATGTTTACTCCATGCTGCTCTGGCTGGGAGCCAACAATAGCAAAGGAACTTAGAACTGCAGGACTAAATCCCCATTCATCTCACCCTTATAGTCATGAAACTCTTTATGCAGATAAAAGGACTGACAGAATTGTATCAAGTGCCATGCATTGAATTACTAACAGCTTCCAAACACCCTTTTTTTTTAAAGAACCTTAAATAACCGGTTGATAAATCACTTTCTTAATACACAGCATGGAAATTTATGCCACTCGTAAAATATGGTGCATTTGTTGTTGTTCTGTGGCAGGGTATGCTTCTGTCTTATTTTGCAGAAGAAATATAATCTCAGAGAGTTACCAGCCTTATTTTACACAAGGAGAAATATAATCCAGAAGACTTACAGCGTTTGTATCAAGGAAAAAGAAATATGTATGCTATGTGGAGGAAAAAAATAAGAATAACAGGTGGTAGATTCAAAACTGTTTTAACACTTCAGTTCTACAGCTAAAGCAAATACCAACTGTTGTGGGAAAGGCTAAAACAAGCAGGGAATAGAAATGTGAGTTTTTAACTATTACACTGTTTAGTTTTGTAAGCAATGTGACACCAGTCACGTTTAACACATCAGACTAAGTAAAAGCAAAAAGGTTTAAAAAGCTAAGTTAGAAGCCCTTCTGTTTCACATGCTTTGATAGCTGCTCTCTATACCATGACCTTGCTGTCTTGAATTAGATTTTCAGAGAGGACTACTATAATTTAAGAGCTCAAGTGGTGACACCAAGTTTCCTAAAATTATCAGAATGCAAAAGGTCTCATTTTTCTCCTTTAAGTGTCTACATGAAATGTATTTCAAAAGTTTAGTGTTCACATTCAAGTGTTAGTCACATTTTACTTCTTGCCTTCCTGTCAGTATACCATGGCATAAGCTGAATCACATGCACTAATATCATGACACCCATCTTGATAGAAATTTTGAAATGTTCTTCAAAACTGAGCATGCTTCTTTTCAGAAAAAGCTCTAAATTCTCACTAAATACTTGTTTTACCTTTCTCTCTACTAAAAAGATTAGCTACATTTTAAATTGACCAAAGAAGATTTACTAGAGCAAACCCACCAAGCTTTGATCGGTTCTTCACATTTCTTCTAAACAGGTTTTTCTCACATCAGAAATATTGGTAAGAATCTATAACTGGTACCTAATATGGTCTTCCCATCTGCAGCATCCAGTAAGTGCTTCCATGGTTTATTTGGTGCATTCCAGACACATGGTTTCACAATAGGAAATAGTGGGAAAATCATCACAAGGTATTCCTGCTCTCCACACACTCCACGCTCGCTTTAAGCCAGTTCACTTCAATAGAAGTGTTGGCACACCACGTAAGAGAGGAAGCAGCAAGGGCAGAGTTGGAAGATGGCGAGAATACCCTAAACTGGTACTAGCACTAAATGCTTTAAAATTAAAGTCTCATGCACCCAGCAGGTAGACAATTGAAACACTGGCTTCAGTAGCCTTCCCTGATGCTCACAGCCTTCCCACATTCACCTCATTATCTTTTCCCTTCTCAATTATGCCAGAACAACTAATATAATTAAAACCCAAACTGACACAGGGTTAAAAACATAAAGCCCTCTTTCTTGATGTATTGCTTTCACCCTGAATTAATTCAGACATTCAGTTTGCAATGTTCTACAAAAACAATTGCTCTAGCAGAGCAGAAGCAAGGGGAACTGTGATCACAAAACTTTTAAGACAGCCTTGCTTTGAGAAAGGCATCTTATGCAACTAAGCAGAACATGTGAGAGAAAACAAGCCCTGCATTATGGCTTCATTACCCTGCACAGCTGGTGGCACTTCCCACAGATGCTGCTACTTAATATCAATACAATGGAACAACACAGAGTAAACAAAAGATAATTTACATATGATCATTTAGCCTGGGTCATACCTCAGGTGACAATGCTTCAAGTATCAGTGCAACAGCAAAATAACAACAATAAATTTGGAAGAGGTAAAGCAGAGAAGAAAAGAAGTCTTTACCTCCCATGATCATTCATAACATCCATGGCATTTTGTCAAGGATCTTCAGCCTCCAGTAGTCTGAAAAAATCAAGGTTCTAAGTATGGATTTAGAAATCTTACTAGAGAATGGAATAAGTAAATATAGCAGTGTTCAACAGCTCTTAAAAGTTTAAAGACTGCAAAGTATACGCAAAGGCCCTAAGAGCATCCGTCCTCCTGGAGGCTTGTGTGCCCGGGCTCAGGGCCAAGTTGGAGAGTGCAGCTGCAGGTTGTCCCCCTTCCTTCGCTGACCATGCAGAGAGGCTGCCAGGCAGCACCTCAGCCCAGGGTCAAACCCCCTTCCCATGGGAGCTGCTTTTAAGGTGAGCCTCTACCATTTGCCCCTGACCTGAGCTACACCTCCTGCTGTGATGCAGCTGAGCCTGTGCCTGGTCATGTGCCCTGTTGATCCAGGCCACCTGTGGGCTGACATGCTGGCCTGGCCTCAGCTTGTCTTGGTATCCCTGTCCGGCCATCCCGGGGCTGTGTCTGACCCTGGTTCCCCTCGCTGGACCTGCCTTGCTTACTCCACTCGAGTACTGCTGTCTGCATAACCACGCTCAGCTCCTGGGTCACCTTCTCTTGTGGAGCAGCCAGCCCTCACTGCTCCATGACTGCCTAACCTTATGTTTTCTCTCAAGCATTCATGAGGGAATATAAATAATAGAACATAATTTATAATGGTCTAATTACAACTGAAATAACTCTTATCCAGCTAGCTTGAGAAAATAAAGCCGAAAGGAAGTATAGAATAAAACATTTTTTAGGTCAATCTGACATTTGTTGCAGGCAAATATTCCTTATGAAAATTAGACTCTGTGGTCCCATGATCTCAAAATGAATGTGGAAAAGAACACATCTGTCACATTGACATGACTGCTAACATAAGAAGAAAACGCCAGCTGTGCCTAGAAAGTGACGTAACTGGCTGACAATGTATACATATGGATAAACTTTTGACTCAGCTGTAATGGAACAAGAGGATATAAACCAAAACAGTGAAGCTTAAAGGGAGTGGATTCTTTCCAATGGCTATGAATTTTATAAACATCAAAATAACTTAATAATTGTGAAGATTTAAAACTCTGGGATGAGTATTAGACTAATCTGCACAGGGGAAATGTATTGTTGCTTTGGTAGTTCTACTCATAAGTTGTTCAAACCTATTCAAGTCATCTAGCTCTTCTTCAAGTTATTTTGTCAAGTGACAGGCCTGCACTCACTGTTTCAATTTTCTTGTTTAAAGCCTTTAGGATGGGACCACTTACTTACATTGCCAGATGCAGTTCCAACAGTTAGAAATTAAACATCAAGAGCTTCCATGGTAGTATATCTCACAGAATCTCTGTTCTGCCATCAAGTTATTTTTAACATACTACTATTCTTAAAAGTTCCTTGTCATGAGGGACATAGTTCATTTCACACAGTTCTCTAGAATTGCAATATTATCTTTTCCATCACTACAAGTTACTTGTGCTAGAAAGAGTCAACCTCTTTAACTAAGAGTTACTTAAAAACCAGACAAAAAGCAAAATAATTAGACAATCTAGTACTTGGCCTGACACAAACCTTCCAAAAACGGCAGCTATTGTTGGAGTCAGGCAGTAGGAAAGAAGCTCACATTTACAATACATAAGAAATCAACTTTCCACTGAGTATCATTTCATGCATATCCCTAATCTGAGGGAAGTCTGATCTCTCTTTATCACAGAAGGAATTACATATATCTAGGGCCGAACTATCTGGTGGATCTAATAATTACTGGGGTAACC
Source organism: Mycteria americana (assembly GCF_035582795.1). Lineage (NCBI taxonomy): Eukaryota > Metazoa > Chordata > Aves > Ciconiiformes > Ciconiidae > Mycteria > Mycteria americana. The sequence continues at coordinate 7,718,904 of NC_134373.1, read as the reverse complement.
GGAGACACGGGATTAGAACAGAACTGTTCTAAACTACTGGTATTGCGCTAGTTTTCTGACAAAGCCACATTTCTTAAGGTACACTGGCAGCCAACAGTGCTGGATCCATATACCAGCAGGAATCATAGGAAAGCAATGCCACAGCCATAACTTGTTCTTCCATTAAAAGCAACTGGGACTCTGGAAAGCTGATCCTGAGTTTTTGCAGAGAGTCAGCACATGTTATCACATTAGCAGGGTTCTGATGTAGATAGCCATCCACACCAAGTTATAGCAGGAGAAACCAGAGCATAAGGTAAAATGACAGTAAAGAAATGCAACTCTTCTGAGGTTGCTCACTTCCACAGTAAGACAGAAAAGGTGGTAAGTAACCAAGTACAGATACAAATAAAGAGAAAAAAAGAACATTAAAGTCATAATAAAAACTTTAAAAAAAGATATTAAACACTTTTAAATTATTAAAATGTAGATACAAACAAAAATATTAAAACACTTTTTAAAAAGATATCAAAGCGATAATTAAAGTGGGAATATTAAAGTGATAGGAAACAGAATACAACAGAAAAAGAGTACAGGGGAAAGAAAGAGAGAGAAAACAAGTTTATGGAGCAAAGACAAAAAGAAATTGAATGAGCTAAGTGCACATAAACATTAATTACAGAGAATTCAGATTACTTCAGCTCCAGACTTTTATTACCAGTAATAACACTGATTGATTCAGTACAGGTGTTAAAAAGGAGTGGAGAACTAATCTGATAAACTCAGACAAAACTAACAAACTCCTGCAGTATGACTGAACTGGGATGAGATCATATAGCTGGCGATCAATTTAGCCCTCAAAATTTTCATTGCTGACACTTGCAAGAACAACTAGCTTTATAACTTCAGGGTGATCCATGACCAACTTGACTATCACTCCTCACTTAAATTGACTAACACAAGTGGATATTAAAATATCTGCAGCTTGATAAGTGAAATATGTAGTTTTCCATAAAGCTTTCAAGTGATTCAGAAAACATATGTGATTGTTGTCAATAAAGTATGCTTTTCATATAGAACCACTATTTGAAATCTTTTGAACCCACGGTAGAATGCATTTAAGGCTACACACAGAAGGACATCAGTTCAGCAAGCACAATTTCTTAAACATGTAAAACACACAGTGGATTTAATTTCTGCAGTAATAAACACGATTTACCTTTGGTTCAGCTAAGGAAAAATAGCGAAGTTTCTTGCTAAAGCTAAGCTGGGAAACTCTTACAAAGACAGAAAATAAAATAAACAGTTAACTCTTAATCCAATGGCTTTGGCAGTACAAAGGGGAATGATCTGCAGATATGGGCCAGGTTCACAAGCTCTAACTAGCATTTGCCATTCACAGAGAAAGAGTACTGGCCTAGACAGACCACAGGCCTGACACAGATGCATTCTACATGTCCTCAACTACTCATCTTCATAACTACATTCAAACTAAGAGATGAGAAATGACCCTCTGTACAACTTCTCACAATTATACCATTATCTTAGGATCCCACTATTAAAAAAGCCAGGTAACCATAAAGTAATGGAATAGTAGAACTAGAGAGGTACTACAGCACTGTGCTTTTATGACCTTTTTAGTCTTTACTAATTTTTAGTCTATGCAGATTATTGGTGTTCCACAAAAAGCCTACCAAAACCATACTGCACACATTCCCATGCATGCAAGCAAACAAACAAAATATGAAGAAATAGAGATAATAAGAAAACTTCAAAGCTTAGCCCAATTTTAATTTGGCTAGAAATTAAAACCATTGTGGCAAATTACACAAGAGAGGTTTGTATATTGTTTTTCTCCAAACAAAAAATGGCTGAGGAATGATAAGTTTTTAATCACATATGTCAGGGTTAGTGTGTCTTCACACAAACAGTACTATTGGAATGTGTAAGTTCAATACTCAAAGGTTCATCTTCCTAAAAAGCAAGATTAATTTACTGTTTCTGAGCTCTTCCTCACCTTTTCACCCTATGCAACTACGTTCCTTACTGTTGTATCATCAAGAATTTTATGAGAAATACTAACTATAACAACACTAGTCTTGCCATTTATGGAAATATACAGTCATCTAGACAGAAAAGCAAAGACAGCTGCACCTTTATGTGAAAAGTTTTGGGCTGAGCTTTAAGTAAGAATTTACCTTTAGATACTTTACATTTCCATCTTAAAAAGGAAGACTTTCTTTCTCATGGAAGGTAGGCAAAATTATACATTTAAGTTTTTCCAAAGGTTCATTTTACTCATTTTTACTTCTGCAAAATCTGAAGGGGAAGGGAATGTAGGGGAAAGAATTTGTCAGGTTTTGATAACATACAGAGAACTCACTGAAATCTCCCAATCCTTATTTTGAAAAACATAAAAATATCAGCTTGTCAGAGAATGTTATTTTAGAATATTTCCATTTATACCAGTGCACACACATACAACACTGATTTGTGGAAAAATCTTACTTTGTTGAGATACAAACACTTGAACAAAAGCTTTGGCATCCCATCCCAAGCATTTAGCTCAAATTTTTTATCTCCTTACCAGTGATATCAGTTCACAGATACAGGCACTTTTCTGCCTAGCCCAGCCATTCCCAAACTCCTCCTCCAACAGTGATTAGTGCTCTTTTCAGTAGGTAATTTGCTGTGAGGGGTAATTTCCAGTGAGATGGAAAACACCTGAGTGGGAGGGACAGCTCTGGGGCTGACAGCAGAACAAATGGTTCTGGTCACACCTGGCACAGTCAGGGTTCAAACGACAATGTCCCAAGAGCTCTGCACTACCTTAGGAAAACTCTAAAATTCTTATGTGAGGCAGGGCTTAGTGTGTCATGATGCTCCCTCACCTTGTTGCCAGGTAGCCTCTTCCATCTTCAGCCTCTTATCTGAGGACTACAGCTTCTCTCTATCGAAGGAGGGGAGGGGAAGAGCAAAGAGGGTCTCAGCAGGAGGACACCCCTCTGTCCAGCTCACTCGTGTGCCCTCTTCCACTTTTCTCAGCACTTTACTCTTTTCCATCTGTGATAAATCTGTTGGGGGAAAAAGTGGTATTGAGAGACTGAGTCAAATGATTTCGAAGTGTTCAGGAGAAAATGCAAAAATTAAAACCTAAATGATAAGAACCGTATTGGAAAACAAAGAAAACTGCTCTCTGTTGTTGGGAAAATGAACAGCCAACCCCTCCTGACCTCCGTAGGGTAACATTACAGTCCATACTTGTGCCTCTAACATACTGATTTTTTGAACATTTATTCAGTTTATTTTGGAAAGTTCATGACAAAAACCAAATTCAGTTCTCCTGCATGTGGCTCAGACAAAATGCGCTTTACTTAAACACAGGCACTATAGGTAACCTGGAAAATTTCAATAATCCTGATGATGAAGGAAATGGTACCGGCTCATGATTCTGTTTAAAAAATTCCAAGAATTATTTCTGTCCCCTCACAAATTAAAACTAGAAAATAATCTAAATACAATGCAAAAAAGTCTATTTGTTGTACTTTAAAGTGCTCAGATGTCTATATTTAGTTTTAATGTATGAATTTAATAAATACCACATTATATATATTTTTCTTGCATTCTTTTGTCACATTAGTACCATCCTTTGTAAATTTAAGTGATCTGCAAAGATGCGGAAAAAATAGTGATTAAAATACAATTTACAACCAAAAGTCTTGGTTGCCAGCTTTCATCAAAAATAACTGTCAATTCAATACTAACTATAATCTTAGGATTCCAAGAACAATTTTATTTCTTAATACTGAATTTATTCCACCTTGAGTAGTTAGATCTTCATTCCTTGAAGCTAAATATGAATCTAGGAAACCTGCATTACTGCCCAGGTTCTGTAAAAGGAATGGAAGGAATTCCATTGTAAGTCTCAATCTATGTCAAAGTGCCATAAGTACCTTTATCTTCCTTATGAAAAAAGTGAAATCAGAAATTCTGATTGACCATTTCATTTCTTACTACTCTGATTGTCTTCTATATTTCTTCGCACTAACGATTTACACATAAAATATGCCCAAATTTCTGTTTTTAAACTATGCAAGGTAAGAAGACTTGAGAAAGAGATTGGATTTAGCACTTCTAAACTATCAGTATAATCTCTTCCTTCTAGAAACTAGCATATAGATGAGAAACCAGCTTACTGGCTATTTTAAAGTGAAACTGGTAATATTTAAAGACTTCCGGAGAAACAGATGGGTAAAAGGTTTAGTAAGGAAATATTTAATCAGCAGAGAATTGGCAAATTAATCTGTAAATGAATCCTTGCATGTGTGCTCTTTTCATTACAGGAAAACAATATCCCTGCTGCCAATCATTTCCCAGCATTTTCAGTGCCAAAGTGCACCTTAGCACACATTGCCACAACAGACTTAACTGTTTTAGCACCAGCCTCCTATACTTACAGGCCAGACAACACAACTTTTTACATAAAAAAAAAAACCCAAGCAAAACCCCCCAGATTTCCTGTTTTGACCCCCCCGAGGATCCCAGAGGAAGGTTCTACTTCTGGAGATCGTCGATTGGACAAATCCAGAAATTAATAATATGGTTAGCTAAGCAGGGATTTGGAGTGTGACTTTGATGTTCCAGAGATGAATGATTTGGGGGTACGGGTCTAACCTTGCCATTCAGTGAAGGGAGCAAGGAAAAGGAATAAATGCCAGCTTTTCACTGACCCTATTGTTTTCCAAAAAAACCCCACCAAACTGGTTTTCTCAAACCAGTTTTGTAATGGCCTAAATTCACATAATAGCAATAGCTTACAAGCCCTCACCATAATGTTAGCTTTTGAGTATTTATAGCTCTTACTCTTTATATCACAGGAAAAGTATGCAGGGTCTTATACTCTGGAGAGCAGAGATCACAGTGTCAGGAAACTCAATAGTCACTTTGTTATAATGCAGTAGCTTCAACAAATAATAAAACATAAGCCTTAAAAAGGCAAAGTATCTAGTGTGTGAAACCTTTTAATCTATTTTAGAAGAATTATACAACTAAGAGGTAATGATTTCACATTGGCAACTCTTTTTTCTTATTGGCTTCCAGGCACAGTCATAACTTATATGTAATTCTTAATAGAAATCTATGCCCAAATGACTGCTTGAAATCCTAGACAGCTTTTCTTTCCAGCCCTTACTGAGCTTATAAAATGCAACAGGTGTTACAGTAACCGTACTTGTTCCTTTCCCCTTGAGGTAACCATGTGCCACAAAGAAATTGAGAACCTCTTGCCTGCATTTTTCCAAGCATATTAAAGGAGGCTTTACTGTGTACGTATTCGTTAGAAATAATAACACTAACTTACTTCCATTTACCACTGCTGCCTTCCAGCTACTTCACATTAAACCATAATTATCCCTGCGATCTCCCTTTAGGGAAACCTCCACACACCATATCTATAGCATTAAAATAATAAATAGATTTGGGGAAGTTACAACATAACTATTCCAAAGACCAGCAGGTGGTTAACATGGCTAAGACAGGATATTGCATTTTACATTATCTGTTACACAGATAACCTAAGAGAACAAGTCCAGGCAACCAGATACCCTGTAATGACAGATTTGTGGTCTTACAGACCTTAGAAATGTAAAAAAAACAATTATTGAAATGAGTAAACATCATTGCCCATGCTTTTTTCAGCTTCAAACAACCTGAATAGAAATGGTGTACTTGTGATTACACTGAGTAATCACATTGAAATTACATTGAAATGCTTGGACTTTACAGTGGCTTCCATTCAGATGACCGCCAAAAGAACAAAATGAAGTTCATAAATATTTGAGGAAAGCAGATTGTTATACTTATGTGTGAACTCACTGGGGTCCACAGGTCTCTGCTACAAATTATGCTAGATTTTATTTCATGAAATTATAGCAGATGAAGCAGCCAGCTTCAGTTCTGACAGCAAATGCAATGTCTTACCAACTCTGGCCCACAATACAAGGGCAATGCATTGGCTTCTACTGTTTCCACCTGCACATCAATTTAGGGAAAAAGCATTTAATGTTGGTTTGTGTTCACAAAGCTAGTAAAGAATTGTATACCTTATGACAATCTGTATATTCTAATATTTTTTTATGTTACAAAGCCTATAGAAATTAGCTCTAAGGTGTTGAATGCTGGCTGCTGTATAGAGCAAGATGCTGTGATTATTCAAGACATAAAAATCAGGTTTTCCTGTAACTTTCGAACTCTCCATTGTGGCAGTTGCATTTCATTATTTATGAGGACTACCTGAAGAAGGAGTTTTATATTACAAGTCCAGTTTCCAGAGTTCTGCAAGGGGTTATGAAAAAAAATTTATATTCTTTCTAGACTTCCAACTCTTTCGGGAGGAGGCCTTTTCTGCCTCTAAAGAATATAATGTAATTATTAAAAATATTATTAGGATCTGTCTACACTACTATAAAATTTGGTATGTTGTCCAAGCCTCGTATCACTTTAAATATATTAATTTCAGTTTTTAGTCCCAACTTTAAAGGAAAACTTCAGTGCTGAAAATGGTAAGCACTGAAATGTGTTTGTGTACACTTCAAAAAAAGAAAAACATTTTCTTCATTTGCCAGTACTGTTGCTGTACTTTCCCCTCCAAAAATTATAACTTATTCTGATATAAAAGTAAATGCATGTTAGTGGTGAAGGAGAACAACTGCTATGCACGTTCCTGGTATGTGAAGGCTACCAGACATGTTGTTGCAAACTTGCTGCCAGTTTATCCTCATGCTCTTCAGAGGAAGGGAAATATGTAGATCCTCAGCTGGTAGAAATTGTCAAATGTACAGGAGTGAATATTATAATAATTCACATCAGCCTTTATTCCTGTCCCTCTAGGATCCTTATCACTAGCTTTTTGATTATTAAATTATGATTGCTCTTTAAAGTTGAAGTATGTTCAGTGAAGTATTATTAGTATTAAAAAAATTATTATACCTGCAACTCCCAGATATAGCCCCTAAAATAACAAAGCACAGAGCCAAACAGGCATGAAAATAAACAGTGCTTAATCTTTCTGAATACAGTTCAAGTTCATTTGCAGCATACACATTCTGGAATTATCTGTTATTAGCTCTTCTAGAGTATTCTTATTAGATGAAACTAGGAAACTTTAAAGTATTGTTATATTTACTTTAAAATCCAAGAGCCTGAGCAGCTATGAATCACAGTTATCCATACAATGGCCAGCTCTGGGCTAATCATTTATACGTTAACCTCAGTTTGACTTGCTATACTGACAGCAATGTGGAAATACATGATTTATGAAGTAAAGAAAGTTTAATCCATTAGAAGAAAAATACTAATTCAAGCACACCACACTGTGGGCTAAAAAATAAAAAGCTCTTTCCCACTAGATTTTCATGCCTCTGTGGATTGAACCTTTCTGGCCACCAGCTGTCCGCCCACAAAGATCATAAAGGATTGTGTCAGCTGAAAACTTAATGCAAGTTTGAGAGAGAAAATGGGATGTTTTATGCTGGCTTCTGCATAAGGGCAAATTTCACCCAGAATGTAAATCAGGTTTTTTGTATGACTCAGTTTGTTTCAGGCTATTACCTAATAATTTCTACTGCTGTCAGAAAGATTATGGAACAAACAGATTTTGTCAGGGGGATAGCCTAAATGATTTCTTGAGGCCCCTTCCAACCCTATTTTTCTACACTCCTATAATTTTGGAAAGATGTTAAGATTTTCATACTGTAGCTGGAATCTGAACCAGAGTATTGCTTCACTACTCTGAATGGCAAAAGCGGAGCCTGAACGCCAGAGCATCAAAGCTGACCATTAAACTCCATGACATACAACAGAGGAAATGTTCTATCCAACTCCCCTGCGTCCAAGATGGAATTCTTGAAAATCCTGGCATTGTTTCCTTTTTCAGACAATCCTGTTAATATGAGGAAACCACAAAAGCCCAAAGAACCACACAGCAATATGATTAGTAGTATACTTTGCACACTGCATGGTGAGTAAAGAAAATAGGACATAGTAAAAGCCATGTTCTAGTATGTATGTCCTTAGGCACAGACAGAGGAGAAGGAACTGAACTCCCTGGATTCCTGGGGTAACTTTGAGCAAATCACTCAAGTTAGGTCTAAAATGCTAATTTTATTATTTTGGAGTGCTTCTGTGCTTTTAGTCAATATGCTTTCCTCCTCCATGTTCCAAATCCATATCAAAACAAAGTTCACACCCTCTATGTCTTGATCTTTCATGGAACCACAGCCACTAGGAGTATCACTGCTCATTCTTTCAGGACAGACACAACATTCAAACTCCAAACCTGGAGGTATAATAGATATCTTAATTTGAGAAACAGTGCTAATTAGTCCTATTGTGGTGCTACAACAACACAACTGTATCATTTCCAGGACCCCAGCTAGTATTTCTAATGGCTTTATGCTGCATATTTCCACAAGACAATTTAGTAGAGCTATCTGGGGATCTTAGGATTGTTCTGCACTGTGTAATGTAAATAGATCCTTTATACTCCAGTTCTCCATCAAACATAGGACTAGCACTCTGTACTTCACAAAAACACAACTGCAATAAACATCCACTAAAAATATTGCAGCGCTTAGGTACTAAATCATTGGGAGTGAAGAGAGGTACCCTAGAATGAGAAAACTGGGATAGAGTCATTCAAAAAATACACTGTTATTTTGAATGGGATAATGGTCGCCATTCTGATATGTTTCTACAAAACAAAACTACACCCCAGTAACCACAGGAACTCCACGGTACTAGATATGAGAGACAAGGGTTCTCTACAAAAGTAAAGTATTAAGAATGCCTTCACCAACAGAAGATATATGATCACACAGGGGAGACTGACATTATAATATCAAAGGAAACATCACTCACCATAGCCTTTGGTTAGCCAGTCATTGTTCTTTTACTGCACTATACAGTACGTTCACAGTAAAGCTGTGTTCAGTCTACCTTCTGCCTCAGACTCTGCAAAAAAGAGGTGATATTTACATCTAGGCAAAAAAGAATTCAGAAAAGTGTCTAAAGTTGAGCAAATCTAGAAAATAGCAAATCTAGAAAATGCAACATTTTGACCAAACTCTAACCATTGCCAAAGCCATGTGAACTTTAAAAAAATCTAAGAGCAAAAGGGAGAAAATGCTAATGAAAGAAGGGGATAGGACTTCATAGTAATCCATATGCCTCTAGGATAAGATGTAACATCCATCTCTCTTTTCCAAGACTTCATAATGCAATATTAAAACTGTAGGGTTGTGAACAGATCGATACGTCTCTGCTGGGATCAATTACGCTGTGTAAATACACTGAAATATATCAGAACCTCCTTGTACTTCAACATGCATTTCTCTGTAGTATAGACAGCTCCAATAAGTAAAGCAGCCCACCCCGATTGACATACTTCAGTGATTCTAAACCACAATTATCCTTTTGTGTTATCGTTAAGTGCATAAAGAATCCTTTTATAAAACTGTTGCAAGACACAAAATACTTCTTCCCAGAAGGGAAACTGTATAGTCAGAACATCTCATTGCTTTTAGAAAGAAGATAATTATGAATAATACGATGGGAACTTTGAGAACATACTGCATCAATCAAGTTTTGCATGAGTAATTATAATAATGTTTTATAACATCATTAATTTTGTCTGCACAATATGTCTCAGATTTCTGAAATACAAGATTTCTTCCCCAAAGGACATTAGCCCTCAGCATAAGTTCTTGGTAAATTACTATGACTCTGCTAAGAACATCCGAGTAGTAAAGAAACATTTGTTTTCTGGACTAGGATTTGGACATTGAGGTCACAGAAGGTATTGTCTGCAAGCTGGCTATTTTCCTTCTGTGGCAATTGTTGTTTTGAAAGATTTTACAAATGTGCACAAGCTGTTAGGTGTAGGAAGGCTTACGTCAGTAAGCATTAAAATTATTTTTTTTTCCAGTGGGAAGCCAGCTCACTTCTTTCTCTTTATTGCTACTTGAATGAGAATCTATCCATTTCTTACAGCTGTATCTTCAGATTTCAAGTTAATTTTTTATTTTTAATGTAATTATCATAAAGAAAGGAATTAATAATTTCTCTGCATAAGTCAACCAGTTGAGAATAGCTTTACTATTACAAAAAACAAGATTAATTATAAGTAAGGCTTACTTTCAAAGAGTAGAAGTAGGAAAAATGAGACAAAGAACTAGTTTCTTACAGATCACACAAACTAACAGTAGATTCAGAAATTATTACAGGGGTTCATATAAGCGATGACCCCTCAAGCATTTCATAATAATAGTGAGAAGAAAAAGATAAACTTTAAAGAAAGGCCAGAAGTTGCACAGATAAGACATACAGAGGAAAAGAGATGCAGAACAGAAATGGGGAAGAGAGGACTAGAAAGGAGATAAGGAACTAATTACTTGAACCAACGACAGGCCATCCCTGGAGAGATATCAGAAATGTGAGATTGTTGTCCGTAACAATATGACCCTAAGATAGGTTTTAAGCAAGACAGTCATATAATGAAGCCCTCAGTTTTCTGAAACAAAGCTACTTCTGCTTACTTTATGTGGATTTGTCTTACCACACACGAAGTGTGGTCAGGCTGCCTAATAGGCATTCAGGATACTTCTGAAACTCAATTTCTTTTTAATGAGGCATCATATTGAGTCTTTTCTAAATTATACCATTTTCAGTTAAACCAGCTCTGAATTAACAATTTCACCAGAGTTAACAAACAACACTTTACAAACCAAGAAACTTTTTCTTATTTTTCATAAGGCACTGATCCTGATTTGAATGTGAAACAAGATAGATCAGATGGCAAGAATGAGACTTAGCCAGACCTGTTGGCAAGGAATTCCATTCAAATATAATATGTACTCCCTTGCAAGAAAAGAAAATAACATACGGGTTTATTCTTTTCCTCAATTTTGTATTATTCACTTCCCTTCCCATCCATTCATACTTGTTTCCTTGTTTCTCCCCTACCATTGCAATACATCCCAAAGATACACCATGGTGTACACATTTAATTGGTAGTACATTACTATAAGAGTGAAAATTTTGATACGTTTTTAACTTTATTCATTTCAACCATAAATTTTGCTGATGGCCAGCTTGATTTATTAGGCATTTCTCTACAACTGTGATTTCTCTTGCTATCTTTCTACTTGCTGTGTTTCACAATAGTGCACGTTTTTCTTGAAACACTATTAAAATACTCGGGGGACAATAAAGAAAAGCATCCTTCCATTCTGTATTTCTTCAACCCCTCTATGTATCCCAGAGAAATTAAGAAAATAAGGTTCCTATGCAGACATATAACAAATACACTCTGTATGGAACAGCATGCCCTAATAATGCTAGTGACATGAAACCTGTTTCTGATCCTGTGTAAGTCTCCCATATTCTGTGTTCGTAAGGCGTTCAGCTGTCTCCCTTTCTCACGTATGTTTAAGTTGTACAATTACTAGTGCAAAGTTTTAAAAGAATATAAAGGTGCTCTCCTGAATGCAGTCAGCCTCCATAACTCATAATGCCCTTCAATTGCTCTCACTTGAAAAACAGAATCAATAAATGCAGTAAATATTATAGCACTTAGATGCCTCTATTATTCTTCTCTTGCTCTGTATATCGTTCACCATACACAAAAATAAGCTATTTTACCCAAATATTTAGACATCAATGAAAGATAAAAATCTCATAAATGTTCAGTTTTCAGGTTTTCCATGTCACAGCTGGCCACTCAAATTACACATGGAGGAAAATGTATTTTTGTTTCTGCAAGTCACGACCTTTCCATATATTCTATCTGCTATATCTGAGCAAGCATAGATTTGGCATATGTAAAACAAGCAGGTGTATTTGCACCACTGTACTGCCCAGCTTTCAGATCACAATCTCTACAAGAATGCAATTTGTTTACAAAACAGTTCCCCTCGAATACAAACTGGAAGGCTATACCAAGAGATTCAAGTGATACTCACTGGATGTAGGCCTAGAGATAATATCCTTAAGATAATAGTTAACCTTAAGATAATGTAAGGCTGAAAAATCCTTTCCTAGATAAGGTGAGCCCCACTCTGATGGAACAAGCTGAATAGGAGCCTCAGAATGTTTATTTCTCAGTATTAGCCCCCAATCACAATTTCCTTAGGATAAAAGAAATTAGAATATTCTTTCAGGACTCTCTTCTATTTTTGTTATTTGTTACCTAAATTTTGACTGAAAAAGTACCACATTAAGTTTTTAACATTAAAAATTTTAAACGAAACTGCCATTTGCAGCAATTCCAGTGATAATTTACACTTCCGTTTGTAAGCACCTCTTGCAGTACTTTGACTGCAGTTGCCTATGAAACACCTTCCAAATGAGCAATATTTGTCCATGTTGTATGACCATCATGAGAATAATTTAAGAAGAAATAACCGAGATTTTCAAAAAGAGTAAAATTTCATATGCTTCTCACTATTTAGCCTTGAAGATACAGTCTCTGAGACTTGTATGAAAAACACAGTAAAACATTTAATCTTATTTAAAAAATGAGAGTGAAATTTCTTTATGCTGATTATTTTTGGGTGCCTCATTTTTATAAAATTAATTGGAGCAGGGTTTTTTATCTCTAAAGCAACTCATAAATCTCAGCAAGGACATAAGAAATAATAAAGGTAAACAGTCATAGGTTTAGGAGGTTTAAGTTTGTAAAATATGACTTACCAGTGGAAGGGGTATGCTGCCTCTCATACAAAGCAGTCAGACATCTAAACATTGCAAGCAACCCTGGTGTTTCTTAGAAAGAAGGTTCCTGTGTTCCCATTCAGTCCATTGGAGCTGTAGAAGAAAAAGGCATCATGAGCCCTTTTGGTGAAGTCTGACAGTTTCCATAAATCCACGTCGGTAGTCCACTAAGGCTACATGACAATGAAGTGGTAGCCATAGGGTCAGGCCCGGGAGGGGTACTGTGGATAACATCAGTAACCTCAAAATGCATGAACCTGCAGACAGCAAAGGTACCCTCCACACACACTATTTGAAGGAAAAAGATGTTAAGGATGACCTCAGAGACTTGATCACTTTAGCCCATAGTGGACTTGGCCATCCCATCTGGTTAGCCACTGACTAGGCTCTACACTGTTCATAGCTGCTCTCCTGAGCACAGAACCTCAGAAAAGCGTAGAGTGGGAGGGACGTCTGGAAATCACTTGGTTCAACCTTCTGTTAAAAATGGGGCTTTAGATTAGGTTACCTAGGGCTCTCTGCAGCAAAGTCTTAAATATTTCCTGTGAGAGACATTCCACCAGTTCTCTGGGTAACCTGTTCCAATGTTTAGTTGTTCTCATGATGAAGAGTGACAAAAGAACCTCCATCTTGTCTACAAATACCTTCCAGTATTGCAAGACTTTGATTAGATTCCCCCGAGCATTCTTTTCTCTAGGCTGAACAAACCAACTTCTTTCAATCTTTCTTCATTTTTCAAGTTCTAGAACCCTCTAATCATCTTGGTAGCTCCCTGCTAGATCCTTCCCAGTTTTTCAATATCTCTTGAAGTGGGGAGACCAAAACTGCAGTGTTCCATGTGTGGCCTAACAAGTGGATGAGTAGAGTAGAATAATCACATCCCTTGACATGCTGGTTATACTTTTGCTGATACAGCCCAGGCCATGGATGTGTGGATGTGTACTCCAGAGACTTAATGTGAAGACATGACACAAGATCATGCAACAGGACATAGGCAATGCTGGTCATCCCAAATACCATATGTGGTTCCACCGTTGAACTCTTTTGGGACCAGACCATCTGGCTGACCACAGCCTAGAGGGTTGGAGCATGAAGGATTCCCAGACAGACATTCTCCCTCTGTTCTGCCTCAGCAAATGGAAGATCCAGGACAACAGGCAGCTGTTCACTCAAGGTGTCCCCCCAGCACAGTAACACAATTTTCAGATCTAATGATCCTAAGCCTAATGTCTGCATTCTGCCTAAAATAATAGGAAGGAAAACATTTGTCAAATTGTAAATCATCCCACCGATAAACAAAAGCCAACCACACAGCTTATAATGATATTCATTCTTTGCTAGGTTACTTTAAAAGAATCTTAGTCTGACACTTAAAATTACATATAACTATGTTTACATATATAAAATTTCCAGAAATGGCACCTTGACATTGCCAGTCTGGCTTATTCCTTACTTGGTATATGGAAAGCACTTCTATTTTTTTGGTCTCCATGGCAATTTGGGTTGTTTTTAACTACAAGGTTGGTACAGTATTTCCAGCCTAAAGTGTGTAATAGAAAAGGAAATGAACTTTGAAAATAGAAAATGCTTGTGCTGAGTAGACTAAATAGATAGTCCTTATTTACTAAAAATAATGTTCTCCCTGTCCTCATTTATAGTTGCTCTGGTTCTACTGGTAAGTTGCTCTATATGAATTTTAGCTCTCAGTTTTGTAGGCAAACCACAAAGAAAATTACATCAATAAATCTATCCACTGTATGTTGAAAAACTTACCTGGGATTTGAATAAAACATATCCACAAAGTCAGAGGAAAAGGTTTTCATCCTTTTAGAACTACTTAGTTTTGAATCACTTGTAAGCAATAAAACAATGCTAATTTCACAAATTACACAGGGAAGTGAAGGAGTAGGCCACAATGTCCTATTTCCAAAGGAGTATTAGCACTACCATGGTAGTCCTAAGTCACAGAATCACAGAATCACAGAATCGTATAGGTTGGAAAAGACCTTTAAGATCATCAAGTCCAACTGTAAACCTAACACTACCAAGACCACCACTACACCATGTCCCTAAGCACCTCATCCAAACAGCTTTTAAACACCTCCAGGGATGGCGAGTCAACCACTTCCCTGGGCAGCCTGTGCCAGTGCTCGATAACCCTTTCAATGAAGAAAAATTTCCTAATATCCAGTCTAAACCTCCCCTGGTGCAACTTGAGGCCATTTCCTCTTGTCCTATCACTCGTTACCTGGGAGAAGAGACCGACCCCCACCTCTCTACAACCTCCTTTCAGGCAGTTGTAGAGAGCAATAAGGTCTCCCCTCAGCCTCCTTTTCTCCAGGCTAAACAACCCCAGGTCCCTCAGCCGCTCCCCATCAGACTTGTGCTCCAGACCCTTCACCAGCTTCGTTGCCCTTCTCTGGACACGCTCCAGCCCCTCAATGTCTCTCTTGTAGTCAGGCGCCCAAAACTGAACACAGTATTGGAGGTGCAGCCTCACCAGTGCCCAGTACAGGGGGACAATCACTGCCCTAGTCCTGCTGGCCACGCTATTACTGATACAAGCCAGGATGCCATTGGCTTTCTTGGCCACCTGGGCACACTGCTGGCTCATATTCAGCTGGCTGTCAACCAACACCCCCAAGTCCTTCTCTGCCTGGCAGCTTTCCAGCCACTCTTCCCCAAGCCTGTAGCGTTGCATGGGGTTGCTGTGGCCCAAGTGCAGGACCCTGCACTTGGCCTTGTTAAACCTCATACAATTGGCCCCGGCCCATGGATCCAGCCTGTCCAGGTCCCTCTGCAGAGCCTGCCTACCCTTCAGCAGATCAACACTCCCGCACAACTTGGTGTCGTCTGCAAACTTACTGAGGGTGCACTCGATCCCTTCGTCCAGATCATTGATAAAGATGTTAAACAGAACTGGCCCCAACACAGAGCCCTGGGGAACACCGCTTGTGACCGGCCACCAACTGGAGTAAACTCCATTCACCACCACTCTTTGGGCCCGGCCATCCAGCCGGTTCTTTACCCAGTGAAGAGTACACCTGTCCAAGCCATGAGCAGCCAGTTTCTCCAGGAGAATGCTGTGGGAAACCGTGTCAAAGACTTTACTGAAGTCTAGATAGACGACATCCACAGCCTTTCCTTCATCCACGAGGTGGGTCACTTTGTCATAGAAGGAGATCAGGTTGGTCAAGCAGGACCTGCCTTTCCTAAACCCATGCTGGCTGGGCTTGATCCCTTGGTTATCCTCTACATGCCGTGTGATGGCACTCAGGATGATCTGCTCCATCAGCTTCCGTGGTACCGAGGTCAGGCTGACAGGCCTGTAGTTCCCCAGGTCCTCCTTCCGGCTCTTCTTGTAGATGGGCGTCACATTTGCTAATTTCCAGTCAGCTGGGACCTCCCCAGTTAGCCAGGACTGCTGGTAAATGATGGAAAGGGGCTTGGTGAGCACTTCTACCACCTCCTTCAGTACTCTTGGGTGGATCTCATCAGGCCCCATAGACTCGTGAGTGTCTAAGTGGTGTAGCAGGTCACTAATCATTTCCCCCTGGATTATTGGGGCTCCATTCTGGTCCCCATCCCTATCTTCCGACTCAGGGGGCTGGGTACCTGGGGAACAATTGGCCCTGCTATTAAAGACTGAGGCAAAGAAGGCAGTAAGTACCTCAGCCTCTTCCTCATCCTTTGTCACTGTGTTCCCTCCCCCGTCTACTAGGGGCTGGAGAGTCTCCTTAGCTCTCCTTTTGCTGCTAATGTATTTGAAGAAGTGTTTTTTGTTGTCTTTTACAGCAGTAGCCAGATTGAGCTCTAGCTCAGAGCTAGAGCTTCTAATTTTCTAATTAGAAATTAGAAATTTTCTTCTAATTTCTTCCCTAATTTCTTCCCTAATTTCTTCTAATTTTTTCCTTCTAATTTTCTCCCTGCACAACCTCACTACACCTTTGTAGTCCTCTTGACTTGCCTGCCCCTTCTTCCAGAGGTTGTAGACTCTCCTCTTTTTCCTGAGTTCTAGCCAAAGCTCTCTATTCAGCCAGGCTCATGTTCTTCCCCACTGGCTCATCTTTCGACAAGTCATTGTCAATCACACTCAGTGATTAGTCACTGATGTGCAAAATGGAACAGCAGCAGCAAGGAAAGTATAGGAGACTTAGTCCAGAATTCAGTACAGGATGATGGTTAGGATATTAAATCAAAAGGTGGTCACAACTGGAATTTCTGGTAACCTCTTAGACTAACTGATTTATAGAAATATTGTCAGCCTAGCACCATGGAGAAAAGAAATCACTTCACACAGCACAGTTGAAAGTATGTACATTTGTGTCCTTGGAACATGTAATCCTTTCAATTTCAGTACATCCTGAAGCAGATGGAAGGTCTCCTGATGAGATTTTTCCTTCCTCTGCGTAGGAGTCCCTCACATCAAAATAGAGTTGCTTCTTTCCTGTCACTCATTGTTACAGTCCTGCGGGGTTAGGAGATCATTTTGCCTAGCAGGGCATCTCTTTCATTAAATATATCCTTTTAGGAGATAGCTCTACAGCATCTTCACAAGAGCTAGACTGGGTGGGGTTTGATCAGATACGGTTGATTTTAAAGATGCATTTCCCCTTTAGAACAGCACCATGGCATGCAAAAGGAATGTATTTCAAGCTATTGCAGCTTTCGTAGGCATGTGATTACTAAAACTACTGACTTCTGAAAGTTTATTTTGGTGATATTCACACAAGCATTTACTAGAAGTCATATACTTTGACAGGAGGAACCCACGGCTTGCACTTAAAGATCTGCATTTAAATAAACATAAAAACTGGAACTGTAAATCTAATAAAAACTCTATAGATAATAGAGATGTATTTTAAGTACTTGCTTAATATTTTCCTTTAATATTTGAGCCTAAACCCGCATTCCACAATTTCATAACTATGTCTTTTTCCTATAAATAATTAACAGATTTGCTTTTAAATTATTTAACATGAAATGGAAGGTAGATTCTATTCGTTCACTGGTTTACACTTTTCTGAATTTAAGTAAGTGACTGCTTTAAGAAACAGCTGTCTCCGCTGCAGAAACAGGTCAAACAGAACTTTAACATCTACCACAAGAGACCGATTTTTTAATGACTTTACTGGAGCTTCTCTGAATAGTTGGTCAATTTCATAACACCAATACGTTCCCGTATTTAAAAGTTTCTTTTTGCTGGAGTTTGATGCAGAATCATGAATTACTCATGGATTACTCAAAAGATTTCTCACATTCCAAGAAATCTGCTTCTGAATTTTGTGCCTCTACAAAAAAACCCAAACCAAAGCAAAAGTCAGCCAGCTTTGGTTGTGGTTACAAGTATTTTGCAAAGCTGCATTATTTAATTAGGAAATTTAGTAAGAAAGAGATTGTGTGGCTTAATATCCAGTTGTGCAATAAACAGTACAGCCCATTTTGTTTAAAGTATGGATTCACTTCTCTTGTGTTATGTTTTAACATAAAAGTGCCTTGAAAGTGCTGAAGTTTTGCTGAACAACCTAATTGTGTGCCTTTAATAGGGTATGCTAGCTTTACAATATAGGTCCTCAGGACAAAAACTGTCTTGAAAAGGAAACTTATTGTTGTCCTTTATTGAAAATGCTTATCTGCCATGTAAGGAATCTGCACAGGATTTAACATTTAAAATAATGACATCTAATGACATCTAATATTTGACACAGTGAAATACACTGACAGCCACACTTGCAAAGCAGAGTGCTATTATAGAAATTACAGACATTGTCAAGATAAAATGAGAAAAAAAGTTAAAAATATTCTGATTCCATTAACTGCTAGGCAAAATCTTCAATGCAATAAAAGAGAGAAGCCAGTGGAGAACTTACTGTAGAAAAAGCAAAATGCACATGGCTGTCATTTAGATCAAAGATGATTCTTCATTGATGGGCTTGCACAAGCAGTATAAACCTATATAGCTAAATAATACTATACAGTTCAGTGAGTGACATTTAAAATTGGCTATTGTGAGCTAAAGATATAATCCTGGTATCCTTGGTGATGGCTTTGCATGTCTAGCTTTGATTTTAAAACACAATTGTGCCTCAAAAAAGCTGGGGGGGGAATGTGGGGAAACTACCAGGCATTAGTGGTACCAGAACAAATCATTTCAATGACCAACACAAATACACTGAAATAATTATGGTCATAGAGCAAGCAGAGAGCAGTACTTAAGCAAGACTGTAACCTTTTCTATCTGCAATTATTTCACGTACAGCTGCAGGTATTTTCTTTGGATCAGCTGAGTCAGTTCTCTGTGTACTCCTGTCTCTGCCCCTCAGTTATTTCAGAAGTGCTCATACTATTTTTCTTTCTCCCAGGAGAGTGCAAAGAAAAGGCCTATATTCTTGTCTCAGTCACAATAATAAATCATGTACTTGCTGTCAGTCTTTGTTAATGCCTTGGTGAAAATGAAAGCAAAATGGCAGCCCTACACAATAATGAGAACATACATACAGCGTTCTCATAGAAACTAGCATTCTGGATACGTGGCCAAAGAGGGGTGTAAGGAGAAGAGACTGACGAAAAGCCCCATTCTGAACCAGTCAGCCATGCAGGACCAAATTCTTGGAACTATAAAACATGGTATGTACCCAGAGGCTACCAAGGGATTTTGAAGACTCAAACACTTCAGAGAGTGGCATTCACAGCCTGCCGAACTGCACTCCGAATGCACCACTCCTTTCAGAATTCTCTGAAAAAACAGACCTGGAAAATCCCTTTATTGTGGTTCCAAATTACTTTGCAAATCTCTAATTTAGGAAAAAAAAAATATCTCCAGCAATCAGAATCCAAAGGTAAGCATGATGATCCGTAGCATGCGGATGCTACGGATCATCCATGTAGCAAAAACACGATCACCAAAAACATGATTTTGCTACATATTATTGTGCATTTGGTACAAATATCATAAGGTTGCTAAATAAACTGCAGGCCAAAAACCACTACAAAGATTTCCAGTATTAACAGTAGACACAATCTCTTAACTTCAAATTGTAACAGATTTTTTTAAACACTCCAGATGTGCGTATATCTGCAGGGAAGAAAAGAGGGGCAAACACAATCCATGCCCTTTTTTTGATCCTGGAATATCACAATAAAAATGAACATTAAGAAAACAGTGCATGTGTCTGGATTATTTCAAAATGTAATTAACCAAGCTTGAAACTCATGGGGGTATATTTTCAAATCCCTTTGAAAAATAACCCAAAGGTTTTAGCGGATACTGTTAAAAACAACCAACAGCTAACGAGAACAACATTTTTGTTCCATTCATAAAGCTCATCAATCTCATAAATTAAAATAGAGGAATAAATTATTCCTTATGTATTGGTTTAGAGAAACTATAGTTGTTACTTACAGTAAACTTTACATGATAAGCATTATTTTAACATAAATTGTTATTAGCTTCCTGGAAATGCCACAAAGTTTATATTTTCTCTAGTTTAAGAGAAGGTACTAAGGAGACTGAAAAGAAAATAGATACAATATTAATTAACTATTACACATACACTCTCCTTTAAGGTATTACAGAGATACATTTTTATAGGGCACAAATAGGGAATTAAAGGGATACTTTGGGATACTTAGTGATATTAATGTGTGAAGTTTACATTGATAGAGAAAAATTGAAGTAAATTAGCCAATACATTTATTTAATTATTACACATAGCTGATTGATATAATTATTTATAGGCATAGTTCATTAATCAAAAAATTTGAAACATTAGCAGCTATATTGTCAAGAAGGAAAACAATCCACCAGAAGCAATGCCTTATGAATAGAGCTCACATTGAGCTACATTCACCAAACTCACATTGCACTGTATTTGATTCAGGGGCAGGTGTTCTCTACTGGTGCTGATAAATACAACATTCAAAACGCAGGATAGACATTTTCTGCACTTTTCTAAAGCAAAATAATGTTTTTCAGAAGCCAGCACTTTCTCAGACCATTACTGGCTCCTGGCACATCTAGCTGCAGTTAAAAGCAAAAGGTGAGTACTCCGGAGCGTTTATGCTCCAAGGCGCTCCCAGAGTCCCACACAAGGCATGAACAACCTGCTCAAGACTCTGGACAGCCTTCAAGGTAAACCCTGAGTACAGTCCTAAGCCAGCAACAGCAAACAATTTTGGCAGGAAGCGGACAGAGAGTCAGCTTAGCGTGGGTACAGGTCCCTGCACAAGCCCATGTATAATAGGTACTTTTTATCCCAAAATTCATAATGCAACTCAACACAAGTTGGTCTGCTGATACTGTTGTTTCTTCTGCCTTACATGCTCTTTTCATGCAAAAGCACACTTTAATCAGTTAGGTGAGGGGGGTGGGGGGGGGTGGTGTTCAATCATTTTGAATCATCAACCAAGACAAATCACTCATTACTTTCAAATAGAAAATGCTTGAGAATATGCAGGATGTGCATTGAAAAACCTTATCTTACCTATTCAGCCATCTTCAACATTTCTACTTCAATATGCCAAGGACGAATAGAGCAAAAGGTGCTAGTCTACAGAGAACAGAAGACCAGGCAAGTGTGGTATCAACATCTCTGTTCTGCCTGGACAGATGTGCTGACAGGCATAAGTGGCTTTCCAGCAGCAGGGATACTACGTTTACTTGTATCCACTGGAGATAACAAGCTAGCTGCAAAACCTAATTGTGTGTGAGATCTAATGGCCATTATATACAACGGTCCTAATTTATGGAAGTATATTATTTACCCCATTAAAAAAATCTGAAATCATTTGCCTGCCTTGTAGAATTAGCTAGCTTTGAGGAAAATTCATACAAGCCACTGGAAAATAATTCCATCATAGACATCACAAATCAACTAGCTGAACCATTGTTTGGCTGATTGTGAGGCAGCTTTTAAGCTGCTATAGTAGCTCTTGAACAAGAATAACAAGTGGATGCTTGCATTTTCTTTTTTTTTTTTTCTTATTTAGGGATATTGGTGTATTCTTACGACACTTCCATTCCCTTTGTGGACTGCTCCTTCTGTTAGTTAGTGCTCTAACGAAAAAACATTAGAATGAAGAGCTGCTAGCAATCAGCATATTACAGATTTCTATATCTAGTATTATAATCCAAATGTGGTATTATGAAGAAAAGGCTTGATGAAAAAAATCTGTTTAGAACTTAATGTTTTTCAGTTCTGTCTAAAGATTAATTAAAAGATGCACATGTAGAATTGATGAAAATACGGCAGTTTAGAAATTACTTTATGTTTGTATGTTGACAATCAATAGCTTATTCTTAAATGAGCTTTAAAAGTTGCTTGAACCTCTTAGAAAGTATAATGCAATAACTTTATGTGAAAGACACCCAAATTCATGTGGTCCAACTGGCTTCCATCTAGATTTCTGACCTTTCCCCAGGGAACATCAGGAACAGCTGCTTGAGCAATGAAAGCTCTTCCAACAGTCAAAAGCCTCCTCTTGTGTCTGCTTCAGCCTCATGCAAACCATTGCTGCCAGCTGTAGTTGCTGGGGGGTAAAGACAGGCCCTGAAAGAAGCAGGTGCTGGTGTGAGAATGTGATGTCAAGTCCTGCTTCAGAAAAATATGTGGAAGGAAGGAAAATGTGCCCTGGGGAGATGGGAGCAACATCTAGATTTGCCTTTCACTGTGTGAGATTCAAGCACTTTCGTCTAAATGGTTGTAGGGCTTGGTCATATGAATGTTTAGTCAGAAGAACTTCTGAAGTGTCTCTCATGACCGCATCTCAGATTCCAGTTTTGCCTCATGTATTGTGCCAGGCATCACAGTCTTCTTATAGAAAAGTGAACAATACTAGTGAGCGGACAACCTAAAAAAGATATTCTGTAATACTCTTTATTCCATGTTTCCAGGAGAGAGATTAAACTGAATCTATTAATATTTTTTTCATATGGCTCTCATCTGTTATATAATTTTATTGAAAATTTACAGCAAATTTTCTATCTTAAGAGAAACTGTTCTTGATCTTTGCTTAGGCAAAATCGTAGGCAAAATAGAGGCCTTTTAACACCCATAAATTGTAACTGTACTAATCAGGATATAATAAATATTTGCTTGCCTTGGACCCAAATATCAGTATACTAAAATAGTGTAACTAACCACAGTATCTAAGTATATTACTAATACTGTGATGGCATAACTGGATACACCGTATAAAGATTTTTTTACAAATATGTGATCAATGTGACCATCAAACAGGCAAAGACAGGTGAGTGAGTACATGTAGCAGGCATTCAAGTAACCAAAGTTGTCAGACAAGATAAGCAGAACAACCTCCTTACTATGCAAGAAGGATGATCAGCAAAGTCAAAAACAAGATAAGCAGCACTGAGACACCTGTTTTGGGAGGGAGTGGGCAACAGCATAAGAACATCACACACAGTCAAGGAAAATCAGAGAACAAGTGATCACCTTGATCTCGGAGACTAAGAACCACCAAAGATTTCATCATCAGTCCTAACTATATGGCGTCAGCTCTGTAGTATTGTACTCTCAGTGCTAATATAAGTGTTATAAACCAACAATTTTGTATGATTAATTAAAGTGTAAGAATTAATCATTATCAAGAAGTGTGTTGTTGATGAATTATTTTAGTAAGGTTAACCTTCTAGATACTTATTACAGGAATCTGTAATTCCCTATTCTCTATCCACATATATTCACCTGCAACAGCATTATAATAAAGATGCATTAGGCGAGATTATAGAATACATTGGCTAGTCTTCAGTAAATCACTTAAGTGCACATGAAGCTGTAAATAACATGACTAGTCCCACTAAATGCAATAGAATTACTTATTTTAACCAGTGCAGTGTTAGGAAGTTCTGCTTATCATGGGAGGTTTTGACATCAGATCTTAAAATTCTAACTTTTTAATGTTTTGAATAATCAGAAAAAAATTCACTAGGACCACAGAATCGTAACAGTCACATAGCAAAATTCCATCAGGGACCCACCTTTCCATCAGTAAAAACAAATTAACTCTACCCAGTAGAGAAAGCAGCTATAGGACCTATTAATTTTATTATCCTGGATATCTCATGCTAGCGTGATCTGTGCTGGTATACTTTGATGTCTCAGAAGTCTTGTAACTGTAGAAGATTTATTCAAAGTACCAAGATAAGAATTAAGGAACCCATTCCCAAAATTTATAAGCAAGCTTTCCACCCAATCCCCTGAGAATACTTTTTCAGCTTAGATTATCTCTTGTGACTTAATTTTTGGAACAGTGTCTTGTTCTAAGCAGGGCCGGCATCATGAACTCATCTGAAGACAAAGTAGGCCATGAACAGGCAAGAGCAAATGTTATGGTAGCAACAGAGAGAAAACCACCAAGCCCTGTCCAATCCAGTCTGCATAGGTCACGGTCCTCTTTAGAATTGGGAAGGAAAGTAAGGGGAGGGGACACTACAGCTGGCTGCATGTATTTCCTTTCTCAGTTGTGAGGCCTGTTCTCTAGGTAAGCTTGAATAGGCACTTAGTATTAAAAAGAGCTGGGGGACTAGGGCTGAAGAGGCAGGAAGAGAGAGAGTCCCTAACCACAGCCCGAAACGTTTCTCAGTCTGCAGTAACTGCAAAATATCAAAATGATAATAGTGTGATTTTGCGAGAAAGTTGAAACAGTAGTTGTGTTCTAAGAATTTAGGGCAGAGAAAAGTAAAGATGTTATTTTGATTTCTATTTCTTGCTGCTTTGCTTTTTTTGGAAATTCTCCCAGGACATTTCGGGTTGGTCTCTTTACACTTCCTCAATTGGTCTATGGGGATTTCTAAATGCAAGCTACAAATGAAGATGTGTATTTTATGATCACATCTAACACTGGGCACTATTAATAAAGGAAAATTTGATGTGCTTATATTAGTCAGAATCACATAATTTACTGAGGCAGCCATAGCAGTTCGGGTGGACCGAAAAACTGTATTCTCTGTAGAAAGTACGTAGATTAAAACACTAAACACTTCTCACATCCTTTCACAGTATTAGGCAGAGACTCCATGACTGAAGACTAAGCAGCAAACTCAATAAAAA
Organism: Mycteria americana; assembly: GCF_035582795.1. Classification (NCBI taxonomy): domain Eukaryota; kingdom Metazoa; phylum Chordata; class Aves; order Ciconiiformes; family Ciconiidae; genus Mycteria; species Mycteria americana. The sequence continues at coordinate 7,694,089 of NC_134373.1, read as the reverse complement.
CTCCGCTCATTCCTTCATATTCCCTCATGCTGTAGTTAAACAGAGAAAACTAAACTGGTAAGAAGTCACATGAAGTCATCTAGCTTATTGATGGCTGGCCATGAGAAACTGTTTAAGTGATTGGATTTTAAAATAAGTTATTTGTTTCACCAAAATGCTGAAGCTTAACAGTTTTCTGTTTCCTGTTCCTGGAAAAATGGGTTAAAAGGCACTCTAGGGTTCAAGAGCAAGTTTCTTTATATGTACTTCTACAGGATTTTTTCATCTGTTATCTTGACCACTTAATTCATTCCTCATCTGTCTGCATCTGTCTGTAGATTACAAACTTTCTAACGCAGGGCCAATCACTTGTGGCATATGCTCCCCTGCACAGCACAATGGATGCGGGGCCCAAGAACTGAGTTCCTAAACACTACAATAATACCATGAAATACCATCGACAGTCATCAGTTAAGCTGCATCTCATTGATGAACACACCATATCAGTTTAGCTTACAATGAAGGACAGAACACAGTCAAACTGAAGATTATAGCACACCTTCAGTGTAGTGCTTTGGGCCTTGATCTAAAAGCTGTGTTGGGTTCTAGCATTTTAATGAAGCAGAGTAACTACAGACAAGTTTTAGCAGCTTTGCTCAGGCTGAAAATCCATTTACAGACTGAGTAGCTATACTCAGAACAGCATCAAGATATACCATCAAGAAAATCATCTTTCAGAAGCTTCCTTAGCCACAATTACAGACTAGCATCAAATATCCTACAGTTAGAAGAGCAGGCAGGAAGGAGAAAGCCCTTTCCTTTCTCTGTCTGGTAATTAAAATGTAAAGCCTTTAGAGCCAGCCCAGCCTTTTCAATATGCATTTGGACAGTGCCCAGCACAATGAGCCCCAGAGTCCCCAGTTAAAGTGTCTATGCTCCATCACAACAGTAATGAGTATGCATGGAATACATTCAATAGATATTAATTCGTCAACTAGCTTAGGGTGATTTTTCTGTTTCCTAAAGAAGGAGAAGGGCTTGAAAGGAAGTCACTCAGGCTGTAAACAGGAGTTTATCATATTCCACTTCCTTCTGAATTGTGTAATGATTTTTCTTTTTATGGCTACCTGATTTATGGCACCATACAAAGCTCAGCCGCTAACTAAAAGTAAATCTCAGCAGCAGCAGAGGCTCCTCTCCCAGATTTTAACTCCTTTCTCGCTATGCCCCACAGTGTCCATATAGCAAATGTTTGCAGAAAGCAAACTGGTCTATAGATCAAATAAAGATAACCACAGCACTCAAGTCTGCATTCAGGAGAAAGACATTTGCTTCCCACATTCCGAGGGTGTGCCTTCGCAATGAAACAGGAACAAACTACAGAAGCAGCACCTCTAATCCTTTTCTCACTCAAATTCTATGGTAGGAAGGAAGATATGGCTTATGCCAGTGTATCTAACATCTGAACTTTAAACTCACACCGACGTTAAGGCACCTCTAGCCTGATCATCTGTTTTTTTGTCAGATAATGAGGACAGATGGTGATATTTGATATTAAATAATCAGCTAACTTAGCAAAGAGTTGGGTATACATTTTCATAACAAGGCATCTGATGAGGCTGATAAATAAAACTTCCCATGGGAACAGACTACTGGAAATACCACCCTTATACCAGAAAAATATAACTAATTCAAAAAAGAGCAAGTGAAGGTACACTTAATTATAGAAACCGTAGTGCTTACAACCTTTATGCTACTGGAATTCATTTGCAAAGTATAGTTGCAAAAAGGTGACTTTCCCACAGCTAATAAATGCCAGCAGACAAACTGCTCTTGAATGTCCTGTTCTTTACTTAAGAGAATCATTTTGCAGTAATACAGTTATTATAAAAAAAAATAATTGGAACTAAAGCTGTTCAGGAAATTTTTATCAAGTGCTCTTCTTCAGAAAATATTAATTTTTACTACCCTTAATACTGAATTTTTGGCAGAGAAGGCTTGATTGATTTCTTTTCCCCAAAAAAAATTCTATAAGTGTTCAATTTCTATAACTTTTTCACACAGAAAATTAACCATTTTTTTCATTATTTTTTGATGTCAGAAGAATAGTAATATAAAAAGCTTTAGGCGAACAATAGTGAGCTTTGATTTTTCTTTATTCATTTTAGAACTAAAATATATTCTTTTCACCCTTCCTCCTGAATGTATTTTTACTTAGGAAAAGTATTATAGCCATTATAATGGCATCTTAGCTGTGCTGAAAATGAGGAAAGAAGTTTATTTAACAGAACAGGATACAATAAAACTTGCTTTGTTTTGTCTGATGTCTTGTGTATGAGAAAATACCCGTTATTGACAATGGGTCAACAATGAGTTCAGCTATAAATTGAGTTAGCTGCTGGCTCTGCATATCTCAGAAAGCTAAGTCTTTCCCTGTGCAGTCTTTAAATGGGCTTTCTCAAATACACGATATAGTTTGTGCTATTCATATTATATTCCAAAACAGTTTAGATTGTTCTTATCACAGGATATTCAAGATCACGGGATAACATTGCTTTGGTGTCAATGCAAATTCATTGGATTTTAGTATTCCAGAGCTGAACACATCATTGTGTCACTATCACTCCATTTGGTTCATTGTCCAGATTGTACACAAATTTCACCTGAGATTAACAGGATTCCATGATGCAAGAGGAGCTCTGCCTGTATGCAGACCACCAAAAGGCAACATAAAAACAATAACTACATAATAGGAGCAACAGCTGCTGGGCCCATCTGGTCTTTTATCAGGCTTACCTACCTAGGATAAATTGATTACTCATATCATAAAGTAACTGTCGCTGGCATAGAATAATAAAGCCATTCAGGCTGGAAGGAGCTTACAGTTGTTGTGTAGGCCAATCTCCTGCTCAAAGCAGGGTCAACGGAGCAATAATTATATTGGTCAAATATACATTTGTCTTAAAAGATATACAAATACAGTAAGTTTCCCGGTTAACTTTCACCCTTATAAGTTATTTAAAACTTGATAACAGTGTCAGTAAAAAGGTCTTCCAAACAAAATTCTGTTCTGCTTGGTAGTGTAGTATGACACCTGTTTCTTTGGGCTTACGTACTAATTTCTCAGCAGGAAGACAAGAAGCAGAGGTATGTTTATTTGGACAGCTGAAGAACAGCACAAAGAGTTTATGATGGGAAGACTGTGACCTACAAGAACCTTCTCTATTACCAACTGTTTTTAAAACCTGTATAAAATTTGAAACTCTATCACATATAACAAAGAACTAGGAATTTCTTACTCAGTAACATGAAAGATACAAAGCCTCTACCTAATGTTTCAAACAGAAATTAAAAAAATAAGAGATACGTATATTTTTTTCTTTTGTCTCTGTGTGTCTTGTTCCTAGAGATAGTAATCCCTGCCAAAATAATACAGTTTTGTTAGTTGTCTTCACATCTTTCAGCTGGAGACCAAGGTCAGAACAAATAATAAGCTAAGAGGAGGTAAATGGGGTGCTGTCTACAATTCATGGTGGACAGGCAGTGCCTACCCTCGCCTTTTGAATTCTTGGTCACAAGAAAGTAGTGCTGAAGAAAATGTGCATGTTCAAGCTGCGTTCTAAAGAAAATCCACTGTTGGGGGAAAAAAAAAAAAAGAAAAAAAAATTGAAAAATTCTTCAGTGGAGAATCCATTGCAAAGGTAAGGAAAAGTATTTCTGACTTGAAAGCAAGAGGAGGAAAGTGAAAGAGAGTCCTCACTTTATTGACAGAAACAGGACAGAATTAATCACACTGTCTCATAAACAGTCCAGCCATAAATCTGCATCATATTTGGGTTAAAAAATGTGTCATATTTTAAATATAAATCACTATGATGATCATAAGCAAGCACTATATAGATTCATTCAAGTGTGGGAAAGAAAAGTGTGGGAAAATGCAAAAGGGAGGGGTAATGAAACTTGTGCTGACCTTTGTTCAAAGTTCCCAAGAGTAAATACAAAGCAAATTGTGGCTCACATTGTGGCAAGTTTTTATGATGCCCTACATTTGATTTCTGAACTCGGCTGTACTCAATAACAGTAGAAAAGAGTGAGGATATAATATCTCTTTAATTCCTCAGTAATTCTAAGACAAAACTCACTTAAGTGTAAGCTATTTTTTTCACCAGTGCAATGCCCCAGAGATTTTTTTCTTTTATTCTTTTTTTTTTTCCCCCTTTTTTCCTTTTTTGGTTGGGATTTTCAACAGAATATCAAATTAAACTAAACAAAGCTGAAAGGAAAAAGCTGTGTTCCTTTTCAGGAATAAAAAATGGGCCTCCATAATGCTGTGCCCCACAAGGGATGCATATAGTCAGCCTTCTGACTATTTGCTTTTATATGTGTTAACGATGTTTAAAAATTATTCTTCCTGACTTTGCATTCATTAAGGTAGTATTTCTCAAAGTATATGTGCTGTTACCTTGAAAACAATTTCTTTCCTAAAAATACTACATTGTTTTTGTATTCTATTACTTTAATTCTAAGAAAACTCACATAATAAATATTCTCAGACTGGAAATGTAAAGGCTAAAAACGAAAAAGCCACTGCCACAGCCCTGCAAAGCCACTCAGCTGTGTACAGAGATCTTCCAGGAGCATCACTGATGTTTTAAAAACCTTGAATTGCTGCCAGATATGCAAGATATGGAATCAGTTTATTGCTGCATGGTCTGATTTTCTAGAGAAACTTCCAACCCTTGTGATGCTTACAGGCAGTTAATACAGACTATACAACACAACAGAAACACAGAATGTGGCTAATGTAGATATGAGTGAAAAACTTTTTCTAAGAATTAAGGGCATATAAAGAAATACTTCAAAGAGAATTTACTAAGTTCTTCCCAGAATTAGAAAGAACAAGAAGGTTTAGATTTCCCCACAGACAGAAACAGGATTTCTGCATCATCTTTCTTACATCATAATAATTCACTACTGATCGAAACAAAGTCTTTACAATCAAATACCATTTGAGACATTCTCTAAACCCAGAGGAGAAACCTTTCCTACCCTTTTCTTCACCAAACGTGAAAGACACCATCTCCTCAGTCACATTCTCCTATGAAAAGTGGAGGCTTAGCCATTTTCATAACGCTGTCTATGCTTTTTCCCAAGCACTTCCAAGAATGCACTCATCCCCCTGGATCTGCATGCTTAGAAGTGAATGAATGAGCCAGAGACGTATAGAATTGCCTAACCTGTCAGATTCTTCAGAGATTATGCAGAAAAAAAATGGTCCTAGAGTTCTACTATTACTTTTTCCAAAACCTGTTCACAGTGAGGATTCTGAAATAGGGCAATGATATTTGTCACTCTACCACAAAACAAGAGGAGAGCTTTTATACAGGATGCTGGCATCCTACAAATACCAGCATAAACAGAGATAGTGTCTCAGGTGGACAAAGCATCCATCATTATTTCATTTACTTTAGCCTGGTTAGCTGATGACTTGGATTCACCTTGTGATGGTTCCCTAAAGAAATGAAGTTTCTCAAAGAGGTTTCCTTCCAACTCCTATTCTATGGATTTCACTGCTTAACAGTATGACCTTGCCCAGGAATGCTTTTTACATCATAATTTTTACAATTATATATTTGCCATTGAAGTACAAAATAAAAACCAGTATGTAACAATTGTTTTCTTACTAACTGCTCATTGTTTTGACCTAAGCTTTTCAACAATTTTATATTCTATTATTTAAAAACAGTACAATCCACCAATAAGCCCCTAATGAGAAGGACTTCTTTTATCCTCCAAAAAAAAAAACCCAACCCAACCAAACCACCCTCTCCTAGTTACCGCGGAACATCAGCTTGTATAATTTGCAAAGAACTCTAACTCCCTCTTGTGACAAACGATCAGAAAAACAAGCACAGTTTCACAGTGTGATACTGTGCAGTTTGAAGCAGCTTCCATCCAAATAAAAGTCCTTTAGAAAGATCGTGAGACTGGAATGAAACAACTTAGATTGAATTATTTTTTGCTGATTTCTTCCCAACATCAGAACAGATGTCACATGAAGAAAAGCATCATAGTACAGTGACAGTATTCTGTTCCTGCTTGCTCTCTGGGTAATAGTTATTTGGCTTCCTTTAGTCTTGATTCTCTCTGTCTTAACTTACCTAGAAAGGTAGCCATCAGATAAAACTGCACAAGATAAGAATCTAAGTGTCTACCAGTCGGTATGAATTCCTTCCACCTCTGTCACTTAAGGACTGTTTATATGCCTACTATACCTCAAGTAGAGGATACAGAAAAAAAGCTCCACTGGCTTTATGGCATCTAGGAATTTTTTCATGCATGGAAATCCTCAGGTATAACCCAAACAGCTCATGGATATAGAAAGCAATTTTGGTATAACTTGTTGTTGTTCCAGTGGTGCATAGTCTCAGAATCATAGAATAGTTTGGGTTGGAAGGCACCTTTACAGGTCATCTAGTCCAACCCCCTGCAAGAGCAGGGACATCTTTAACTAGATCAGGTTGCTCAGAGCCCCATCTAACCTGACCTTGAATGTTTCCAGGGATGGGGCCTCCACTACCTCTCTGGGCAACCTGTTCCAGTGTTTCACCACCCTCATGGTAACAAATTTCTTTCTTGTATATAGTCTAAATCTACCCTATAATAAACATAGATTTCAGGACCACCATAATATTAGCAACTTCTCTGTAATCAGAGCACTTTTAGCATAAATTCTTCATGAATATGATTTGCAGAAGGGCAAGGGACTAAAAATGGAGGAACATATGTGGCAAAATGCCCATTAAAATTTGACCTGGCCTGACATATCTCTGTATCTATCTAGATACATATATGAAACTACTCATAGACTTTGTATCTCAGAAATTACATTTCAACAGTGAACTGAATACCAGCTTATACTACACTAACTTACTGACTCTACAAATGGATAAATTCAGTGCCTATGTAATACTGGTGTATTGGGAAACCACCAGCACCAATTTTCACTGCTGTTAATGGAAATTTTTCAGAGTACATGTACATACAGTTCAGAGTTTCACTGGAGGGTATAGACATCTGTATTAAGCAATACAGAGCTTTGAACAGTATTGTTAAGAATCGGTCTTCTAGAATATCAAAACTAGAAGTGTTTAATGCCATTTCTGTGAACTGCAGATAGAGAAAGATAAAAGTTTCAGAGTACTGAAGATGATCAATTGTACATTCAAACAGCCCACCTACTCAGACCTTATCTAAACCAAATTAATGGATCCTAGCAGTTCAACCCAAATTAGTCCATTGACTGTCTTTGCTCAAGAGACTGAGCACTCAAAAAAATTCAAAGATTGCAGGAGAAAAAGAATACCAGTCATATTTCCTGTAGAACCACAAGCATACTCCCTCCAAGTATCTCTTCTCTGAGTGGGCCATCTGCTCTGAACGAGCAGTTTAAATGCCAACCGAATAAAAGTCTCCCTCACCCTCATCTCTTCTTTCTCTAGTTTCACCATATGTCTAATTCTGGGCATTTCCTCACTGACACCTTTTATCTTTTAATCTATCGGTGAGCGTAGCTTTTTCTGCATTTGGATTTTAGCTAACAAGAAAGGATGCCAAGTATTACTTACGGATTGTCGTAGTGATGAATATCTCAGTTTGAAACCATGGAAAGGTATATTGTTTTTAGCCAAGCTTAAAGCAGATGTATAATGATATGGCTGTACTCTTGGCTAAAACCATAACTCTCATTTCATTTTTCATTCAATATCCTATCTTCATTCTGTTGCCTGCCTTTGTTCCTACCTTTAGCCCTGCTTGTCACTACTACAGGTACATATCCACTCATTCTGTCTACACAGGCATGAGCTCTGTCATGTCATGTGGTCACAGATCTCTTTTCCAGCTGGTAAATAATATTTTACTGTTAACAATCCACTTCCTCTCCCTCTTCTATCCCTCCAGCAAAATCCTGACAAACTTTTCTGAAGTATTGTAAAAACAGACATTTACACATGCACAAATGAAGTCTGCAGTAATGATACAGACCATAATATAAAATCATGTGAAATTGTTCAAGCACTTTCATTCATGAGTAAAACAGAAGAGACTGACAGGATCATAGCAGGATGGTGAGTAGAGGCCAGCTGTTTATAGTGGAACAGCAACAGTTACTTGCCATCATGGACTATTTCTCATAGGTCACGATTGAAAGCTCAAGTAAGTATCATTTCTACCCTTATTCTCCATCTCAGGGCAGTGACCTAAAGTAGCGCTTAATGCCAGTAGTCTTTAGGGACAACCTCTGACTGCAACTGCTGCCATCCCTTTGGTTAGATGAAAAGCTTTACCACGGTCTCTGAGCTTCAGTTGCTGTGAACCCACCATTTCTTGCTCTTGGTGTCCCCTGCTAGACATACAGGCAGACTAGGAACTCAGAAGTTTGGTTTTGATTCGTGACATGGTCCTGTTTACTCATCTATCACACCTGTTCACAAGACTTTCATATTTGCTTACTGTTTACGTCCACACAGCACTCCAAAGTGCCAGGACACTGGCACTGGATGCTGGATCTATACTTCTGGATGGCTAAAGCTCAAGTGCTGGTTTCACATTTAAAGTAATCTAGCGATCTCAATAGAGGAAGCAAACCATTTTAAGGCCCTTCTGAAAGTATATTAAGCTCTTGGCATAGCCACCTAGGGTGTGAAAACAAAGATATAACAAGTAGAGAAATGGGACAAATCACAGTAAGACAGTTCACTGATGCAGTGCTGCATCACTGGCACTGTCACTAGAACAAAGACCCCATTCCTCACTTCCCTGAAGGCATGGGCAGGTAGTGGGCTTAACTCTCCTTCTGTAGTTCTCTACTCCCACAGATATTTGTATGTGTTATTTATGGTATGGCCTAGAACTTCCAGGTAGTAGCAGTACACCGTAGGAGAGTTTCAACTGGTCCTTAGAGACAGGAGTTGGAACTCAGTGTGCCTGACCTGATTTGTTCCGTGCTGAGCAAAAGCCAGAGGATAGGAACTAGTATAATGTATTGGGAAGACTTTCCTGAAGCAGTAAACAATGTACCGGAAGCAGAAGACAAGCTGCAAATAGATCCAAATTTAGCACTAATGAACAGGGTTCCAAAATACTGGCTATCAGTGCTGAAAACATAAAGCTCCTATTAAGCCGATTTCACATTCCAAAATTACAGAGAAGTGGAAAGCCCACTTTTACCAACACTAAGATGTCATGACCCACAGCATTTCATTCTATGAGCTTGCTAATATATTGTACAACATTTTAATCTTGATGTACAACATATTGTATGTTAAAATGAGGGAATCTAGAACAAATTTAAGACAATTCACATCCTGTTTGTTAATTGACAGTGTGAAATTGTAACTGTGCAAATGAACTTCTTGTGCAATTCATTATTACTTAATCCCACTGCAGCTTTGCTCTTTACTGAATAAGTAACTATTCTTTTAACATTATGCAGCCCCACCTCAGGAGATGATACCACTCGTAAAAGGGTTTAAATGGATACCTGTACTTAGGCTATAGTAATATTAAACCAATCAACAATAGATAACCACCCTTCCCTCATACCAAAACATACACACACAGCATATAGAAGAGTATTATTGGGTTACAGTATTATTAGCTATATACTACCTTAGCAGAGCTCCATCAGCTTTTAACTAACCTGACACTCTTCCTGTATTTGTACTTTGTTGAACACAAGCAGGCTCACAGCTTCCTGTGTGATGGTGATAACATATGTCTGACTTTGTTGTTGGCAGCTGGAGTGAAGGGGAAGACAATGCCCTTTGACCTGTGAAAAGCAGTATAAAGCTTATCAGATCCTCTCCAGATATCACTGTAGGAAATGGGCTGGAAGAGTCGGCCCCACATAGGAAATATATATAAAAAACTGTCAGTACTAATCTTTCTGTAATGCCATTAAAAATGTACTTTTGCAAATCTGAGTCCCTGCTAGACAATGTCATTTGTACAAACTGAACCGAAGTAAAAGTGGAGAGGAAGAATTATATACCACACATTAAACTTAGGTTCATATCACTTGAAATGACTCAGTGGTCAGTAGTATCAAGACTGCTTCACCTCATGGTGCCAAAATAAATTTTTCTTAGTGATCATTCCTCTGTTCCACTTCTGAAGTAGACCTTTAAAGGTCATGTATTGTACAAAACATTATACACCACTTTTCCCACTAAACAGTTCATTTGGGGGTTTTGTTTCTCTGCAAGGCCTTCTAGACGAACTCTGGTAAAGTAAGACGATGGACTGACCCCCACAAAAAACCCATATCTAGTGAAAAATATATTTGCAGGTTAGTGTTAGGATAATGTCCTTACTGCCCTGCCAGCTAGTGCAGGCAGCATTAGCATATTAAGCTTTTAACAAGAATCACACAGTTTTAAAATGGTAAAACACCTATCTGATTTACCTTGTACTATACAGTTACAAAACCAGTTAAACAGCACCAACACAAAAGTTAAAAAAAAATTCACTCAGACCTTTTTTTATATGATTGTTGAAAAAAAAAAAAAAAACCCAAACAAAACAGTGACAACAAACACAAGAACACAAGGTTGAAAAGATTATGAGCAGAGATTCAGGAAACCAAATTCTTCCTTTTTATGTGCTCACTTTACGGATAATACAACAGCAGTTAAAAAGTATTTTTTCAGTATCTCCACTGACGTAACAGGGAATATTTCTAGTCATTTCAACTGGAGATGGATGCAAGGGAAAAAAAAAAAGAAAAAATATAATCCATCATCCTCACATTAGGTAACTGAAAGAAAAACCCCCAAATCTGCAGTTGTCAGGTGAGGCATCAGCAACTGTAGCACTTCAAAATCTTTTCATGGGAAAGATTTTCATTTGTTGGGCTTTTTTGTTGCCCCTATACCAGCATTAATACACAGTAGTATATAATGAAGCTTTGTGTTTCACACTCAGAACCCTAGTCCCCTTAAACATCAGTATATTAACAATGGTTAAATCATTTAGGAGTCAGGAAATCACAGTGGAGATCAAGCTGATGGTGTCAATCTAAGAATGTAAGCAAGAGTAAATATTATCTTCATATTATTTAAAAATATATTTTAAAATAACATCCAGGCAAGATTATTGGCAAGACAGAACACGCAATGTTCCACTGCAGATCTGCCCCAATTTTTCAATGCTGTGCTCCATTCCAGGTATCTGTCAGAACCCAAGCTTCATACTTCTGGTGGAGAGGAAGAGGGGAAGGCGGTTTTTCTGATTTGGGGTCTTTGTTGTTTTTTCTTATACTTATAGCTTCTGAAATTATGTGGAAAGAATGCAGCTAGCTGATGTCTGCCAGAGATCAGTACCTGATGTCTGCCAGAGATCAGTACCTGTGTGGCTTTACTCAGAAACTACTGTTCAGTTCCGGGAGCTCACAGAAGTCAGTGTTCTACTGAACAAATTCAAATCCAAAACTTATGATCATTGCTTAATGAGTATTAGTAAAGCAGAAACTAGCTGATCAGGACTCCACTGTGTCACTGTCAATATAATACACTGAGAGCGCTGAACTCCCCCTCCTTAAGAGGGGGGATCAGTCTAAACAGACAAGGCAGGGAAGAGGAGAAAGGAAACATTCCTGACAGAAAACTGAGGCACTGAGTGATTTTGCTCAAGGTCACTCAGGAAGTCTATAAAAGAATCAGGATGATTAGATTCTCCTCAGTCCTGGTCTACCATTAAGCCACAAGATCATCCTACGTTTTAAGTCTTACAATACTTGGGTTTTTTACCACTAAGTTAATATCTCTGACAGGAGATATATCTTCTATTTTCATGATTTGCAGAGATTTCAGAAATCTAATAGTTCTTTTTGATTCCCCAAATTTTTGATCGTATTTTTCAGTCTTCTTTTTTTTTTTTAATTAAAGATCTTCTTTGGAATAAAATTTCTTATTGTCCTGCTCCACAGTATTTAGATGTTCCTGGGATAAAGCGGTTGTGAAACACACTTTGGAAATAAATATAATTAATTCTCAACCAAGGCAGGGAGCATCTGTCAGACTTAACTCCACAGGAAAAGAAATATTTATCCTGTGAATCTTGTGGGTTTAAGCACAATGTAGGTATGTATGTATAGAACAAGACCAAGGCATACAAAAGAGAATACCTAACCCTGAGGTGGGCACAGACACCTTCTTCTCCCCAGAAATGGGAAGGTCAGTACTTCACAGTGAGTTTCAGGGCGATGAAGGGGGAAAGGAAGTAGTGGTAGAGGCATTCTCCACCCTCTGTATCCAACAGCTGCCAGCACATGGAAAAGATGACAAAATCTGCTTGGAGAACTTCATAAATAAAGCATTAAAAAAAAGTATAATTAGGATGCTTACCTGGAGAGGAAATATTTAAGATTACATATCTGTCCTCTACTTGCTCATATTTTGTTCAATGATGTTTAATACAGAGAGATTATCCAAAAAACATGTGCACAGACCAGTATGTAAACTAGCAAGATAAAAAATCACCTTCCTGCTCTCTGGCCCAATAAATCTTGGCTTACAACAGCATAATTTCAACAAGAGAGGGGCAGAGTTCCCTTTCCTGTATGATTTCATGTAGCTTAAATTCTGTAAATCAGACTTCCCAAGTAGACAGAAAATGGAGCTTTGACCTTCCACAGAGGTGGGAATTGAAATTGTCTTCAACTTTCCACTTGAAAATTAAATTCAGAACTGGGCTCCAGCAGTATTCAAAATTGCATCCCATAAGGGCGAAATAATCCACCGTTGTCTGGACACTTCATGGTAACGCTTTAGAGAGGTGAAGACAGATGGATGATGCCGCCTATCTGTACCTCTTACAAAGTCAACAAAACTTAGGAGTTCAAGAAGCTTTTATGCACTGACATGAAAGATTAAGCTCTCATTGCTTTAAAATACAACAAAACAAATCAAGAGGCACACGCCATCTCAAAGAACATTAGAAAAAATGCACTATTGCACAACAGTTATTTCTAAGGACCATTAACACAGCTGGTTCCTGCCACATAGCGTGAGGGTTCTCACACCAGTAATACGCTATTCAAGCTGCTAGGCATGCTGGCAAAGATCTGTACTGGCTGATCTGCTTTGGAGGTGAAGAAAACAGTGTCATTTTGCATTCTGTAACATTTCAAGAGGATGTGGATTAAGAACACTTGTACTCTGAGGCTAGTAAGCCAGAGAGAACGAAAGGTGAATAAATACCACAGCAGCCCTAGAATAGGAATAGTTGAAAAGGCAATCATCAGTTTGTAAGAGCAAAATGACACATCTTGTGTCACGTCATGGAACAGCTTGTATCTGCAAATGGGAATAGTCTGTCATGTGTTACATATAATAACCAAATATAACAATATTCCCCATTTGCTCAGTAGAATGATGCCCTACACCATGATTTGGGAAAACTGTGGGTCCAAAACATGCACAATGTAGCTGTTAATCTGTAACATTTACCGCAACAGTTTCTTTTCTGAGGCTCTTTCTCTGAAGAAGTTCAACCAAATCTGAAACTTAGTCCTTTATATATGTTTGTAATCCTATCCTTCAAAAGTTTAGCAAGGTACATGTACCTTTCTCAAACCTAGTACTGAGAATTTGATAAATCACAAGACAATGAACTAGTCTTAGCTATTTTTAAAATTCCTCTTCCTTCAGAGCACATACTATATATTTCTGTGTGGCTGTTAACACTATGACATCTTATGTCTGGTGGGAAAAAAACAAAAACAAAAACAAACCACCCCAAAAAAGTGAAATATAATTTTTTATTTCCTAAAACATCATTCAGGAGAGATGACACAGTGGTGAAGGCAAGGAAAAGGACATGAACAAGCTGGTCCAGGAGATTTTACAAAAAGTCTGTGATATCTAGCTAAAAACTACACCCTGAGGACTTTGCTTAAGCATGTTGCACCAAGCGGCTTTGTTTATTGATCCTCATCCAGCTCACTATCCGTTAACCTTGGTCTGCTGGTAGGGGCCTTACAAATTGGTTGAAAGAATAAACTCTGAGGATTATTTGACACACCACTTAGTTAAAAACAGTGGCCTCAGCATATTCTGATACTGACTACACTCACTTCCAGATCCCATTTCATATTGCCCCTTCAATCCTTCCAGTTTGACTTGTCCACTTGAGTTGACTCAAGTCACGCTTGTGACCAACTCACCTGAATAGCTGTATGATGTCGCTATATCAAGTCCCTATGTAGTTAGTGCCTTCCACACTATTCTACAGTAGTTCTGTCCCAGGCACCAGAGTCTCCAGCTGCTTCCTTCATGAACCTAGCATTCAAAAAAAGCTTTCTGTCTAACCTTCTTCGCACCTCTGCACTGATCTGGATCAGGGTCCTGCAGCTAGATCGGCTTTTCTTCATCAACACTTTTCCTCCACCATCTGGCATGGGGGTCATCCATTCCGACGTGGCACAGCGCCAGGCCCCAGACTCCTGCTGCCTTCCCATAACCTCATCTCAACTCCTCTGGCATCCCCAGGGGCCCCTCTGCTGACTCTTCCTGCCTTTCTGGGAGCTCTGCCCCATCTCTGTCGCTTCCCAGCAGGGCTTAGTCACTTCTGAAATAAAAAAGCATTTCAGAGAAGCCTAGCACAGGACAAAGAGACTTTCTACACCTTTAAAAAACATAAAGGGGAGTTAGATCTCCATTACCGCCTTATACCTGTTTATATTCCAGTAAAAGTAACACAAATTACTTTGATATTATCCAAAGACTCGTGACTATAGATTGTTTGAAGAATTGATACAAATACTTAACGTGAAAATAAACACATTTTTACAGACTATAGGGAGTGCAACAGTTCCCCCTAGCGACGGCGACACAAAACAGAAACCCGCCCACCTTTCTGGTAAATGTTTTCAAAACTGTTTTGCCTTAAAAAAGCACGTAATAAAACAAACACGTGTATTTCAAGTGCGTTAAAAAAGAACTGCGGAGTGCCGAGGGAAGAGAACAAAACTGGGTGAGGAGGCGACCCTTCGTTTTCTGGAAAGATCCTACCGGTAATGGGAAATACTAATACCAGCCACGCACCGAGCACGCTCACGGCTTTACAAGGCCAACGCTGCGATCCGCTGCAGGCAGCCGGCGGGAGCAGCCGCGACGCCCGCAGGAGCCAGAGCTGGGCACAGCGACCGCGGCAGCGACCGCCTCAGGAGGCGGCGGGAACGGGCCGCGGCTCCCCCGGTCGGCTGTGCCCGGCAGCTGGCCGGCTGGGCCCCTGAGGCGGGCGGGAGTGCGCGGAAGTCGGCCTGCGGGGCGCAACGCCGCGGCGAGGCGCGTCCGCTGAGGGGCCTCTGGTAACGGCGGCCGTGCCGGTGCTGCGGGGACCGGCCGGCGAGGCGGTTGCGGCCGTTGGCCGCGCGCTGCCGCAGCCACGCGGCGGCGGCGGGTGGGCGGGAGCGCCGAGCTGAGGCGGCAGCAGGACTGGGCGCCGAGCAGCACCATGCGCGTCGTGAGGGCGCTGAGGCCCACGGTCCCCCTGCTGCGGGAGGAGGGCCAGGCCGGCCCGCCGCTGCGGGTGCGGGGGGACGCGGCGGGGCGGCTCGCCTGGCGGGACCAGGCCGCTCGCCTAGAGCCTAGCGGCGCCGCTCCGCCTTTGCCGGGCGCTTCTCGCTGTCTATGGCAGGTGCTGTTGGGAGCGCCGCGCTCCTGCACCTGCCCGCCTTCCTGGCGGGGACGGGCCTCTGCGCGCTCCTCCGCCGCTGAGGCGAGGCGGGGGGCGCTGCGGCGCGGCTCCGGCGCTCGCAACCGCCGCCGGCAGGCCCGGCTGCCGCCTCTCCCCGTCGGCGTGGAGGGGGTCTGCGCTGTCGCCCTCAGCGCCCGTGCACACGGTCCAACTTTAACATGAGGCGCAGCAGTTATTTCTGCAAAGGAAAACCGAAACTGACAGCGGGGCAAGGTATACTTACACCAGTTTCTTCGTCATACCGTACTGGGGTTACCGACGTGGAGCTGTTTGTTGTTAGTACTAGGGAAAAAAGTAAGTATATTTATATATCAGCAGTTTATATATCAGAGCAGGTGTGTTTATGTCAGAGCAAAGATAAACCTGGTGTCAAAACCAGCCACACAAGATCCATTTCAGACTTCAAAAGAAACCGATACAGCTTCCACGCCTGGTGCACTCCAAACGGAGTCACAAACAAACCACAGCTGTAACACGAAGCGTCATGCAGAAATCAATGAAATCTGCTCCTGCTGCCACAGTAGTTGTCCCATTCTCTCTTCACGGGTAGGGATGTATTACTTGTCTCAGGATTTGACAGGCTGAATCAAACCTCAGTAAGTAACAGAAAATTAGTTTTTTGGCAGTTTAGCAAGTGGAATCAGGTCACTGAAGAAATCAAACAAGCCCTAGAAGTGACAGGAATATAAGCTAGGAAGGGGACTACACCCTTGCTTCAAATTAATTTTTAAAATTCATTTAAAATTATTAAACTGAATTTACTGCAGTAAGATTACTCAGCTTCTCTCATCTAATCACACAAAATCACACAATTAATACTTTCTCTGTAAGACTGTGTAAGACTCTTAATAGACTCTCCATTTAAATTGTAAAGTTAAACTAATAACTAACTTTACATTGATGTTTTTACATATCAGATACTTTGATTATGAATTGTAGGATACTGCTGAAAAAGTATCGATTACCAAGAGATCATGAATGTAAGTATTAGCCTCTCTTTTATGGCTTGGATGTAGAGCTTATGAACTTTAAATGTATGAAGCAATGTCCTCCAGAGTTTGATGAAATTTTTTTTATAGATCACTGTCTTGTTCCTCCTCTCAAAAAAAAAAAAAAAGAGATTAGTGGTTTCAGGCATTTTCCAATTTGTTTCATTTTTTCTGATACAGAACACTTTGTTATATCATTGATTACATCTGCAGTTTCAAGAAAAACGAAAATGCAGAAAAAGCAACAATTTAAAATATATACAGGAAAAGCTATGCGTTTATAAAAACGCCTTGTACACCTTGTTAATCCAGTGCTCTCAAGATATTCTTAGTGGCCAGTCACTGATAAATTTGCTGCTTCATTTAATAAGAAATTAGCTACAGAACTAGTTCATCTTTTATCACTTTTGTGTAGCAAGTCCTTCAGCATAAACTAATATAACTGTAATGACTTTTCTAGCTTAGGGCAACATTTCTACTTTCACATCATCTAAATGGTAGTATTTCATAAATGCTGCCAGTGTCATGGACATTCCCCCTCAAACTTATGGGTATGTGAAGAAAGTAAGCTGTGCAAAATGTAATCCTTTACTGATTTTGACATTTGTGGCTTTCTAATACCAAACCCACAAAGCTTTCTAATCCAGAGGGTATAATCTGTATAGCCAGGTTCACTTTCTGACCTGAGTCAGGATTTTAGGCTATTATGAGCCAGATTCTCAACTGGTTTGTTAGATTTCCTTTCCTAGAACTTTAGGAACTCAAACAACACAAATAGCGTAAACATCACACAAAATAGTTGGTCTAAAGATCTTTTCCCAAGTTGTAACAAAGCAGCTAAATACAAACCAACCTTAAAGAATGGCCACCATTCAAGAAGTTACTTTTTAAAAAAATATTTACATACAAAACCAAACATCTTGTACATAGTCAGAACCTAGCTTGTATTTTTCTATCTGAACTAGATTTTAGAACATTTTACTTTCTGAAGTTTTGTATAGGCAAAATAACTTCAGTAGAAAGTGAGCTGGTTTTCATCTTGACTCATCACTAGAATTTGTAACAGGTTTCTGGCTATGGAATATAGTGATGTGTGCTATCAGAACTGTACCCAAACTGAGTTTCAGAGAACAAATTCATTTGCCAAAGCTGGCTGTTAGCAGAGGAATATCCTACCTTGCATCATTTTCTCCTTGTGAAAATAAGGAAACTTCAAGGAAGGCCCTTCAGTGTTTTCCTGAAATGTCAACATTTGGTTATGAAATTAGTCTCTTGAATCTTGAATGAGAAGCTAAATACATTCAATTCACAAGCATCATAAGTTATACTAAGGAAATAATATTTACTACTTTATTATTCCGTGTTATCAAAAGATGGTGCAAGGTTTAATCTGAGGTTCAGAAAGCATTTTTAGTTTTTTTGAACAGAGGTCACTAGACAGAAAAACACTATGCTGGTTTTTTTTTTCCCAAGAAATAATATTTCTAGAAAATCCTCCATAGTTGTTCATTTCCAGTACTTAGAAGCAAAAACTTTTTTACTCTGCCTTAAACAGATCTATAAAGGCCTTTTGGGATGAAACACTGTTTCAATCAATACATTTAGTGAGCCAGATTTAACTTACTGAAAAATTACTGAAAACTTCACAGTTTAAAAACATTTTTGATTCATTTTTACCTTGGACACCATTTTAGATAAGAACTTGCATAAACAATATGAAAAGTTTCTGTGCAAGTTATAACAACCAATTTACAACTTTTTTGGGCTGAAACGTACTGCATATATTTGAC
The DNA here is from genome assembly GCF_035582795.1 of Mycteria americana. Lineage (NCBI taxonomy): Eukaryota > Metazoa > Chordata > Aves > Ciconiiformes > Ciconiidae > Mycteria > Mycteria americana. Next base: position 7,675,569 of record NC_134373.1, on the reverse strand, counting down.
AGAGAGAGTACCTACTGCATTTCATAGATGGAGAACTATTACAAATGAGGTAAGTGCAGAGTTCTGCTGAAACACTTAATTTTTGCGTTTACTTTTGCTAGATGCTTTTAAGTTGGGTCTTCTGGAAAGAGAAATTGAGGATGTGCTTCAGCAATTGCATCAAGAACGAACACAAAATCCAGAGGGAACTCTTCGCACAGACATTACGCCAGGTGAATGATAGATGCATTGATCAAAAAGAAGTTGATGAAGAGGATGTTTGTCCCATTTGTCAGGAAGAGTAATAACTCTTCCTAAGTAACAAAGAAAATGCTTCCCATCACTTACTGCAGGTTAAGTATACAATTTGTTCTTTGTCTTGCTACATTTCTAATTATAGAATAAATGATACAAGATCTGCTAATATAGCTAGCTTCAATACAGAAGGAAAAATACCCGACAGTTGTTATAGCCCTTTTCCAATCCGGAAAATTCAGCAATCCTACAAGTTAAAATGTGGGTGGAGGGAAAGAAGGAAAATAAAAGAGGGAAGACTACTTAGTATTGCTATATGATTTTTCTCATATGCTTCTGGAAAGATTACAGAAATTGGTATTTGTTTTCTGTAGATACAGCTGTGGTAACAACGTTCACATAAAGTGTATGAAGATTTGGGCTGACCACCAAGATAAATTGGAGAATGACTCTGTAGTGAAGTGTCCACTTTGCAGAGAAAAATTTGCACCTCTAACGTTCATTCTAGAAGAATTTAGACACTCTAAACAACTTGTGACTGCACCAGAGAAACCAAGACTGGATAGGCACCTTGGAATCCCTTGCAATAATGGCAGAGTATTTCCAATTATAGGAAAGTGCTACAAGTAAGTATTTTTAAACCAGGATTTTGACAGTGCTATGTCTTTGAGTGTTATCTTACAGCTTGTCACTTATCTCTCTGCCTTTATTATAAGTAACTGATTTCACCTACAGAGTAGACTATATGTGCTTTGTAAACACATAAACATCCACGGTAAACAAAGGGTTTTAAGTTTTAAACTTGCTTTTAGCGCAGTACATCTCCAAACAATTCTGTAGTATGTATTTGGGATTGTCCTTTTCCAAATAATAAATTTAGCTACTACTTTATGATGAACTGTTAACAGCTTGTTGACCTAGCTCCTTATTCTGTTGATGTGGTTTTGTTTTTCCTTTTAGCTGTACTGTGTCGAGTATCACCTATATCATGAATGTTTCACTGGCTTTTGCCATTCTCCGTATGTTTTTAGACAGGTACCAAACAGGTTTTCTTTTTTGTATCCTACCCTGACCTATATAATATTAATTGATTTCAATTCCCCTTATACAAATCATGCAGACCTTGCACCAAATTAGACTTATGTAGCTACAGAAAGATACTGAGATAAGAAAAATAACACCATAAACTAAGAGAGCTTAATTGTCCTCTGCCTGTATACATTGTACCATGGCACCCTTACAGGGACAGCGGATGCAAATACATCCTACCCTACCATTGCCACAGCTGCATGCCTCACCGACTGATACACAGATAGCTGGTTCTTTTATACCATTAATTCACTATGTAGAATCAAAGCAGTGGGAAAAAAAAAAAAATATCAGTGAATTCAGATTACCTTAACAACCATAAATGGATATACTTATGTCTTAGAAGTTAATTTTGCTGCCACTTTGTCTCTAGATTTCCAGAAATACCAGCATTTCAAGTTTGAGAGAGTTGTCTCACAAACAATGAGAATGTCTCCAAGTCCCAGTTGAAGACTTGAAGCAGATATTCTTTGTTCCAGGCTTTACAAAAGTCTGATTACGACATTTAACTTAAGATGGTTAATTGTATTTGCCACACCAAAAATCGTTAGGAAACAGATTTGTTGAATTGTTCTCAGCCCCTCTTTTCATCATTTACAAGAGTGTTTATCCTCTCTATCTTGAGTTCAATTTGTCTCAATTACTTTTGCACATTATAGAAGAGAAGTAAGAAATGGAGAGCTCTTCAACCGCTTCCAGAATTATCAGCCCAAGGAGGAACATTTAAAAGCTCTAACCCAGGAAATAATTCTGAAGAAAAGATATTATATCTTCAGGAGAAGTAAGATGCTTGTCTTTTTCCATACTATCTATTATGACAAACATGAAATATTCTTTTAACAGTTTCTTAACAGTACCTGAAGAAAGGGCAATAAAAATATTTTGAACAAGAACATACAGTAATTAATACTTCTAATAAAGCAACAAGTCATCTTAACATAGTTAAATATACCTAGAAAACTAAGTAATTCTCTTCATGTAGTTTAGAAACTCATAGTAAAAAATACTGAAACAATATTTTAAAATTTTTATAGTGAAAATATCCTGTGGTAAAGAGTATTTTAAAAAATGCTATCAGTTTTTCCACTCATAAATATTTGGCATAACAAATACGATGATCAAAACTTAACTGACAGCTTTATTGTACAGAAGTGAAACAGATGATACAGACAGAAACAAAAGCTTTTGCTCATCTCTGTATCTGCCACATCAATGCACAAGGACTCTCATCAGAAAAACAGTACTACCTGATGTAGGTACTGCATGCATAAAAGATCAGCATTTAAAAAGACTTCCAGAAAGGATTACAGGTTCACATTCCAGGATCATCTCAGAAATGAACTGGTACTATCCAAAGCAAAGACTGAAGATATTTCTGTACAGATAATGATAAGGTAGTCATTTTTCTAGACCATATAAAAACATCACCACAATTAGTTGATGGGGCTTTTATCCTTACCTTATGCTTTTATAAAAAAAAAAAGCTACTGAAAAGAATGACTGAGATCTTATTCAAACATTAATCACTTTGAATTAAAAACTAGAAGAATATCAATTACTACCCAAAACAGACTACAGGATTAGGTTTAGAGCCTGTAATCCAAGACAGAGCAAGATATGATTCCACATAATTTCAAAACTAAGGTAGCTTTGCAAGAGATCACGATATTTGCATTATGAATTCTGAGCTTGGGTTTCAAAAGGTCATGAAAGCTTTTGTAGCTTTTCTTCAGAGAAATTGATGTAGAAATTATTGCGTAAAATTCAATGGCTTACATTATGCAACTGTTCAGGCTGAAAGAATATACCAGTTTATTTTTCTGGGAGGTGTGTGTGCCTGTTCATGACTGTCACAGTAAGATCAACATCACTGGAATGACTTTCGCAGCATCTCTGGTTTAACAGACTGGTTAGTCCATCCAATAATTTAAGGTTCTATTGAAGAGAAACTTCTGTCAAAAGACAACTTACCATTCTGAAGCATTCAGCTTTAGTTGCTGTTTCTCTGAATTTACTGGGTCTTGTTTGTTTTCTTTTAGGACTAGCTGTACCCCAAAGAACATTGTAAAGTCTTTACCCATCATCTTAATTAGTAAACATAGTAATTTACTTGCCCCAGGTATTCAGTGTAGACTTGGTCTGAAAAGCTTTCGACTTGGTCAGCATGTAAGACTCCTACCATGTAATCACAAGGTAAGAGAAAAAAAAGGTGTTCTAAACATTAAAGACCCAAATCTTCACATAGCCTCTTAACTTGTAGCACATTGGACTTTCTGATGCTGACACTCTCCAGCACATAGTGTATTGGAACCCTTAAGGCACCACAGATAAGAGTGTTCACGTCACTAGTCTGAAAGTTTGCATCCTTGCTTAACAGTATGCCTCAGTCTTAACATCTGCTTTAAGGCACAGGAAGCATAATGGTTAGAAATGGCAGCTAAAATTTTTTTACAATAAAATCTTTTGTAAAAAAAAAAATGCTGCAAGGAGCAGCATCGTGAAATGGTCTGATACATAATTCTCTGCTAGTAATGAATCAGATTGTTCCTGTAAGTCTGCATTCTTATTCTTGGAGCTTAGACAAGGTAAATAACATTAGAAACAAAAGTTGCATCAGGGATACATATGTTTTATGGTCATTAGTGACAATTCAAATACTCATCACTTATCTACTGTTACTGATGTTTACTTCTCTACAGAACAAATTCTGAATAATGTGGTACTTTTCTTTAGGAGCCTGCTTCACTATTCACATTCTTCCAATTCTTATACATTCTGCAAGAAGTCAGTAGCATCTCTCCAAGTAGATCACCTTGAACACACTTAAGTTTTAAAAAAAATTTAAACCAGATTATTTTGCAAAGATTTAGATCCTCTGGGATATTGAAATGCTGAAATATTGCCTGTTCAGGTTTGCTAGTTTATCAGCTAAAGCCAAAATAACCAGATTCTTTCTGTGCTTCTTAATCAGTGTCAGTTAGCACCTTCCCAGTATTTGAGAAGCGCATTTAAATCCTCTGAGCAGTTTATAATTTCAACACTTAGCAGTGGAGCTTTGATCTGTCTCAGTATACTTTTTGAAAGAAGGAGCGGAGTTGACTTGAAAGTTGGGGAGCCTTTTGCAAGCCTGCAGCAAGTTTCATAATTTGGAAATACCTATTACTCAGCCAATCTGTGAAGTTCATCTTTGCTAGTTTGTACCAGCACCCTTAAGCAAGTTCCCAGAAGATAGCCCTTTTCAGATTTATTTAACTCAAGCTAGCTTACCTGACCAGCAGTATTTCTTCACTAATGACATGACAATAGTAATATAAATTCAAACTTGTTGCTCGCTTGTAGGATCTTGGTTACAATCTCAGTAGTTACTGCCCTTTACATCCAGAATTGATATGGAACAGAATCAGAAGGGGAATTAAGCTGAAAGGGAAGGCTAGCAGAGTCATTGCTGATTCCTTATAGTAGCAAATATATGTGTAATTGTATTATCTGTTAAAGTAACTTGATATTTGCAGCACCTTTAAAAACGGGATTTAAATATCCAGTTTACAGCAGTCAGTAAAATTTTAACTAACTTTCTTTAGCTTGTCAGTGCCCAACTTAGAATCTGTTCACTCTATACATAAGCAACATAGCCCCCTAGCGATCAGTGAAGTTCCTGTGGGTTTGCACTCATAACATCGGAGAAGAGGCTTCTTTGAATTCCTGTTATATGCAAGAATAATTGATTAGTCCATATTTAGCTACGAAACATTACATAACAGGTGACCTTTCTATCTTTTAAGTTTCATAGGGAATGTATTGACAATTGGCTACTGCAGCAAAGAAACACATGTCCTATTGATGAATATGTTGTATACAATCCTCTGACTTGGAAGGATACGCCAACCAATCATGGAAACTACCCAATAGGTTCTCATGCAAAGGTTAGCAAACTTGCAAAGCAAGTGGAACCAGAAATTTGTGTATCTGGAAATGGATTATTTCTCAAGCAAATATCATCTGAACATGCATCAGAGAGTTCTCAAAATAGCTTCAAAAAAACTTTCTAACAAAGATGTGCCAAAGACCCAAAAGGATTTAATTTTAAGATTTTTTAGCAACCTCCATTTAGGAGAATCTGATAAGAACAGCAGTAGAAATCTAAGTGATTTTTCCAGGCATAGTAAGGATCACTCTCTAAGCTCTTTTGAAACAGCATTTTCTGGGAAGACCAGTACCATTAGAAAGGATGACACTCATGATGCTTTGAGAAGCCAGCATCAGTTTGACTGTGGCAATATAAACAAAGTAGTTACTTCTAAAAAAGATAGCTGTCTTAATTCCACAATGCTAAGATATTCCAGGGAGTTGAATTTGGAGATGCATTTGTGCACAGCAGTCCATTCCTCAAAAAAGAATAATACGGATGTGGAAAATACCAGCCATCAACAGAGGCTCCTAACAAGAACAGCACCTAAACATAATCATCTGAACTTTAAAACAACAAAAATAGATTTATTATTGGAAGGAATTCCACTGCATATCAGCTCATGATTGTCTTGTTTCAGATAACAGAACTATATTCTTACTTTTATACTTCACACAGAGGATTTCTTAGAGACTAAGAAGCAAATTAATAAGTGAATAATCAGATGTCATGAATGGTAGGGACTACAAAAATTAACTCAATACTGTGAGAAATGTTTATATTAAATCTTCTCAAATAAACAGAGGAACTGATTTGGCTGGTGTAGATGTATTTCAGAAAATAGCCATATACTTGTAAAATTATCACTATTTCTCATTTGCAAGTTTTTAACCTTCAATCAAGTAAATTACTCAAATAAATGTAAAATGCAGAAAGCTTTTATATTCTTGAAAGACCGGTCAGGTAACGGTTCTTATTCAGGGGTGTAATAAGAAGCTAGACTCATTTTAACATTATTGCTGAAAGAAATTATAACAAATGTGCTATTTTCAAATGTGCAATAGTAAAAGCAAGATGGAAAAGAACCTACTTACAGTATCAGGTACAGTCTGTAAGATCTGCTATGCTTTCCTGATAGTTAATGCTCAAAAGAAGAGCTAAGCCTCCAAATAGTATACAGAAATCACCCACCTAGCCATTTTCAGTCATGTACAGGTGGCCAACCAAGCCAAAGAATTCCTGAGTCTAACAGTTACTTCCCAAATGGTAACATGACAAATAAGTTTAAATTTTAGTAATTTTAGCTATCTTTAAGGTCTAGATTCCCAGTAAGTGTAACAAAGATTTAAACCTGAATACCTGCAATAAATGAAAATAAAAAGCCCAATTGAATGAGAAATACTTTTATTTTAACCCAATTGCCAGCTGTTGATTAACAGAAGAGATGTGCAATAAGAACCGGCCATTTTTGAAGTTTTATTCTGAGAATCTAAGAAAAATGGGAACTTTTTCCAATTATCTTTCCTTATGTTTTAATAGAAATAAATGTGATAGCATGTCTAACAACTTATTTAGAACAAACAAAACATCACCTACTCACACATACTTTAACTCTTATTTAAATGAGTAATCTGTATAGTTTGGATTTTGTGTTTTCTATGATGACATAGAACAAGTTGAACTTCAGTCAACTTTGATATAATTATTTGCATTTACAGATCAGATGATGACCCAGATATCTAATTTTTACATGGAAGTGAGATATGACAGAAAATACTGTTCTCTTTTGTTAAATTAGAGATAAAATTCCTGAGATTTCTTTAGCTTCCTGTAGAGAGAAAGTTCACTCCATCTATTTTAAAGTATCTAATGGATTTGCAATGGTTAAAAAAAAAATTATTTCTCAGGAAGGCTGAAAATAAAAAAAGTTATTCTGTGAGAGTAAGAAGAAAACCAGTAGTTTACTAGAAGACTGTAGTTTCTCAGAGCATTAAAGGAGTGATCATACAACACATGCAAGTGCCCCCCACGGGAGGAAACCCTTTGCAGCGCGCCTGCCTGCAGTCTTGCAGGGTTTCTGAACAATGGTGAAAACACTGAAATGTGGCTTTTGTGAAGCTTAGAGAAGAAAAAGGCTTGAGAAATACTGGTGTTAGATACAATTAAGAATAGGACATTACACCCTGAAGTTTAGCTTAAGCTCTTCTATATCACAATATTGTCTTGTTCTTCTACCTGGATTTAAGTACTTTGAGCTTATTCGTAGTTCGAATTGATGCATCTGTCTTACGCACTGTGCAGACAGACATACAGAAATAATCTTTTATTTGTTCTCGGAGCCACAGAAAGTTTCTAAATAAAAAAAATGGAGAAAGAGAGATTAGACATAAGAACAAAACCTGAAATAATATTCTTCTCTGGGTACCCCTTTCCAATTGCAACAAAATCAATTTACACAAGGAATAACCTTACCTGCACTAACCAAGAAACAGGAATCAGATTTAATGTGGATATAGATATCTGTCTTCAGTAGAAATGAACAGAGAATGTGACTGAATTAGAATTGGTAACCTTAAGGACAATAACATTCTTTTGTCATTGGAATTATGGTGATGACAGAAATACACATTTTTAGTGATATTTAGAAAAAAAAAGTGTTAAGTGAAAGAGGTATGTTCCTAAACAACGTATGACTTCAAAAGATGTTCAAATAAAAGGCACTGATGACTTTTCAAAACTTTTATTATATTGCATAAGCTGTAACATTTTACAAATCTTAGTAACATTTTCAGCAACAGATACACTGATACTGTAGTAAATACAGAGATGAAAAGACACCTCTGACAAAATATAAAAAGGTAGAAATACTTAAAACCAGGATGCAGAATACCAAGAATGTTTTACATGAACAATATCCATACTAGAGTTTTTCTGAAAGCAATTGCCAAGGTAATGAAGTGTTTGTTGAATATAAGGCTCCAATGTGCAGGGTGGTGGGCACAGCCAGTGCCATCAGTTCACCTATATTTCAGCATCTCAGAGCCGGGCTTTTTATGAACTCCATGCTCTAATGAGCACTAAAAAGTGCCTTTCTACACAATAAGATAATGTAAAAATATTACTGTTCTAACATGGACTGAAGTGCAACAAGTGCTTCAAAGCAACTGAATCAGTTAACTGGGGAATAAAGTACCAGTACATTTTGGGGAGGGGGAATATAGGAATGTTCAATAGTCTTAAACTGACTGAAAAAATTTCATTTGGTAAAATAATTTTCAAGCTGAGAGTGCTAATACTAAAAATAATGACACAGTTTTCCCCTGCCAGTCCTAAAAAAAAAAAAATCTGAAGCCAATTTTTTTGGTAATCAGAACACACTGAATACTGCTTTTAAAAGAAAATGAAGCCCAGATTAAAGCCATTTAAACCACCTTTCATATAAATTCTTTAACACAAATGTAGCTGCCTACTGTTAGAAGTGTGGCACAAATTAGTGCAAACTACTATAAAAGAATACTAATTTTTAATTCTGTAGGCATAGCACTGTGTTTTGCATAATTCCACTGAATTAAAAAAAAAAAGATTTAAAAAGCAGAAGCTTGGGTTATATAAACAATGCAGGCTAGGCTCCAAATTGAGATAAAAAGTGGTTCTAGAAAATAAGAATTAAGTACCTATCTCCATAGAATTTCTGCTTCTACTGGCAAGGAAGGCTAGCAGCTGAAAAAAGGATTTTTATCATTATAATAGTTTTTATATATAAACATATATTCATTTCATTTTTGAAGTTAAAATCCCAGTCAGTTTCATACCTGTAAATCCAGTGACTTCAAGACGCTTACTCTTGACTTATGAAGTCGAATCAGATCCCACATGTGCATTTTTAAAAGATACTACTGTTCAGATTGCTAAAGATATATTTTTTTAATTTCTTTTCAAACATAAAATACAAAAAAACAGGGTTTACAACAATTACCATCATCATCAACATGCAGGAGTCAGTATTCCAACATAAAAAACACTAGATCTGCCTTTTAAAATATTATAAAAGCTACATAATTGTAAGTATGAATTGAGGTTTTTTTTGGCTAACAGAAAAAAACCCCATAATGTGCTTTTCAGATAGTCAAGTGTCCCACTGATAAAATAAGTCTGATGAAAGAGAAAGGCACTTCAGCAGGCTAATTTATCTTCAGATTTTCCTAATATGCAGTATCAGACAATGGATGTAGCATACTGCCTTTTAATTTGCACAGTGTTAGATCAGTAATATTGTTAACCTGTTTCACTTTTCAACTAATGAGTAGAGTTTAGACTGGTGCCCATTCATTTCATCCTCTTTGGTACAAATTACTGCATAAAAACAAAGCAGACAACTAAACATTCCTACATCCTGGATTATTTTTTGTGCATCATCTCTAGCTCTACATTGGTAAATAATGTCCCTGATCATCAAGTCAGTTTTGCTTTCAGGTTTGTAAGATAGCAGAGTTCTCTTTATTTTCTGACAGTACTATAAAGATTCTTCCTGTTAATCAAATGGAATTTTTAAGTGATTCCCCCCTTTTTTAAATTTCTATAATATGTGGCATTTGGTAACAATCTGCAAATTACTGTCAATTAGTTTATTCTAGGTAACATATCCAGATTTATGTGCATACAGCTGCATACTATTTAGCCTGATCACTTCCCTTAATTTATGGTACATCAAAGTACTGACCTAAGCCACATGAATTAATCTGCAGAAACAAGCCTTGGCTAACTCCATTAACCACCTTATCAAAAACAGGTAAGACCTGGAACAGGTATACCCTTCTGCAAGAAGAATCTCAACATCATGTATTGCAACCATGGCAGGGAAACTGTCCTGAAGTTTATTAATTGCCTTTCACCCTAAATATATGACAAAATTTGGTCTCGAGCGTTCTGTATCTACCTAATACCTTTCAGTTCAAACTGTATGTACGTTATGTGGTTTTTTGTAAAAGCTGACAGCTCAAGAAGCATCTTGTGAAGAACTGAGACATAATTCTTGCAAACGTTTGTGTTCTTCAGAAAGAATCGATTCCACCGAAGCACAAATACATACCAGTTTGGAAACAAGCATCAGAAAGAAGCTATATCCTTTCCAGCTTTCCCACTCATCCTTAGAGGGGGCTTACTTTAAAGGTGCTTCAGGCATGGCCCACTTGTTATTCTCAGGGTAATCATCCTCCAGATTCAACGGAGTCAAAACCTCTGAATGTTTCCCTGGCTTTCCCAAGAGCAGTGTGCCACGAATCCTTGCTACTTTTTGTACAGACCTAATTTTAGCACTAGCATTTTAGCACCCTGTTAGTGCTGCAATACTGAGCCAACAGAAAAAAAAATCTTAAAAAATAAATTCAGTGATTCCTATAAATTCCTATGTTGAAATCATATATAGAAATATAGAAAAGCATTAGTTTGACCACAAAGACAAATTTCATTATAACATTTTGTCTTTTCCACATGTTACACATCACATATGGTTATCTCTGGAATTAAAATTTTTAGAACTCAGTGTAGTCAAACTCCTTTTTTTAATGATGTAAAACCAAAAAGAATTCCAACTGCTAATAGGGAATACAGGTTTCCAGTGCATAAATTCCAACATACAGCTGCAACGTGAAGGCTCAGATAATATATTCTGTAAATACTGAATATAAATATGAAGTATAATTCTAATAATTTTAGAGTTACATAGCGTTTTTAAAATCCAAGACCTCATGCTCATGATAGGGCCAAGGAAAATTCCCTGTCATTGTGTGCTTAGGGGCATCACCTGTTTTCATGTAGCATTTATCTTTGCAGATACAACTGCAGCAATAATTTCTCTCTACAGAATAGTATTCTCATATTCTGACACAGAAAACAAGTTATGTATTTATTTTTAATATAAAACTCGACTTTAGGAAAGCCTTTTCTAAAAGCGTTACCAGCAGCATAAGACATTATGCAATAAAGGCTAGCAAGTCACAAACAGAAAACTTGGCATATGGGACCTACAAAGAAAGCAAAGATAGCTGTTGCTTGACTGGCATGGATAGAAGCAACAGCTAAAGACAGCCTTGGAAATGGTATTACCAGAACTGCAGCATGTGCTCTCCAGAAAAGAATTTAAATATTCCACTGAAAGAGATGCCCACACCCTGACTTGGCAAGGGAGGAGCTACTATCTAGTAGAGATACCAGTCCTATCTATGAGGAGATACCTGTCTTTCAGAAAACTGTATTCTATGTTTCTTCCTACTACTGAGACGCCTAGCAGCAAGAAACTCTTGCAAGAAGATCTGTTCCACTCCGACTTGCTTTGTTGGCTAAAAGCTGAAGTGCATCACTGACGCACGGCCTTTAAAGGGGCCATTTAGCACTACCATATGTGCAGGGTAAAATTGTGACTAATCCAGACAGCCAAAAGCTCCTTTAGAACGATGGTACAGAACCAAACTCCGCTCTTTGCTCGTGATCACCTAGCAGAGCAGACAAGAATCCGCACTACATCAGTATGTCTTTTGGCACTGTTACTTTGAAGTCTCAAAGTTATAACTGATCTTTTCAACATTTCTAATTCTTTTTCTTTGGTGACCAGATACCTACTTGGACGCAGAACAAGAACACTGGAGTGCACAACTTTGTTCCTTTGAACTCACATGAATAAAGCCATTTACAGTAGTCTGTATTTTTTTTAACGTTACAAGTAAGTTTGAGGAATTAGGTCTTTTTGGTATATACAATGAAAAAATGCATTAAAAAGTCTGCAATATATTTAAGTTACTGTAGGTGAACAAAATTCCAAGTAAAGACATATCAATTTAATATTAACACCTCAAAACCATTAGCTTGTCAGGGATTTTCTGTGATGTTCAACAGAATATAGAATATTCTCTCTTTGAAAAGGGAGCCATCAGAACTGATGGAACTCTAACAGCAGGGCAATATTAAACCTCAAGAGTCAAAGCAGCTTTCAGAAGAAATGTGCATCTACACAAAATATATACATTGATTCCTATTAATGTATATAACAAAGCAAAGGATGAAAATATCAGTATTTGGGGCTAGAGAGTTAGTCATACACAAAATCCAGTGGAACTGCATATAGAAAAAAAGAAGTATTGTGAACATGTATTCAGTATAGGAAAATTGAATTAGTTACCTAAAAAGAGTACCAAAGGCGTGCTAATATGACAAGCCATCTTCACCTCTGAAGTGGATGAATCCTGTAATTAAACCAGATTCTTTTGGTCAATTATACTTATAGACTTATTTGCACACCTATCTCAAACTTATTTTGCACTTTTGTACTTGTGAATTCAATAGGAACATCGTATTTTGTTCATGAAGCAACTGCACGCCAGAAGAAGTTGGATTGATGTATTGCTAGTACCATTCTGGCTACCTTGCATATTCTTCTAGAAACAGGATCAGACAACTGACAATCCCAACATAACAGACATATTTCACAGTAATGTTTCCTGAGTAAATAATCCCAGAAGCCCAGCTGCATAGGATATTTCCCAACTCGAGTGTACTACAGGGCAGACAACCGAGTGCACCTCACCCCAGTGCAATTCAGATATAGGCATTGTATGTTTGGGTCTTGGTGTCGAACCTTAACCAAGCTCTAAGGGAAATATTTATAAAGCTTTTTTAGGATGATTATAATCAAACTGCCAAAGCCAAAATGCTGGAACTTATTTCATCAGGGAAACAGCTTCAAAGCCACAGAAAGCCATTCTGTATACTATATGAAGCACATTAAGGGATGCGTCTACTTTTCTGTTAGCCAAAGTTGAAATGATCACTTTGACAGGATGAACATTAAAAATAAAGAATATTCTGATGGCCTTTTCCTTCCTCTATACATATCTTAGTTACATTTCATGCATTCATGACTTTTGGTAAATTTAACTCTAAGATGAGTCATAAGTAGTATTTATATTGCATTATAGACCAAATTTTGCGATCTGCTCTCATGCTCATAAAACCCCCCAACTTTTAAAGCCTGTTTAACCCCTCTGCAATGCACAACCTAGACAAAAGTAGCTCAGGCTGGCAAAACATAGGCACATAAACCTCCGATGATCTTCCCTTTTTTTTTAAAAAATAAAAAGCAACAGTGCCGAACTTTCCTGCTAAAGGAAACTATTTCAAAGGCATAATTTGTCTAAACTTGCATACTTTTTCATTATGGGCCAAACTAACTTACAAATCTGCAGGGATTCAAGACTACGTTGTGGAGCTCATCGGCCCACGAGCATGCAGAAGAGAAGATTTTAACTGACAACAAACCCAAAACAAGACACTGGCATCATCACCAGCAGCAGCAGCTTCGAATGCTACTGGAACCAGTCCTTTTCTGCTGGATGTGGACACTTCATAGCAGATGCCGATCTTCAACATCCACAGTTCATAACAAAGCAGATTAAAACAAAGCAGATGGGCAATATCTTAAGACAGCGGGGACCATGAACTGCAGCAGCCACAGAACTTGTACACTTCCCCCATCTGCCACTGCTGTATGGAATGGCAACCTTTTGCACATGGATGGGCACACAAGGGAGGGCAGTAATGCTATAGAGCTCTGCTGATAAATCCAACAGAGCTCATCTGCTGGTGTCGTGGGACTAACTGATGAAACATTTTACATTATACAAAGAAGCAGTAACAGATCCCTAGAAAAGTTCACATATAAAATACTGTACAGATGGTCACATTGATTAGGAACAAGGCTGAGGAATGGCTTTAACTACTCTACCAGCGCATTAGCAACAAGTACGAAAAAATTAAAACATGTGCCTACATTTCTCACTGTGCATTCCCAGAGGTGCATCCAAGAATGACAGGCTAATTAAAATGTGGGCCTTCCCTATACTGCCAGCAAAATTAGGAACTGGAAAATTTTAATAGTAGCATTTCCCTGTTTTCAATTCACATGGAATATCAATCACCCAATTGAAGTTTAGTAACTCAGTCTGTATATTAAAAAAACTGTAACTTTTCTTGATACTAGAAAACAACATTTCCCTTGTAAACCCAACACTGCAGAATTACAGAAGCAGCCAAGAGGTCAATAACCAGCAGGGAGAGCAACAACACAAAGCACATTGTGTTTTAATTTATAGGAATAAGCGGCCTCTCCTCTCTTTTCTTCCAGATATTGGTTTTGCTATCTCTTTTTGTGATAGACGGTCTTTCCCTTTTTTTAGCAGAAGGGATACCGGATTCATGACTTCCTGATACAGTTTTTCTTCTTAGACCTTCTTCATCATGCTGTTCTACGACTGACCCATTCCCTCCATCCAGAATGTGCCTCACAGCCTGGTCCTCTGGAGTGCAAACAGTGGTCCCACTTTCACTGCTACTCAGATCCAGATCTTCCAAGTAAAGGATCTTAGAATGTGGCATATTTTTAATGAAAGTTTTCTCTCTCTCCAGTTTCCTACTAGGATGATGCTCATTCATGTCCACACCAGAGTCCAGACTGGTATCATTACTCTCCGTTTTTCTGCCCTTTTTCAGATCTATGAAAGAATGCCTCACTTGAGCGATCGGCTTTCCATCCAGGGACACAAACCATGCTCGAGGGTGTGGAGATGGTTTTCCTTTAGAGAGTTCCAATAACGTTTGTTCTGAAATACCTTGAAGTTCAGATGAAAACGGAGTCATCACAACTGCTTCATTCAATGTCCCAGGAACAGAGACAGATTCCAGTAAGCTGTTAGTGTACCGGCCCCAGTTTGACGTTTGAGAAGGTAAGCCCTCTTCACTATCTAATGTACTGTTTTCATCTCTGCAGACAGAAGGCTGTGGATGAGCATGCACTGGCATTTTCGGTAACGTTTGCATGTAACTGTCGCGATTCATGGGTTCCATCATAGGGCTATACACTAACTGCCCTTTTCTTGGCAAAGTTGCTGATTTAGCAGGATGCAATTGATCTGGGGAGTGGAAGAGGTCAGAGGTTTGAAGAATAGCAATAGGTTGATTGTAAATATGCATTAGATGTTCTGGGATATGGGAAAGCCCATACATCTCCTCTTTCAGTGAAAGGTATCTGTTTGGGTCTTGAACGTCCCTAGGAGCCTGGGAAATAGTACTGTTACTATGCTTTGGCTGCTGTAAGTGCCTAACTCCAGCACTAGGCTCCAATGAATGGGCTGAATTTCTTGACTGACCAGTCTGACAGGATGACTGATAAGAAGCATCCTCTGTGTAGATTTTAAAGTTGTCTCGTGATTTTCCATCTTCCGTGTCTATGGACATCCTTCTTTGAGGGCTGTATGAAGAAATCTTCGGTGTATATAACTGTGACTTACCCTCCAACTTTAAAGACCCTTTGACAGCATTGACGTGATTTATGTGAGTTGTTGATGTTGTCTGGTCCTTTTTTATGACCTCCAGCTTAGTTGCATTTTTTTCCTTCTTTTGTGTCCGACCACATTTATCCCTATGCAAAAGAGATGCAAAGTGACTGTAGAGCATGCCAGGAAATACTAGACTGTTGACTAACAGAGCTGAAGACTAGATTTCAGTTAAGAAGTATAGTGTAATGTGACATCACAAATTTAAAATGAAGTTCTGCAATAACTGTAATTTTTAAAGAAATATTAAGGCTACACATTATAGTTTAGCTAAAGAAAAAAGTCTCAACTTCAAAAGACTATTTTATCAACCTTAAATTCCATTCATGCTGAGCTTATTAGAGCCTTTCTTTTTGCTTACCTGCAGTAACAAAGAAGAACAGCAAAAAATCCAATGATAATGACAACAGTACCTCCCAGAATGGCCGTAAGGAACACTGTGTGATAGGCTGTTATGTCCTTGGAAACCGCACTAATAATGGATTCTAGATTGTAGAACAAAACCAGACAAGAATTAGTTCTCAAAACCAAATAATTCCACTTGATATGCAGACCTGTGACTAATAAATTAAACTGTACTTTTCAAGTGATTTTGTGTTCCTATGGCACTACGTTCATCCTTCTCTTTTCACCTTGCTATTTCAGCAAACTAGAAAATACAAACAGTGGTTACAATATAATGGATCTTCAAAGGTTCATCTCAAGTAGTAAAGCCTTACCATGACATCTACTCAATTCCAGCCAAATTACATTTGTATTAGTTGTCCAAACTGACTTAGAAACATGGTCTACATTTTCTATTTAGTGCTTCTGTCAGAAAGTGCATTCTGTTTTTAAATTCTTACATTGTATTTCTCCCATAAGAATCCCTTCATATGAATTTGCAAAACATGCAACAAGTCTCCATAAAACAGAATCCACTGGGACCGTTTTATTCAAGACTAATTTTCTTGTTGTATTTCCTCCTGTCATACATTATCCTCAACACTAAGTAATATGGTCCTGCTGATTTTTAGATCTCCATAGTCACAGTTCCCTTGCAGGCTTCTTTCAAAAGATGGTGATCGTATAAATATACGAGTTCAAATACAGTCTGGACTTTTCCCCCTATAGCATTTGAAGTTCTAGGAAATGGTTATATGCACAAAGGCACGCTATCAGGGTTCAAACAAAAGCTGTCCAACTGTTGAAATTGCATGTCCTTTTTCCATTTCTGTGGTTAAATTAAGCAATCAAACTGACAGCCTTACAATACATTGTTACTTGGGTTACTCAGTAATTTCTTTGCCAGTTGTTGCAATACCTCTTGTTCCAGGCAGTGGAGCTGCTATCCAGTAGCCCAAGTGTTGAGCAGTGTATGTCCATACTAATTGACCATCTGCTTCCTTTACCATTCCTAGCCCACGGCTTACCCAAGCACCTGGAAAAAAAAAAGGACTAAGTATTGCACATGCCGTGCAGGATTCTTCTATACCTCAAACCATTAGCAATTAAGCTATTACCAAAAATACAAAAGGTCACAGGAAAAACTGAAACTTCTGACCTATATGCTATTTATTACACAGCTTCAGCTAAACGTGCAAACTTTCTCTCCTGACAATTTCATTGCAAATATCCCTGTGTGGACATTTCCTTTGAAACAAAGCATCAATGTTACTTACCGGAATTAATTTAATATAATACATTTTCTATTAACAAGTGTCTTTCACAGATACGCACACAAATCATTTGAAAAATCCTATTATATGAGCTTAAGCATGTATGAAGGCCGAGACTAAAAAAATCAAGGAGCAGGAAATTTAAGGATATGAATACACGTTTAACATTAGCTAGCAGCACTTAGTGGGAAAACATTTTAATCTAATAAGCTACAATAGGATAAACAACGTTTGTCTTGAATGTTTCTCTCCTCCTCCCTGCACCAAGGCAGTAACAGCTCAGTTAGCCCAAGGAAGGTCTATTGTTAGGACACAGATTCCACACCATCTGTTTGGCAATGCCAAGGACAGGTATTACGGTATGCCAGCTTCTACAATCAATAAAGCATGCAGTAGAAGAGACAGAATTATACTTAACGCACTTGAACACATTTATTGTGGGCCATCTGTGAAATTCTAAGGACAGAAAACAACCTCATATGAACAACTTTACATTTTCAAACTGCAAATACTGAGAAGGAGAGAAAACCGCCAGCTTTTTTAAAACAACAATAACCAAAGCATGCAAAAAATATAATTCGTATAAGCCCTATAAATTCAATTTTCCTCCAAGACCCTCCTTTCAGCAAAGCAAAAGGAAATATCTACCAGGCAGGAGGTAAAGATGAGAACTGATACATGCCACATATGTGCGCACATATAGACACGCACACACAAAATAGCATTTGACAGTAAAACTTGCAGCCGCCTTCTCCTGGTACTTGTGGTGGCTGGCAGAGGGGAATAGCAGCAGCAGCCACCTAGAGCCCTGAAAGAGGAGGTTTCTCAGTTACCTGGAAAACCTCTTGTCCAGGCTCAGGAAGCAAGGCCAGCCGGAAGAGTCTTCCATCCCTAACTCTCATGTGGAGGCAACAACAGATCCTGGAATTCTCTGTCCTGTCAACTCTAAGGCAAGATGTCACTATACTTCAAAACTATTGTTTTACACGTATAGAGGGGGGGCTACTTACAGGCAGATAAAAAACCAACACAAAACACCACATCTAAAAGGCAAAAAAAATTCTAGGTCTCCAGAAGTTCTAACTTGACTGAACAAATCTATAAGAAGCTATATAATCTTTGCTGTCCTCTTCCGTAAATTATATCTCCACCCCAATATACTCCATAGAAAATAGTATGTATTAAGAAAAACATTGAAATGTGATTTATGAGTAAGCACATATTCTCTATGATTTACTGCCATTCAATCAGAAGGACATCCTTCCCAATTTAATGTTGCAATGCAAGCTTGGGTTTTTTTTGTTAATTCTATTAAAATCCACAAAGTACTTTTGGTACTAATGAGGCAACATATTTAGTAAGAAGGAAGCCACATTCAATATACATCAACAAATTCTGCATTTACAGCAGCTGAAATATAATTACAAAAGCTCATTTTCCAGGACAGTCTCAGTACTATTACATTTCAAGTAACCCCAGGGAACACCGCATGAGCAGACATGGGAAAGCAGTTTCTATCTTCTTTCTGGTGCATATGGATCAGTCTACACAACAAAGACAGACCTTACCACTCTCAATACTGACATGGAAGCTCTGATTACCATTATGACATATTACCCAAGGACTTCAGAGTTTAAAAGTGTGTGTCAACTTCTTGCTGGGGACATCCCACATGCAACATCTTGGATGCCAGAGCCTCATTATTCAGTGCAGTGGTAGGTCTCCATTCAGCTCAGAGAGGGGCTTACTGCTACTTCCGGACACTCTCAAATGCTTGCTGGAGAGCTGAGGTGTTCAGCTGTCCTCAGTCAGCAGAAGCCTGACTAAGGAATGTCTTGCTATTACTCAATTACCTTAGTCGTTTTGCACGTGTCAGATCAAAGATAAAAATAAAAGGAACATATTTAGGGATAAACATCCAGAATAGCAAATACAGTTGCAAATTGTCACTGTAGAGAAGAGATGAGGAAGTGGAAGGAAAAGTGGAAGTTAGAGTTATGCCCCAAAAGTCTCTCTCCTTGTCCACAGTCCTCCTTATCCTCTCCTCAGCAAGCAGCAGCAAAGGCTCCATGTGAACACTACACCTCAGTGAGCACCCATCACAAACGATTTACCTTTACAGAACCTCTATCAGAGTACACCCCAACTGAGGGGGGGGGGGGGGGGGGGGGAATCAACTGTTTTAATTGTTTTTATTGGGTCAGCATGCCAAGCTCCTGCTCTTGCTCCACCCCCAAGGCCAACATGCCTAAGTAGGTATGTTGAGTAGGCCCCTCAACACCCACATACACACCTCACACTGGTTTATACTCTAATCTGACCCTGTGCCAAGCTGCTCTAGCTCTGTCAACTTTTTGTTTTAGTAACATTGTTGACCTAGTTTTCTGTTTAGCAAGGTAAAACACCTCAGCATAGGTACAGATGACCACAGGAGCTGGCAAAAGTGGCTGTGGCAGCAAGAAATTAAAATCCCTTGTGCTATTTTTCCATGTCAGACTAAACTCCTTTCTTTGATGAAGAATGCTATTTCTTATCACCACTTACCCCTCTGAAGTCTTCTAAGTGTATAGACAGACTTAATCTTCTATTCCAAAACTTATTCTATTCACTCTTTTCCCAAGAGACAACCTAGCCAATTTTTTATTAGCATGTTCTTAATTCAATTGATGTTCTCTGGTTGTTCTTCATTAAGATGATCAGTTTCTTTCTTGAACGTGTAAACAACACTTTGTTAGAGTTGGTGTCCTCTCCTGTACTTCCAACAGCTGAATAACAGCTTTTTGCCTTAATAAGGAGTAAGACACTTACCTCTTCACTCACTTGCATATTTCAAGACGAAGTGTGATGGAAAGTGTAACGTACAATGTAAGACAATCAGTACACTAATGCACACACACCTAATACAGGACATCTAAATGGGGTAAGTGTACATAGCTCATTACTCACTCTTGACTAAAATTAGACATGAAGGGATGACAAAAGGTTTAGAATGTCTAATCCGCAGCCTCCTCTTCCCATGCATACTGTAAGAACTATGTTATTCCCTTTGATAACTCTTATTTCTCCTTCATTTCACTTTCTGAATTGCTTTTGTTAACTGAAGTAATATCTATTCTAGTTTTAGTGTCAAAGGATCTTTAGAGCTATACTCTAGGAAACAAAACATCCAAATCTTCAATTCTGATTTGTTTTCTTTTAAGAAGGCATTCACAAAGTTACCAGGCTTAAAATTTAACATCACCTAAAATGTATGTTCCCTGAATCCTTAGCCTCCCATGAAAATAAAAATCCATTACATTAAAAATTTGTTTAATAGGAGTGCTAACGAATTATACCGAAGCTTTTTGAACTAATGAAAGCAGGGAAATTCCTTTGAACAATTCAAGCTAGTCAATCAAAAAACAATACAGAAGCCCTAATAAAATTTATGACTATTTACCACCACCTCATTTATTAGTGCCATCGCTGTTCCACAATGTACAGTGTCATGTGCCCAAAACTACATATATGTGGTGAAAGGTAGAATAACAAATAATTTAGCCCACTTACCAGTTTTCATATCGAATGTCCATGCAGGTATAGCATCTCCCGATTTTACAGTACTTGTGGGAAGAGGAAGCGTAATCTGAATGGGACCGTTTACTTTCAGTTCTTTCCCAGTCAAAAGAATGTTTACACATATTGCAGCGAGAGGAGCTAATTCCATGCTTTTGAAACCTGAACATGAGAAATTTCTTGTCTGTAATTCTCCATTCATAGTGTATTTTTAAAAAAAATATTTAGAATTAAGAAGCTATCCTCATTACAACTAAAGGCAAGCCCTCATTCACATTCAGCTACACAGTGGGCTGTCACCAACTTGGTCAAATAAAAATCAACATCTCTTCTGGACTTTTAAAATCTTGTGATTAAAATAAAAACCAGTCATTTCTATACCAAATCTGTAAAAGAGAAACAGACTTCTGACATATAGGTTCAATGCTGACTGTAGAACCAATGGTTAGGCAAAACTTGGCTTGAGAGTAGGGGAAGAAGGGTTTTTCCCAACAGATAATTTGATTACAAAATAGCTAACCTATGTGAAATATATATAATATAAGAATTTTGTATAATTGCAATATACATAACATTGAATCAAACTGAAGATGTCTGCAAATATATGACTGATGCATTTCTCCTTAGTTGAACAGTCCTCAAACCTTCCTGTAAGGATTAACTTTCTAATTTGGCAGTTATAATTAACTGAATAGTTAATCATGAGGCTTGTCAAAGCACTCAAAGGAAACATTGCATCTACAAAGCTTTACAATGCAGCTTGAAAGTTTGTTTCCTTTGTTTTCCTTACACTAATTTGCAAATACTTCAGAATGGACAATATGACAGGATGGTGAAAGAAGCTGAAACAGAATTAGTAAATACCAGAATAATGTTAAATCTATGCAAGCTGTTAGAAGCTGGTTGTGAGAAAACTCCTGGTGCATCAGATATCAATTAGCTTCCACCTGCCCTAAAAGGAAGCCTATTCCTTTAGGAGTATATGAATAATTTAAAACACATGCCAGACAGATTGAAAGGAAAACTCGAAGGGGAGAAACACTGCTTATTCTCTTATGCTTTACATTCAAAGAGGTGAAATATAGATAAGAAAGGTTTTAAAATACGTAAGTCAAGATATCAATATATATGATGATTTTAATTCAATGAAAATTAAAGAAAAGAGCATGACAAGTTCAAATAAGCCATGTAGTGGCCTCCTCACAGGCTGCAATGAATTTAAGAGCCTCATGGCTTCAGGTCCACTGGGAATAGGAAGAAAAGAACAAAAGAAAGATGGAACTGCACACAGTACAATCTACCAGAGATTACTGTATGCAAATAAAATAAGATACCTGATAGAATGACAAATACTAAAAAAATCCAGCTGCATATGAGCAGAGTTATAATGACTCATTAAATCACTCACTGCTTCTCCAGTGAAGCAAATGCACAGAAAACATTATTGTAATATCGTGTTCTGTATATATAGTGACTACTTGGTTTCAAACAGGCTTACTCAGATTAACTGTCTGTGAGCCAAACTAGAGCTTCCATACAACCTGTATGCTAGGTGTAAAGCTCCTAGAGCCAACCATTCTAGTGCAAATGCAGAAAACCCCACAGCTGAAGTCAACTGCTGCAGTTTCACTTATTTCTTTAGGTTCACCTAGTATACACTCTGGCCATCACCATATTTTTAAGGTTTACTAAACCAGTTCCACAGTCTCATGAAATCCTGAACATACACATACGTATATATACACACACACATGTATATATAAAGTAGACTCCGAAGGAGTATTTCAGTGTAGTAAGATATGTTATATTCTCATACTACATATGGAACAAGATAAAGAGTGACATCAATTACTTACCCGATCTGTTTATAGCTTACTCCTATAGAACAAAGCTTTGTGATTTAATGCAATGGAAGCAGGTTCAGGCCCATTTAATTTATGCGTATGTTTTTCTGAAACACTGTGCACTCGTGCATTTGAAGACTTCTTTTAAAAAAAATTCCTAAACAATACATTTACATACCTGATTTATTTAGAAGAATTCCTGTTGTATAGAGAAAGCTGTCCACTTTCAAAAATTGCTCTGGCACTGTCAGATAGGCTGTAACATTTGTAATATGGTGATTTGGTGGAAGCTTTATTAAAAATTTTGGAAACTGAACACTTGGTTGAGATTTGGCATCTGTAGAAGAATAATATTTTGTTTTAGCAATGGTAAAACATGCAAACAGTGTTTTTATTACTGCTCAGAAATCCATTTAGCATAACAACCTGTTTTCAACCCATTTTCTCCACGGTTCGTGTATTTCTAGTCTAGCACTTGTTACAGCCACACATACAGCTATACAATTAACTGAAAATCTGGCTTCAAGTAGATAGGTATTATATGAGAATATGAACATGTGTGGGGTTTTTTTTGTACATGTACAGATGGTTATCACAAAGTGTTTAGATTATGGTCTGCATACACTGAACTTACCAGACAGTTTTCCAGTAATTAAGACAGTATCTTCAAACAGCCATATATTAGCTTGACTTTGTGGGAATAATGAAAGCGTCACAGACGAGTATACTGTGGAAAGTGATAATATATGTTACACTGTGCAACCAAAAAAAATCCTGTAAGATCTCCAATTCTGAAGGAATAGTGAATAGAGCAGTTAAAAGAGAGTATATGAAGACTGGATAAATAAATTACTCCTGTTGTTCAGAGCAGGAATTTTAGTGGTTAAGCAGGAAGACCTCTGTTGTATGTTTGCTACTGCCTTAAGCCTTCTGTGGATAAACAAGTGGCTAGAATTCTTAAGAGTCCATCTCTTAAAAAAGAAACCCCACACATATAACTTTAAGAGCACGCAGTAGTTACAGGAAAACTTGTGAGGAAACACTGCTGAAAGGAACCTATAACAGGTTATACCTGTTATACAGCCCTCAAAGCATTGGCACTCCAGGAATCACTAAAGACAACATGATTTTTGTCAAAATGCATTATCAGCCCTTTGCTAAGTCTAGGTAAACAATTTCTCAGAACACACTCATTGTATTGCAGTATAATCTAGAGTTAAAAAGGGCTATTTTCAGTTTTAGAATAAGAATTTTGACAAGTCTAACAGCTTATTCACCCTTACATCTGCATTGACAGGCACCACCTCCCTTGACTGACTTCATTCAGTCATTTTCAGTTGACAGTAACTACCCAGACTGCTGAGGAAGAGAGAAATTTAATTACCGACAGATACAGTTTAATAATAGGACTGTAAGAGGCTTACGTACTTGGCATTCTCCCAGTCTTCCAAGGCAAAGGTGTTAACATGTAACCATCCTTGTATGATACAATAGTTAAGCTTAATCCTAGTTTGTAGGGAACTTTTATTAATACTGCTCCATTGCTTCCAGTAAGAGTAGAATTTGTTTTTGTGTAGTTAACAAACACTTCTACAACCGCTTGTCGCAGGTACTGATGACTGATGATGTCATTTACTTGAACTTTTAGCGTAAAAACAGACCCTATTAACAGAAAGAAAAAACAGGAGGTCATAATACATCATAACTAAGGACCGTAACTTAAATTTGTAAAGAAATCCTAGAGTTTATGCCTTAGCTATTCATCCACTGTACAGTGGACCTCCATCTCAACAGAAGGTAAGCTCTGGCCAAAGGGAGGGGTAATCGTACAATTATATACCACAGAGAAGAAGGAAGCAAAAAACCTTGAGATGGGGCACAAAGATGCCAAAAAGTATTTACCAAACTCAGCAAATATAATACCTAACCAGTTAAAAAAACAAAACAAAACAAAAAAAAAACCCAAAAAACCCCCAAAACCAAAATTACAAAGCAATTCTTCCCCTTTTCTTTTAAGCTTGAACAATGCATCTGTGACAACACGAGATTCAATGTGCCTTGCAAGTGCTCTGCAATGTCACACTAATAATACAGATGGTCTTGTTATCCAGGTGTAACTCTTGGCTTGGGTCACACATTTAAAGATGCACCTTGAGTTTCTAAAAACAGAGAAGCTAATGTCTACAGACTGTGGGATAATGCATTTATTGGTACATGTGTAAGTAACCAAATGCGTCCAGACACTTTGACTGTTTTAATCTATCATCTCCCACCAGATTTACACTCCTGGTCTAGTTTTCACCTTTCTGTGTTGCTACTTCTAAACAGGATTTGTCTACTGCTAATTAGAGGATCTGACATTCCTTTACAATACCGAGTGTCTTGCAGAGATCATTATTACAGTGACAGCAGTATGTTGAAAATAGTAAGTCTGCTTGAACAACAGTCTGAAGATGCTCTGAATTATATTCAATTTCGCTCCCACCTTGACTGTAAATAAACTATTAGGGAGTCTTTTCATAGACAGCAGGTACATGAAAATGGACAGAATTCAATGTTATTTCCAGTGTGAAATTAAGTTATTATCGTCAATTAAAATATCTATGGACCACTGTTAAAAATATTTCAAATAACATCAATTTTCCAGTATTTTGGTTACAGACGTACTGCTATTCAACACCATTGCACTACTTTATACCCAAATATTTTCAAATACATTTATTATAAATATGCATTTCTATTTAGGTCAAATGTCAGGCTAAGTTCATTTGAAATTTATCTACATAAAATCATAGTTCAATTTCATTATGTTATCTCCTCTATAATTAAGATTGACATTCCACCAAGAGATTACTACCATTGACCTTGATTTAAATGAAAAGGCCTTGAGAAGCCAAGCGCAATCCATCAAAAAAAACAGTGCGTAGTAAAGACATCCAAGTCAGGCCTCTCTGAAATAAGTATTTATTTAGATCTATTGTATGCATGGAGCATATCTTATATTCAAGCAAAAAATGACCTGCATACAACAAAAGCTACAGTGGCCTCAATTTATTACTATTTATCACTTACACAGCAAAAACTTACCAGCTGTGCTAGTTTGATTCTCTACAGTGTTACAGAAAAATCTACATCTCCTTGTGCAAATTAATATATACTTTCAAAACCAGAAAAAAGATCCCAGTGGTACTCGAACATATTTGATTGAATTAAACAGAAAATGCACAATAATCTTTGAACAGTGTCATCTGTCTTTTTTTCCTTATGCATGATATTTCAAGAATAAAACTGCTTTTAAATTGCTGTTGCTAGAGGGTTTTTAAACCACATCATGATTAAAAAAAAATTCATGTCATGTAAGCAAATTATGGCTACTAAACAGATCTTCCAGGCATTGATCCAGTTACACATATACTAGCATGATGCCAGTGGTTTCCAAAATTTGGAAGACAGGTCATTTGCCCTTGGCCAATGACTATTTAAAATGCTACTAAATAGGGAAAACAGACTGTGTACAATATCCTGATCCTGTAATCACTTGGAAGCCAGGAGTATCTCAATAAATGGTATTTAAAAAATAAGAAATTCAGTAGCATAAAGTTCAAGCTCATGCCAGTAGGAACCAATACCAGAAGTCCCTGGTATAAACTAGTATTTTAACAGCTGGAATCAAGGCAGGAGAAAGAGAGCCTAGTATTAACAGCTGAAATAAGTAATTAAAAAATGAAAACCTAGAAAGTACTCAGAAAGACACTTACTTTCAATTATTTCACACTTTTAATGTGTATTTCTCCATTTCCTGCTGACAAAAAGCCTAATGAAAACACAGGGGTGGGGGAATCACTACATTCCTCCTCCAGCTGTTAATAAATTCAAAGGTTTTGTGCAAAAATATTTCTTCCTCTCATCTCCTTCAGTTACAGCCATATTACAACCCACTTTTTTAGCAGCTTTTGGTTGAAAAAAATAGGTTGCAAAAATGTAGAAACCTATACTATTTTCACTCTTTCTCATAGGGAACTGACAAATATCATTGGCTGCTTTTAGCCACGCTCAACTTTCATTACTACTTTCTCCTATGGGTTCAGAAATTGCCACAGCATTTTTCAAAACTGATACTCTGTCTGAAATGGTGTTGAGAAGATGCAGAAGGGCGGTTGTAAATGCAGACTGAAATCCTGGGGGGGTTACGGAGACAAAGGTCTCCCATGTGAAAACAGACACAGCCTTATACAATGCAAGCTCTGAAAGAGTAATTACCTGCATATTACTGTCATATGTAAGTAGCAGTTACTCAAGTGAAAAATGCTCGCTTCACACCCGCTAATATTAAGACAAAGATTAAAGGAGACTCGATCCCTAGCTCTCATTGCTTTTGGCCTTATCTTTTGTGCTAACACAAGAGTCTTCCTGACAAGAGAAAGCATGCCAATCGGCTGGGAGTTGTTCCCTTCCTGCAAGTAATATATACGAGCAAATGATTTAGATTTTCTAATATCAACCAGAATATACTCTGCCAACAAGTCACTTGAAGTTTGTGTGCAATGATTTTTGGAAAGACATTAAAAAAAATCTTTCCCTTTCTTGACAGTAGCAGTGCAGAAGACACAAGCACACAATATTATGCCTCTGAATCCAAATGCTAGTGAAATGACAATACGTAAGAAAATCCCAGTTAAAAAAGTCAGAATCCAACAGTAACAACAATTCCCCCCCCCCCCCCCCAGCCACATTTCACTATTTTTTTGTATAAAACGGAGTGAACCAGAGCATCCTCCAGCAGGCCAGCTGTAACAGCCTAGTTAAAAGCAAAACCATCATAAGGTCCTAAGAGCTCAGACTGTATGTGCAGTGGTGGTCCAACATGTATGACTGATCTCTGTCTTTCCAAACTTGATATCCCTTCACCAAATCCCTCCTCAAACCAACTCCCTCACATGCCTCGCATGCATTTAATGTGCAAATTTATCAGACATAGTTAATGGCATTGAGTTATTAACAATGTCATATTAACATGACATCTAATTTGCAAAGAAAATCCTGGGATTTTTTTCTTTTTATAAAGACCTTAATGCACAGGTACTTAAGGACACTTTTAAGTCTCAAATATGATGGATACTGCAGTAGGATTTTTTTAAATCACAATAAAATGTACTGAAAAACATTTCAGATGCAAAAATGAACTGATGGTTAACTGTTTAAGAAAACCAAAGCGATAAATGAAACAACAGATGAAACGTGCTTTTCTCTGGTCGCTAACACTTGCCAAACACAAGTGGGTCAGCTGTATCTCAATATTAAACAGATTTGACAGAACTCCTACAATTAGAAGAAAGAACTCAGTCTTAGCTAATTTGATTTGTGCTGCCTCAGAGGACGGGAGATTTGTCTCTTGGCAAGTCCACTGGAAATGCCAGCTTCTACGACATTTAAACGTTTGCTGATAAATGTTCATACAAATGCAGCAGTTATTTAGACAAAGGGAAACAAGGCCTTCTACCACATTTAGCTACTTCAGAAATGTCACAGCCAGTAAAATGACACCTCATTTCTTTGAGCAACATCATCTAATGCCTGGAATTTGGCTTCATATCACTGTCCTAACTCAGAAATCATATCACAGAATTAAGCCAAAGAACTGCTTGGAATTGCAAGCCAGCTACAAAATGTAACAGTGCAAAAAAAAAAATCTCTGTTTATAATACCCCTATGTAATTTGTTCTTAATTCTTTACCTGCAAATAAGCATGTCATCTGGTTACCATATTTATCTGAGATTTAATTAACATGGTCAACGCCAGAGACCTTCCAGGCACCAATATATTCCCAACTACACGTATCATTAACTGTGAGATGCAGCAGTGAACACACACACACACGGCACTGCCCGGGAAGTATTCCTACACATTCTGCCATGCAGTCATGAGCCCCTTTTCCTATTTATCACCAAGCTCCTATAGCAAAAGAGGTTCTACACCTCGAAGGAGGCAGTTACTCTTCTCAAACACATAGACAACTACCCAATTAAGCAATTATCTTATGGAGTGGAGGGAACAGTAACTACAATTAAATTATTCATTAGTTGCTTCCTTTGGAGGAGACTTTTTCTCATCCTTGCCTAGAGATGTTTAAACCCATGCCAGAAAAGGCACATGCTTACATGTGTTTTATGGAAACTGCCTACACTGTATTACCATGCTCCCAGCTAACCAGACAGATAAAACGTGTGCTGTGCAATTTGCTTGGGTCTTAGCTGACTGAACAATCATTTTTCCATCTTTTACATTCATAGAACACCATATTTTTTGGCTTAATATAATTAGGGATATGAAAGGTGCACTGATCTGTAAAGAAGAAATCATGTGTTATATCAGGTTTTACTACACATGCAGTATTGCAATGGATATCTCCATTGGGCGGCGGGGTGGGAGAATCAATGAAATATATAATCTACACAGTCAACACACAACTGACTTTAGTAAAAAAAGGTCATATAAAAGCAATCCTCCTGCCCACAAAACCCAATCATTACTACTTAAAATTTCCTTAAAACTACAGTAATGCCAGTAACAAACTACAAAAGCATATCTATAAAAAGTAAAAGCCTATTATACCTTTAAAGCTCATTAAAAATCCATGTACATGAAGGTGAGTTGTGGCAGCAACTAACT
This sequence comes from Mycteria americana, assembly GCF_035582795.1. Lineage (NCBI taxonomy): Eukaryota > Metazoa > Chordata > Aves > Ciconiiformes > Ciconiidae > Mycteria > Mycteria americana. The sequence goes on along the minus strand of NC_134373.1, from coordinate 7,646,230 downwards.
GCTACGGGAATGATTTAATGCTGAAGTAAGCCCTCCTCACCACAGCGCACCATCAGTCTGCCTCTACCTTTTGTTCTTTATTAAGGTACAATGCATTGACACAGTACAGATTTTTCTGCCTTGCATAGTGCATTAAAATGACATAATAGGTGACTCCTAAACTCTCGTAACTATTTTACGGCTATGTTCTGACAGTTATTGTCAGATATTAGGATAAGCTCTCTGACCAGTTTTCAATTATGCTTCTCCTAGCTATCAAATAACCTGCAAATCTCATTAATAACCCCTACATCCTAACGTAGTCTTCATTTGCTAGCTATCAGTGTTCTTTCATGCTCTCTTACTCCACGCAGTCATTTATAGACCCTACGTACAGATGGGCATGTACATGTATAAAGACATTTCTAACTCCACAAAATAATTCTATATATTCCAAACTGGTAACAGAATATCTAATTTAAAAACTAATTACATGATTCTTTATAAAAAGATGTTTATATGCTATTTATATGCTGCTCCTCTGGTTTAAAATAGCAACATAAAATAAATGCAGAAAGTAATTCTGCCTCCCTAAAATGACACAGGAATACTACTAAAATACAAAACACTGCAAATGTTTCGCCCTGTGCAATTTTAACTTTGTCTTTGTTACAAGCACAATCTAGACATTGTATTTTCAACGCATTATAGCTGAATTGAGAAGCAAAGAACCTCACACAGTTCACAAAAGGTCTGAGGAAATTCAGCAAAAAAAATACCTAACCAGCTGTAAAAATCAATTTCTCTGGAAATAACAATGCTAGATTTAGATAAGAACAACACACACAAAGGATAACAAATATAACCATTCCACCTGGCTGAAAAGAGAAAACACTTGAAAGTTGACAACTAGCTGACACAGTTTCATTCTTGCACTTAGCACAAGGTTAAAAGTTGTACCACCCCTCTCCAGAATCACCCTGGGAGTTAAAACTTTCATCTAGTTAGCAAACAGACATGCAACTAACTATAACCATAAAATGTCTGGTAAAGGACATGGCTGCATAAGGACAGACCTGGGTTACAGCGATAGCTCAAACTTGCCCTTGTTTAGGTTGATCTTCAAGCAAAATGGCAGCACGATTACTCTAATTTTAAAGCAAGTATGGACTGCTCCTTGAAATGCACTTTGGAAAAAGAAGATATTGACATTTTACTGCCATATGTCGGGGTGCTGTTCAATAGCGTTCAACTAGAAAGACTTACAGGTAACTGCTTTCAGGCAATGCAAAGATATTGTAAAAAATTAAATATTATATAAATTGGGGCCCAGAGCTAATCAACATTTGCTCCATTTGTATATGAACATCCAATCCCGTGGAGGTAATACAGCCACATAATCTATACAGTACAGTTCTGTAGCTTAAAACTCCCTTAAAATATTTTAATGCAAAATTGAACATTAAGATGTATATTTAAACGAATAGCTCTGGCAAAAATTTCTGCAGTGGCGCAGAATATATTACCGACTTCCAGGGACAAAGCAGCAAAACAGGGTCTGGGAAAGTAGGACACCACGGTATTCCCATTGCCCTATTTCTGGCCAACCAATTTCCACAGGAGCCATCAACAAAATCCCAGTTACGAAGGAGCAAAGGCTAGATCCTGAGGGGGACAAGCAGTGCCTTTTACACAGAGAAAGGCTCTTACAGTCATTTTACAGGAGACAGTTTAACCCAATCTAGTCAAATCTAGATGTCTCCAGCAAGCACTTGCTTCATATTCAAGAGAAACTGGAACAGATTAAAAATTAGAAAAAAAATTGAACACACTGTTACCTAAGTGGGGGATTTGTCACCCATCAGGCTACTCTGGTGAGCTTTTGCTGGAAAAAAAAAATTATATTCTAACTCCGAGAGCTTTTCAAACATTTTCTTTTACATTTGCTTCAAATAAAGCATTATTTCAGATACAGAGAAACACTTCCTTACTTCAGTAGCATATGCTGTGATAGGCACATGCAGACCACAGTGCCAGAGTCCTTAAGCATCTGTACATTGGTAAGAAAAAAATGGAAATTATTTACTAGAAGCTCATTCATGTCGACTCATGCATTATTCCAGCACATACTACAGTATTCAGGTGGCCCTTCTTCCCACCTTACCAGGAAAAACCAAAAATAGTACTTCAGAAAACATTTCACACCCTACCCTGATTCTTCGGTTCCAAATCAAGACTAAGCTGCAACTCTTGAAACAACTGGATACTTTTGCTTTTAAGAGCTGAACAAAACAGCAATGTAGGAAAGATGTAAACCCAGCAATCTACTGTAATCTCAAATAAAAACAGCTCATCCTTGCTCTGCTCATCCATTGCTTTCTGAAAACTATTCTTCCCAGTTCCTATTTCTCCACGCCTTTCACACTGTCCTCTTTTCTTGGCGGAGCTCTGCTCAGTCTCCTTCCTCCCTGCATTCATCCCATCCTGGAGTAATCTCTGTGATGACGACTCCGAATTATGATGACGTAATATTTTAGCCCATGAGATCGCTGATCACGAAGACAGATCAGTACTTTTCTAAAGATGAGGTTTTTTTGCAAGCTTCATAAACTAAAAAGGGAGTGATAAATGCATTACATAAAATTAAATGCATTGCATCAAACCCATCAGGATGGGCACTTTAAATGGAGACTTCAAATCCAGCAGACTGAAAAACTACAGGGGATGGCCTGTGGCAAATTAGTACATGATCCAGAGCAAACTTCAAGGTTCTAAGTAAATTAGTAGGTCAAAGACTAATTATTCAGTTAGTTCAAAACAGACCCAAAATCCAGTTTCATGTTATAATAAAACCGCACCGGACTGTATGGAGACAGTATGGACCGTCTACTGAAATACTGGAAAAAGTGTTATGCATTTTACAGATAAGAACAAGGCCTCTTTCCCTTCTAAAAGGGATTTTGGTAGCAAAGAGAAGTAAATTTAAAAAAAATCACACTACTTTAGAAATAGACTGTTTTTCTCAGTCATACATTCTAGAGTTTTTTCCAGCAAAAATATTTATAGACTCAGCACCATTTCTTTACATAGAATTAACACTGAATTTTTACGGATGCTTTTACAAAAAAGTTGTTCATTGAATTTATTTACTTACAACAATTTTGTTTCACTTAAACAGAATAATTATTTTCCTTTTATACCAACATATTTCAGGGTTTTATATTTTGTATGTATGTGTGTGCATATATAAACACAAATCTTAAGCAAAGCACAAGAGAAAAGGGAGGTTTGCTTGTTTTTTAAAGAGGGAGGTAAAGAAATTTACAAAACATTCTTAATAGAAATCTTGCCCTCAAATATTGGTTTAAATTTACGCCTCATTAGCACTTAGGCACTGAAATAATTTCTGAAGTAATGAACAGTCATTTGGTCAGTGTAAATCAATAAACTGATTTCCCCACAACTTTTGGAATCGGTCCCTCCAAATTCAGAAGCAACTTAAGAAATTCAATTTAATCAGGGCTAAATATGGCCAACATTCAACACTGGCAAACTTTAGCTATGACATTGTGTTACAGGATGTACTTGCCTAGCATGAGCTAATTCTTCAGAGAAGTGAAAGAGTTTAGAAACTCCTGGTATGTTTCAAACAGACATTACCTAACATTCCAGCTACCTACTTCCATGACACACTTGTACAGATACAGACTGCAGCACTACCCTGAGTTCATATTTTTAAAAAATTACCACACTTCACAAACATGCAAACTTTTAGTGCTTGTAATTATTTTATTGGATTTGGATTATTTTATGATCTGGACAGCCTTAGAGTTAGAAATCTGTACTTTTGCATAGGTAAATTAACATTTCAGGTTTCTCAATTTTAAGATCTGTTGTATATAAGAGTGGACTGATTTAACGAGTTATTTAAATAGATAAATAAGAACAACAAAACAACCCTCTTATACAACCAACAGTTAAGTAATACCATTGTAAGTGGTTACACTTCCAACCAGTATCTCGGACCAGATGCATAAAGAAACAGAGTAAGCATGATATTCATTTCACAAGTGTTGACACGAACCAACTATTGATGAAATCAAGGTCCTGCAAAATCAATAAAATAAAACAGACAATTATAGGCTGTATCCTTCGTGATTACTACTGCATAATCAATAAAAACCTTCCTGGAATGACCAGGCTTGCAAGAACTACGCAAGAATGTCATCAGGCTAATCCATAAAGCTGCTAACAGCTCACCTATCCAGTGCGAACATGCCCCAAACACTTTCAAGTGCACCTAGTAAGATATATAAAATAGACAGAAAACAAGCATTCCCCTTGAAATATTTTTATGGGCTACTTAAGCAAGAGCTATGAAATTTAGATAGGATTTTTTTTTCTGTATTCCTTTAACACTGCGTGGTATACATGCATCATTAAAAAAATCCACTAGAATATTTTTAAGTGTATATCGTACTGCTGTAAGGTACTCATTTGGTAAGTAGTTGCATGATGTTTTTTCACCATTAGATGCCTTCTTCATTCAACTTGCATTTTAAAATCAGAATGTTTCACCACCCAAGACAGAACATGAGAACTCACAGGATACAATAAACCAGAATCTTCATTACAGAATTCTATTTCACATGTCTTGCTGTACTGGTATATTGGCATAAATAACAAGAATTTCAATAAAATTCAAAACTGACACCTGCTAGTGAAGCTATGACAATTACAATTACCATAGCAACTCTGCATTTTTATTTGCTGCTATTTTGTTGCATCAGCCAGCCTGGTTCTCAGAGCTCTGGTTACTATGGAAGATGAAAGCTGAGAAATTCACCTTCCTGGGGCAAGGGATATATGCAGCAGACAAGACGAAATGCTGCAGTCTGAAGAGCTTCACTTATTTAGGATTCATTTATTTTAAATATAATCTTCTGTAATCTTAGATAAGTGAGGCTGTATCATTCTACCTTGCATCAGAGTTGAGAGAATGAAAAAATTAATATTAAAAATTCACACTTTGTTGTAGAATACTGGGAAAAAAGTACAGAAGGGAAACACCAAAATCTGCATAATACTCTATTTTAAATATGCTATCTTAAATACCCACATTATATTATATACCCTCAAAAAAAATGGGCAAGTGCCTATTAGGTGATAAGCAAACAACATGCATTTCCCACTCATGAACTTGACAATCAAATCTTCATTATGTAAACAGGAAAAAAAATCATTCAGTATCATCCGCTTGACAAAATGACACCATTTCTTATAGAGAATTTCTAATGATTTGTCAAACCTACCCTTTAACAGTCAATATACTTGGAGAGAGGAAGAATATTCCAGTAACTCTGTAGCATGAATCATCTTTTTTTAACCTAATGGGTTAGGCACAGGATTTGTCTCATGTAATTCTTAGTGGCAGCTAGTGAGTGGAATTGGCTGAAAAAAATCTGTGCAAGTTCGAACATCCCCTTAATTTGGCTGAGTGGAAAAGAAAAAAATCACAGGAAAACAAAGCAGTACCCTCTTCAAACACGACATTTAATGCCCTGAAGGTTTTAACCTTAAGACAGATATGCCTATATAAATTCACAGTGGCGTAATATAACCTACAAACTAGTAATTCAAACATCAGTGCATGTTACTCGCTAATCACAGAGGAAAACTACTGATGCATTCAGCGGCATTATTCAATAACATACTGGTCACTATTCTTTGCTGAAAATACTCTTCATCCCCAAAAGCTACAAAATCTCATACTACTGCTTAAAGAAAGGTATTTGCAATGTTCCAGCAATGTTTATCTTTCACTTATAGGAAAAGATCCTCTAACCCCTTGGAAGAAGACCAGTGTGTAAAGACATATATGGAGAAAATACAACTGAAAGTGTGCAGGCCAACATTTCCTAACTGTAGTCCTGTACATGTGGGACAGGAATTTTTTAATGCACTAGTTAGGAAATCCATATTGCAGAAACAAAACAAGAGCACACAACAAGCTACTATCTCTTTCATATATAATTTTTTATTAAAGTTGAGTTTCATGAAGTAAATGATAAAAAAAAAAAATCACAAAACAACAATAAATGACATGAGTTTTTATAAAAATGATTGCAGCTTCCTACTAATCTGAATTAAGTAAAATTCCACAGATGCCATAAAAAGTTTAACAAAAGAGAAGGATCTGTCAAATCAGATCACAGGATAAAGCAAAACAATTGAATCAAGACTGCCCCCATAATAATATAACTCTTCTGCATACATGGATGCCATCAAGGTAAGCAGCAATACTGAATATATTAATGATTCAGCCATTGCCACTTTGAATCATTATTGCCTCTCTACAGCACAGCACAGGATAAAGTGCTCCAGGATCCAGCTAAAGGACAGTTGTTACGAGATGAACATGCTGCCCACCAACTGTGTCTCCAACACAAACACTGCCACACACAAGTTCTCCCTTCACAGCAAGTGGCCAAATTCCTGTAGGGAATAATTGGAAAACAACTTAGCACCATGGAAACCTTTCTAGGATGATGGAAATATTTTTATTGACACCAAGACTGAAAATGGGACAGTAAACACTTTTTTCCCCCAAAATACTCAGATTCATTCAGCACCTCTGATATTGTGCCAACTGGACTGGGGGGAAACAAATCCACTTAAGTATTTCTGAGACAACCTGTTCCATGAAACACTGAAGAATCCAGGAGACAGAACTGTAAAGGGACAGGTTTTCTATACTGTGCTTGGCTGGGGGGGGGGGAGGATGGGACACAACACCACCACCAGCAAAAACAAATCCACACACCACAACCAAAAGGGGTAAAAGGAAAAGGAACCTGACAACTAATTAAGAGGCAAACAGCTGTGAGATTCTTTTGCCCAACACTGCACCAAAACTATGCAACATCTCGCAAATGTTTTGCTGGGTCTCTATTCCAGTAAACTTAATTAGAGGATTTTCTCAACATCAGTGGTCCATAATCCAAAGAAAATCCCTCCTTCAGCCCAGTGAGAGTATGTTTTCTCCCTTGCTCTCACAAACAATGAAATAAGCTCCTGTGATATTTATCACAAGGCATAACTCATGTTATTAACAGCTTTTATTGTTCCAAACACAACCTCTACTGATGTCCTGCATTTACCCAACATAAAACTACTCATTTCTCCTATTCAGTCACTTAATGAAAGGCTTCAGAACAGAGGAAAAATATTGTCCACAATGACCTGAAAAAGATTTTTATAATTCCATTAGTGTCTATAATAGTTGGAAGGGGCAAGCACCTCCTTATTCATTCCAGTAAAACGGCCTATATTTTCAAAGATCTTGACTTCATTGACCTTTTTTCTAGTTCAGCTCACATTAGCACAGACAAATTATCAACCAGATTTGCTACCTCATAGAAAATAACTTATGCAAGAATATTCCAATCAGTTTCATTTGGGAACCTTGCCCATATAAAGTCATTAATAATAAATAAGTTTGGCGTCTTGCCAAATTTCATAACCAAAAGTCCATGTTACACACTAGTATCTATTTCAACAGACTGAGCCAACTGTATACATCATATTTATAAAACAGCCCCAAATCTGCAGCAGAGGATATAATTCCACTTTCTTCTAATTTAAATGCATTAGAGGAAAATAGTCTACCCAAAATGAAATGCAGATGTTTCAAGAGAAACATTAGCAGCTAACGCACCCCCATAGTCATGTACAAGTCCAAGTCAGTGATTTAGGAGGGGACACAATGCACCCTCAAAGTCTGTAGATGGTAACAAGCTGAGGATGCAGTCAACATAGACTTTTCTATGTCCCCTCCAAGGGACCTAGACAGAGATAGGGGCCAACAAGAACCTCATGAAATTCGACAGGGTCAAATACAAAATGATGCATCTGACCCCTTCCAGCAGTCCCTGCAAGAGATTGACTGGCAGGGCAGTAGCTCTGCTGAAAACATCAGGGAGTCCTGGTGAGCAATAAGCTGAACATGTAGGAGTGCACCCGGGAAATGATGAATGCTAACAGCACACCGTACTGCATCAACAGAAGCATAGCAAACAGACCAAGAGAAGTAGTTAATCCCTCTCACTTAGGACTCGCTAGACTGCATCTGGAAACTCCATTCAGTTTCAGACCTACAGAAAGAAATGAGCCTTGTTTAATCTTGCAAAGGAAAAGCTTTGGGGAACCTCAACAACAGCCTCCCAATACCCATGAGTTTACCAAGAAGACAGAGCCAAGTTCTCTGTTGAGATACATGGCAGGATAATGACAGGCAACCATCACAAATTGCAGGGAAGGATCTGATTGGATATGAGGAAATTTTTTTTCTCTCCGAGGATGAATAGTCATTGGAACAGGTTGTCCGGAAAGGTTCTCCATTCTTGGAAGCTTTCATGGCCTGACAGGAAAGAGCTCCCAGGTCTGAATTCAGTGTCAACCCTGCTTTAAGCAGGTTGGACTAGAGTGCTCCTGATATCCCCTCCAGCGTGAATACCTCCACAAATCCAGATCCCCATAGATCCTTTCAAATCACAGAAAACACTGAAAGAAAAACCCACATAGAACAAACATCATCTTAACTTGATTGTGGTTTATTTCAGCTGCTAATTTTAATACACTTCGCAAACCTGGCTGGATGTTTTAGTAGGAGTATAGCATCCTATGATAATTTGGGGCTTGCAACCTGATGCAAGTTCTACATTTCATTACAGAAATGGGATGAAAAGGTATACTTTATCTTGCATGGCGTTACTTGATAACACTTGCAGTCAATGAAAACAGAAACACTGATGATTCTGAAAGTAAAATCAGTTTGACTACTGAAAGGGTTGCTTGGAGCTGCAACTAAGATAACCCACAACACAAAACCCGAAAGCTACGTGCACGCTCCAGTAACAAAGCTCAATCATTGAATACAGGTAAAAGACTGACGAGAAATAAAGAAATAAAAGTATGTTGACCCAAAGAAAACATTTCAGAAGAGGCAGATGAACCATTAATTACCATCTAGAAACTAAAAAGAAAAAAAAACCAAACCCAAAAACCCACTGAATTCAACTCTTTCCTCCAAAATAAAATGCATGATAATGTGTCAGTGCTCCAATTTATCTGGCTATAACTACACTGTGTTTAGCAAAAGCGCTCAAGCAAGTCATACAAGCTAAAGCACTCATTCATCGAACGACACTCTACAGACCTTAGAGTGCTTTTGGGGTGCAGTGGTCATGTCAATAATGCATTTCAAAGAGAGTATCCTAGGGACATGTTGAAGCGGTTCTGAGACTCTCTGTATTTTGCTGCTTCATGACCTCCTAATGCACATGGCTCAACATGTGCCTGGCACTCATACCTATAACCACTGCATCATATTCAACGCAAAAATCCCACCCCCTACCACAGCTATTCGGCCACCATTTGCAGGTTAACCTGCTATAGCTGCCAGTAGTTCAGATAAGACCCACACCAAAACCATCAAATCTTTCAAAATGGGACAAGGAAAATCAGGTAATGGGCCAAGATTTTTTTTGCTCTCTAACTCAGCAAGAGCCACAATTTATTTCCATGTAATCTCAATGAGAGGCCACCTCTTGCCTCTTCCACTGGTAGGACTGCACTGTCTTAGGTACCTGGTGCTATCAACAGTAAATGCAGAATGCTGAAGCAAGAAGGGTCATGTGTAAAGTCCAGCAGGAGGGTCTGACCCTGTAATCCATCTCCTTCAACTGTCTCATTTCCACATTGTAAAGGGTAATGATTGTGCTCTGACATGTCTGACATGTCTTTCAGTCAGTGCAGACTCTCTTTGAGCCCACATGATGAAGCATAATCACAGCCTCAGGGAAGACAAAGAAGGACAAGAAATTGAGGGGGGGAAGAACAAGGATAGCATGGGAACTTGACAGGATTCATGCCTGCACTTGGTGAGCCTTAGGGGGCTTACGCAGGCACAGACAGGAAAGAGCATTACCCCCTAGCCCTGTCAATCCCAGCAGGTCACACAGGATGGCTCCCAGGAGCTACATCAGACAAGAACACACATCACCAGGGTTGTGCCATGCATGTAGCATAAACTGCAGACCTGTCAGTATTTTGTTTACAAGAATGCATAATATGCTTACAGTCAGAGGGCAAGCAGAATCATTTGGAAAGTTACAGCAGCTGGTCCAACTGAGACAGGAGAAGGAGATTTTCTTCACATCATCTACAAACAGCTAACAACTACTCGTGAAATTCATAGCATACGATTCAGTTTTTTACTTGACAGGACTGCTGGTGCCACAAGTTAGTCCTGTGTTCTGCCCGAGAAACTGCATTTAAGGTAACTGGTGCTTTTGGAGTGTCCTCCACACACACAATGGACTATGCCTGTTGATGTTTATCTCCTAGTCACAAGAGCCTGCTCGCACTACAGTATATGTGTGCTCTCTCATATGGAAGGTCTAAGCATCATCCCTTCCCGATCTACATCCCTCCCAAAATGACAGGGCAATACATTCACCAAAGGTGACCCTCTGTACAGACTGTCTCTTATGTAGATGTGAAAAGGAGATGTGGTGGGGCTGTATGAGCATATGTTCTATCTGTGCTGCACCTCAGACATGGTTTGGATGGACTGCCCTTTCCCAGGGACCTAGCTCTTCTGCTGGATGGATCTGGAGTGCCTATTCCAACTGAAAAGATGACATACAGCTTGAGTGAAATCTCCCCTACTAAACACCTGGCTTAGGGACAGAAGGCACTCCTAAAGATTAATTCATTCTCTTGAGCTTTCTAACCTTAAGTTCCCTAGCACAGGTTCTTTCAGCAAATACACTTTTATATTGCTGATTGTAAAGTACATCTTCCCCTCAAGCATGTGCTAGCATGAAATTGCTTTCAAACCTCATGTTTTCTCTATAACAACTAGTGCCAGAAAAGCAAAGCAAGAAATGCAACAGCTGCTTTGCAGCCTGCTGAATACAGCTTCTTCTAGACCTGTGTGGAAGATGAGAGTTTAGGAGCGCACGAGGTGTGCTGGAACATCTCTGCCAAGCTAGGATTAGGTAGGAGGAGCTAGATCTGGTAGTTTCATCCTGCTGAACACAGAAGCATTATTCAAGAGTACACTATCCCCTATGGTGCAATGGAAATTCTTGATCACGGGATCTGGGTGCTCCTCTGTGAGCCTCAAAACCCCATTCATTACAGAAGGATATAGCGAATACAAAAATACACAACTTTCAAGACAACAAAGTAACCTGCGCTATTTTTCCAAGTTTGACATGCCAAAAATTAAGTTTACTTTGAATAAGCTTTCCTCTCAGATCTTTCCCTCTGTCTTCAAAGACTTCATCTACTGAGCTAGTTCACAGAGAAAGCATGCTATAGATCCCCAGTGACCCAGATAGCAGTTGCATTCCAAACCCTGAAACTGCCTTTTTCTCAGCCTGACAGCAATTCTGTGAATGTTTTTACATATCAATTGGCCTTTGATGATGTATCATCTGCCAACAGATTGACAAGAAATAATGAAACTTTAACACAACAAATAAGAACTGCAAAAACTACCACCTTGCAATAGGTAGCTTCCTGCCATCGTTGATTACTCTTTCTTCCTGCCACTTCTCCTCACCGTGTAACTGTGGGTCCCGTTTCTGTGAATGTTAAAACACATTTCTGCCCTTCTCTCTCTCAGTTCTTTATAATGAAAGCCACTATCAACACAAGTTTCTTGAAATCAAGTTTTCTGAAGTACATAATGCTGTACAATATATTACAAATTTCACTAAAAGCAAGCTGTCAACTCAGGAGAGCTGCCCACATCTTCAGAACTCCTCAATACCTTTGTTTATATCTATTCTCTTCCTGAAAAATAAAAAAAGTACATATTTTTTCATTTGTGCTCTACCATGGAAAACCCCAAACTCCTCATTGTCTTGTATTAGCAGCTGAGTGACCTAAATCATGGAACACGTGGACACATAAATGAAATTGTGAATATTTCTTTTTCATTATTCATTTGTGTCTCAAACCGTGGATGCTTCATCACCTCTCAGTGTCCTAATGCCCTTCCTGGTATTTTGTTGCACTACTAAGCCTTAGATCAGCACAGAAAGCTAAGTCACTTAAGAACATCAGCTCCAATAAATCAGGACAAGTCTGTCTTATGTTCTTTCTCTACTTTCTCACCTAGCTGAGAAACCATTATTCCAAATCCCAGAGGTTGAAAATGCTGAGAAAACTGAACAGCGAATCAAAGGACATTTTCTGAGCTTATTTCCATCGATGGAGTTAGTTGCTTGCATTTAACCATTTTGCTGGGGTGTGCATGTAATACTTTTGGAGTTCTATTTCATAATGAAAGAATCATTTTTCACCAGATTGAAAGTCAGATTTCCAAAGTTTCATTAAGGTTCTTCATATAAGAAACATATAGATTCCCAACAAATGTTTACATCTGATATCTCTAAAACAGATCAGAAGTCTTAAAGACTGCAAACCATCTCCTCCATGTCCAAATAGAAAACAATTACTACAATTTAACCCATAAGCTTTGACAACTTAAAATAAACCTTTTCCCTGACACTGATTATATTCCAATACCTACTGGATAAGAAGGTTGTTTTGGTGGTTGTGTAAAACAATTCACCCCAGCGCTGATCAGAAGTCCCTAGTTAGACAGCCCTGACTTCTTAAGCAGGAACTGTATCCTATGTAATCACTCAGTCATGAAAATCACTGAATTTCCTTCTTTATAGGAATGCTACAGAACCTCCTATACAGCTTTTAACTCCTCACTCATTTTCTTAGGGTCTGTATCTGACGGCGACAGAAGCTCCAAAACAGAACTGGATTTATTGCTGCCGTACTAATCCCCTATCCAGTGACTAGAGAGACACTAAACCATAAAGGTTGTTCCATCAAGTGACAAACAAGCCAGTCACACAGCACTACATTTTTTTTTTTTTTTAAAGTGCATCATTATGTATTATTGCTCAAATTCAATCCCAGATTAACAGAACAAGCTATCAAAATCAAATACTCCTCTAAATACCTAAGTACCACCTACACACCAATATACAAGTCATTAGGAAAAAATATTTCACTACTAGAAACATTGAAAACAAAGATTAGAAAAGCAGTAAGTCACATACGGATGCGTCAGAAATATTTCTGTTCCAGTACCTCAAATAAAAAGGAAGCACGAGAAAGTTATCTCCTTGAATGATCAGGAAGAGTAACACAACATACAAAAGAGTTTAGAAAAATCTCAACTAGGTACCTCTTCTCTAGAACACTGCTTCACATTAGATAGCAACTCATCATTACATGCAAGCAGATAGTATTGAGAAATGGGCACAGAATCAAATTCCACAGGCAGCATCCAGACAGCATATGTCTCCAACAGGTACAAAAGTAATCTCTTACTTTCTTCTGGGTTTGCCAACAATCATGTATTTATCTCATCAGTCTCAACAAACAGAACTAACTGCATAAATCTGCACAGCAATTCCAATTCTCTCCTCTCCTTTGTTCAGGACCACTATTAGCAGCTACCACTTTTTAATTTCACCCTACAAAAGTCAAGCTAATGCCTTCATTGTACGCAAAGCCACCTGCCTAAAAAAAAGGCAAAATAAATTATTTTTCGCTGAATTCTGGAATGTGAGGCAGATTGGGAATGGTCTATAATAAATACGATGGTAAGTCTTTTCTTGTTTATGATGGGATTACAAAAGGTATGAAGAGTACCCACAGCATAGAACATGCAGTTATATGACAGAAACTTGAAGAAATAACACCTATTTCAAAACACACTTCAAGTCTAATTTAAGGTCTCAACGTGGAAAAAAATTCCAACATTAAGATGGTGTATGTCATCCTATGTGCTGTCTATACATAATGTGACAGCTTCTATTTACACAACTGCTGTTTTTTCTAGAATAATCTTGTTCAATCAGTATACATCAGATGTGCCATGGAACTGATGCAGTTAAGTATCGCTTATTCAATTAGTGGTCTCTGCTCTGTTTATTGCCCAATATCTGCATTATAAAGAGAATAACAATGCACCACATCCAGAATATCCCAAGCGTCGTGAACATTAAAGAATACAACCCACACCTCCTGTACAGAATGCATCTCAAAGATAAATAAAAGGGAACAAGGAAAAAAAAAAAAAAAAAACCACCAGATTTGCCTGGATCAAAGCCAGGACTATAATTTACTGAATTCTGTGCTCAAGCCCGCTGACCTCAATGCTGAGTATTCAAAGGTCCCAGCGACTTCTCTTCAATTGCTTCTGCACACCAGAGTCCAGATTTCTGAACTGCCACACAGAAAGTGGAAAAACTCACTATGAATAACAAGGAACCAAGACAGGTTCTCCACTTCAGCAATCACCACCCTAACCAGAGAGGCCCATCTGTCTCTCCCTGAATATTTTTTTCTCTAAAATTTGGAAGAATAGCTACATCCATTACATAACATGAGTCAGAGTAACTCCATGAACTGAGTCCCTCCTGTGCATGTCTTCTCTGCCTCGTCTTTAGAATTTACTTAGTTCTTTTGGCAGTGGTAATTTTTTTGTTGGTTTTAAGGGATAAGAAAGAAGGGATGAACAAAAAACCTTATTCATTCATGATGTGCAACTACCTTCTCACTGCTACATTTATATGTCAGCAGTAGAGCCTGCACTGCAAACCTTTGTACACAGCTGTGCTGACTTTCGCATCTCTTCTCAGACAGCATAATAATTACAGTGGCAGAAGTCTGTTAATCCAGGAGGGAATTGATCTGTAAAACTGTATAATTAGCTTCGACAGAACAGGGACATCGATACAGGAACATCAAATGAGGAAAGGTTGCGAACTCCAACCTTAGCTCTGCACCTTCCCTGTTTTAGGAGGATAAGGCTCCTTTGCTCTAGCCACACTGGGGTCACAAACACACAGCATAAATCCAAATTCAGCCAGACTCCTCCTTACTTCCAGAAGCCACTGCCTGCCTGGCAGTTCCCAGAGCAGGACCTGCAGCTGCTGCAGGAGTGGCCTCTTCAGAGCATTCCCCTTAGGGATTACTCTGCTGCCAGTCTTCTGCTGGAAAGGCAACAGCCATTTATCCTGCCTACCTTTCAGCTGTAAACCATCAAAAGATAATTTCATGGAAAAAGACTTCAGTATCTGATAAATATATATCTGGAGTCAGGCTCTTCCTTTTTAAAATTTCAAAAATGTCAATATAGCAAAAATTACTTACACACTTTACTGAAAGGAAATACCACACACAAAAAAGAGGTACTTAGCAGCTTCTTCAGAATAATGAAAGTTTCATAGCAGCAATGAGCCTGTCTTTTTAAAAGATTAATCACTATTGGCTTTTTTCAATTTTTTATGAAAGAAAAAATTAAATCAAGATCATTTGGAAAGCCAGCCAACAAGTGAAATAAAGCTTTAACTGTATTTAAACATAACACAAACAAATGCTGAGGATCAGCTCAAATGATAATATTTAACATTCATAAACTGGGATTGATCATGAAAGCTGCATACTATAAGACACTTTCAGGACTCTCATACCTCAAAACCTATGAAGCATAATAAGCAAATAAAAGAAAACAACAGCAACTAGGCACGTGGGTCTGCAACAGCAACAACAGCAAATCAGTAGTGTCGGCATCAAATTGTTTGGTACTGACAAAGATTTTGGCCAGGGCTGAGGGTGATAAGGTAATAGAGCTTCCTGAAAAGAAATCAATACCTGAAACGAAAGAGGATCATTGAATTACAAAAACTGTCCTTTTTTTTTTGCCACTCAATTTTTAATGAGCAAAATGTTCACTGCACAAGTTAGAAATGCTGCCAATGCCTTTTAAGTGGTGTTTGCTGGTGATTAATGGTATATTCCTCTAAAAGCATGGTAAGAAACAAAATAATGAAAAATCATCAATCCAAAAGGAAAAACAAGAACCAAGCTGTTCATCAAATACCCTTCTTTAAAGTCCTATATTTTAAACATTTGGAAAAGAAAAAACAAACAAACAACCCCCAAACCCACAGAAGAAAGAAACCAAAAAGCAAATCCAAAAACCAAAACCAAAAAAGGCATTTTAAGAGCGTATCAGGAGAATTTAAGAGTGTGTTCATATACTACCAAATCTAGTTTCTTGTTCCACATCTTTAAGAAGTTACAAGTAAAGACCGTCATTCAAGATCTTTGCTTATATTTCCTAATTAACATACATACTTTGGCAGCTTTGTAAATTGGCTTCAATTCAGCAAAATATTAACCATATGCCTGAAACTAAGAACATTTTATACCTTCTTGAAGTCAACTGGAAATGGAAACATGCATATATGTTAAAAATGAAACATATGCTCTAGTGATATGCCCAAATGGAGCCTTGGTGCTAAAAGGGCTTAAATAATTCATGTTTGAAACCATTTTGAAATTCTTTGGTGGAAGGCAGTACGTCAAGAAAAATACTGGTTTTATCCTAATTTAAGCCAGTACGACTTCAGAATATACACATATTTTTTAAACTAGACAATAAAACAAAACACCTTATCACTTGCCCCAGTTCTGCAAAGGGGTAGCCTCACCCATTTGACCATAATACCAAGGCCTAATACTGAAATAGGCACCATTATTTTCATACTCTCAGCTGCTGGATAAACGACGTGTTTCCTCATTCTGCAGAGGAGATGCAAAACCCAATGAGCTCACCAGCCCCATCACTCATCTGATAGGCTTAAGACACTTGCAGATGTATCAGCTGGGTTTTATTTATATATTGATATAAATATATAGAGGAAATAAATATATATTTTTTATATTTTATATATATAGACATATCCTGCTCTGGTGACTACTGCCAGCAAATAGGAATTCATAGAGGCACGCTTCCCCTGAGACCATATGCCTGGCACTTGAGGGAGCATCTCCAGCTAGGTCAGACGCAGGCTACACGATTACCGGGTTGTATCCTTCGCCACGCCAGTGACACGCTACGGCAGCTGCATACAGATCTTCGGGTATGAAAAATAATGGATCCTGCTCGCCCCGTAGCAGCCACCGCGGCTCCGCTACCTGCTTCGTTAAAAACGCAGCGGCTTATTTTTTGCTTCGGGAATGCCGCCCGTCCCTCGCACGGTAGCACAACACCCTGGTTTCACAGACGAGGAGCGACAAGGCAGCAGCACCGGATTCAACCGACGCGCCCCTCGGCAGCCCGGCGGGGAGCAGCTGAGGAGGACGCCGACCCCCCACCGAGAGGAGAGGGACGCGGCGGGGCTGAGGGGGCCCCGACGGCGCGGCCCCGGGGAGGAGAGAGGAGAAATCTCCACAGGGAAGGCGGGAAATAGGGGTACCTGCCCGGCGGCAGGAGGGGGGGGGATCGGTACCTGAGGCCGCCGCCGCGGCGGGGGCGTCCCCCGGCAGCGCCGCCCGCTGCTGCTGCGGGCGGGTGGCGGCGGCTGCGGCGTCGACGGGAGGCGGCCGCCCCATCAGCAGCGGCAGCAGCATCGCGGCCGCCAGCCCCAGGAGCAGGGAGGAGAGGCGCCCGCAGGTCCCCGGCATGGCGAGCAGCCCGAGGGCAGCGGAGGCATATTGCGGGCGAGGACGCGGGCGGGAGGCCGGGACCAGCGGCTCCGGCGGCGGGACTGCGGCGGCGAGCGGCCGCCCCCACGCGCGGCAACGGCCGGCCGGGCAGCCGTGAGCCCGCCCCGCCCCCCGCACGTGATGGGGGCGGGGCCTGGGCGCCGGGCCCGCCCGCAGGCGCTCGGCGGGGCGGGGCCGTGGCCTCGCTGAGGCGCGGGCCGGGCCGGGGGGCAGCGGGGCGGGGGTCAGGCGGAGCCTTTCGCGTAGCGGAGAGCGAGCACGACGGCGGGGGGCCCCGCCGCCTCTCCGCTGGCTGCGGTGCGGCCCCGAGGCCCTGCGGAGGGCAGGGAGGTGCGGGCTAACGCTTTCGCGAGGAGCCTCGCCGTTGACGTCTGACGGTGTCGGTTGAGGTGTGCCGCGCGCCCCCGCGGCCGGCCGTCTGGCAGCGGTGAGGGAGAGCCGGGCCGGTGAGGGGAGGGCGCGGGGCCTGCCGGTGCTGCGGCGTTAAACGGAGTTACCGGGGAAATCAGAGCGCGCCGTGTTCGCTTTCTTTCAGCCCTCCGAACTGGCAGCATTTAAAGCAATTTTAAAACTTGTTGCTGAGAGTATTAAAGCGCATTTGGCAGCCCCTGTGCAGCACGTCTCGTTATGGGGCAGACGCTTAAGACGGCCTTGTGTCAACTCAAAAATCGCCTTCGCTCAGGCGCTGGTAACTGGCAGTCATTGGGGCAATCATCGTAACTATATTAGCAGCATCTCCTAAAGATTTGCTTCTACACGCAGGCATAGCTTCGCCGTATTTACATGTTTATTCACATTAACGGTCCTTGTGGGTGTCAGTCTCTTCTCCCAAGTAACTAGCGATAGGACAAGAGGAAATGGCCTTAAGTTGCGTCAGGAGAGGTTTAGATTGGATACTAGGAAAAATTTCTTTACTGAAAGGGTGGTCAAGCATTGGAACAGGCTGCCCACAGAGGTGGTGGAGTCACCATCCCTGGAGGAGTTCAAAAAATGTGTAGATGTGGCACTGCGGGATATGGTTTAGTAGGCATGGAGGTGTTGGGTTGACAGTTGGACTAGATGATCTTAGAGGTCTTTTCCAACCTTAGTGATTGTATGATATCAAACATTACACATTTTTTAGAATTAAGGATACCCATTAACACAGGTAAAATTGGAATGCGAGTATAGACACAGCGTAGGGTGGGATCATGGAAAAATTGCTAACGTTGTTCACAGCAGATCAGACTGCTACACCTGAGCAAAGGCAGCACATCTGGACAAATCAAACTCACCCAACAGCATGCAGCCATCTGCATGATTGAGAGCTAAACACGTTGGGGCCACCTCACAGTGAATTTCACGCTAGTGTTGAGGAGTGTGGGCCCATGCCATGACTTCAGTGAGGCAAACAGCTGATTCACTGCAAGGACTTTCAGAAATGGATGATACTACATTTTCAATGTATGGTTCAGTAGTGAATATAGATTTCTTTGAAAAGTATAAAACCACTTTATTTGCCTTTGAATAAAATAAAGATTACCCAAATAAAAATCTTTATTTTAGACATAATGATATATTAGGCCAAATTCTGTAGTTTGCAGATCTCAGAAAATTTCTTCAATGCAGTGGAAAAAGGAGGGGAATAGAGTTACAAACTACAGAGAAGTAGAAATTTTCCCATACTGAAAGGAGGAGCTGCCAGGTTACAGTGCATATTTTCAACAGATATCTTATAAAATCTGAAGAAAATCTAATATATTTTCCTTATGATTTAATATCAGTTCTATATAGTACAATGGAATTAATTTGTTGCCATTAACAATGACTTTAAATAGATTTGAGGTTGGCATAGAAAATAAAATTTACTTTTATCGCAGTTGCTGATAGTTCGTTGATACCTTTTGGGACCGCCGAAGAATGGACTGACTTCACCCACTCGTGCATTATGAACGATCACTGCCTGCGAAGTAACGCTGCAGTGGGAAACGTACACCCTCCTCAGCAGGTACTCTTCAATACTTTCCTTTAGAATAGTTTAAGTATGTCAGTCTCCCTTTTCTTCATCAGCACCAAAAAAAGCCTGTGCCATGAAAACTTCACTTCATTTGACAGGACCTTTCTTTTAAGTAAGCAAAAGAGCACAAAACCCAAACAAATAAACCAGTAATTTGCTTGATGTGGAACTCTCCTCCAGCAGCTTACAAGGAGGAAAGATTCTCTCTTTTGTTTAGGAAACATTTGTTCAGTGCCTACTTGCCTAGTTAACATCCTCTCACCCAGTTTCCTATTTCAACCTTTTATCTGGGCGCTGCAAAGAATAAGAGGCTGCTTCTGCACAGCCTCTGTTAGAATTGAATTCATTTTGGAATCCCTGCAACATTGCATGTTCTCAGGTGGAAGAAAGGGGTCTACAGCAAGCTAGCTAATGCTTTGAGCAATTTGCTTCCTTTGTTTATGAATTTGTCTGATGAATGAGTATGTAGTATTGAGAAAGTGTGGATCACATACACGTTCATTTCCCAATGTTTGTAGACTCAGGCTTTGTGCTGGTTTTGGCTGGGGTAGAGTTAATTTTCTTTATAGTAGCTAGTACAGGGCTATGTGTTGGATTTGTGCTGAAAACAGTGTTGATGATACAGGGATGTTTTCATTACTGCTGAGCAGTGCTTACACAGAGTCAAGGCCTTTTCTGCCTCTCACCCCACCCCACCAGCCAGTGGGCTGGGGGGGGCACAAGAAGCTGGGAGGGGACACAGCCAGGACAGCTGACCCCAACTGACCAAAGGAATATTCCATACCATATGACATTGTGCTCAGTATATAAAGCTGGGGAAGGAGGAGGATGTTCAGAGTGATGGCCTTTGTCTTCCCAAGTCACCATTACGTATGATGGAGCCCTGCTTTCCTGGAGATGTCTGAACACCTGCCTGCCCATGGGAAGGAGTGAATGAATTCCTTGCTTTGCTTTGCTTGCGTGCGCGGCTTTTGCATTATCTACTAAACTGTCTTTATCTCAACCCACAAGTTTTCTCACCTTTACCCTTCTCTCCCCCATCCCACGATGGGGGAAGTGAGCAAGCAGCTGTGTGGGGCTTAGTTGCCAGCTGGGGTTAAACCACAACAGGCTTTTAGAAATACATAAATTAAGTTTATTAATTCACAGTGGAAATTAATTGTTTGTACTGCATTTAAATAAATTACTGAGAAGGGATTAAAGTACACAATAACACCCATTTCAGGAAAAAAAATAATCAGGATTATGTTTTTCTTAACCAAATTTTCTTTGAAAAGAGATGGAAGCCAATAATAAGTAATTTATTTCAACTACCTAAGTATTTACTTCAGGAATTATGTCCAGCTGTAACTCCTGCAGTCTTAAAGGTTGCTCACACACTCTTCAAGCTTCAAACAAATTACAACCATTGTCATCAACCACTGAAGGGATGTAACATGGCATCTGGTATTTTGTCAGGGACTGAAAAGCGCGTACACAAATGACACAGAAAAGTAAATGTACATAGATTCTGCAAAACTCTCTGAAAAACACTAACACACAGACATGGTCTGCATGTGAAATTGTAAACACTAGTGACATGGTATTTTACTGTCTTTTTTTTTTTTTTGCTTCTCACACTTGGAAGGTCTGTGTTGTGCGCATTTGTGTCCTGCAAGCTTAGTCTTAGCATGTCCTGTATGTCTGGCAGTGGCAGTGATTCAGCACCAAACTTTTAGAAGGTTTATCAGAAAGATGCAGTAAAACAGATCGAGATTGTGAAATACTTTGTGAGAAGATGGGCTGCTCACAGCACTAACTCTAATTCTTTACGTATATGAGACAATATATTGATGAGGTGTTCATACAAATACTTTTTAAAAAGAAAGTATTTTCAATTTTTCACCGTGTTCTTAGAAGTACTTGAACTGGCAATTTAAAATATATTAATGTACTAATATGTAGTAAAGTATTAATGTATTCATAATTAATTTACAAACTCACTAACGATAAAAGCAAACAATAAAATACGATACACGTATGCAAAGAGTCAGAAACCTAGGCAACGTAAAGCAGCATAACTCAAGTGGAGGCAGTGGAGTTGTGTTGACATAAGTAACCTCAAGACATAGACCATCATTTTGTGACAGGAATTTGAAAAACCACTCTGTTGCCTTGGTTGCTGTAATGAGACAGCTGTTGTCACTAATTTCTCAATAATGCATTAATTTGGAACCGCTAAACAGATGCAGTGATGACTGTGCTCATAACTAACTGATGGTATCTTATTTAACAAAAACTAGGCCTGTGTTGGCTGCAGTGTGTGTTGAACAAATGGTTAAGAGTCATGCTTTGACTACTGCTGTGATGTTTCTTAGGCACATTAGGTGATGTGCATGTGATAGCTACTGTGAGGTCACTGGAAGCTGTTAATTAAAACACAAATACCAGTTTTTCATCTTTTCGGTGTCCTTTTTTTATTGTTTTCTTTAGGTTAACAAATTCTCTACTAGCAATCTAGAGAACTCAATAGTTCGGGGTTTTTCTAAAGGGTTCATACGCATGAACGTTTATTTCTAAATAAGTGTTCTAGCAATGTAAAATAAACATGTATGCCTTTATTGTGACACAAAATATTTACTGTCACCCCACTCACAAAGGTGAGTATGACTGTTAATCAGAAAGAGTGTAATGCTAAGATAAAATTAGTCTAATAAAACAACAAGAAAAGAAACATCACCTCTCTGAGAATTTTCCTAACCAAAGGACAAGAATTCACCGTTTTCTACAGTGATATGGCAGCTATAAAATCTGAAATATTTATTTTTGGTATACAAAAATTTTTGTAGGAAATCAGTTTTCCTGTGACAGAATCTAATTTGTGACTAGATCCTCTTTCTTGCTTGTGATTACAAAATTTTTTGACTCACGATTAATATGTGCCGCTTTCACTGAGAATGTAAAAGTTGTGCAAGTGTGACCTTTTCATATTTAGTAGATAACTGTGGATTACAAACATATACTATGAAATATTTTCAGGTGAATTAAATGCATTTTAAAAAATATGCTTAGGATAAAAAACACCCCAGAATTCCTGTTAATTAAGAGGTATTTTATTCCAAAATTCTAAATATCAGAATCAATTTAATTTTTCGGTTTATCTAATCATATTTTGAAATTGTATACATATACAGAAAAATACAACCTCATAAAATCAACCAAATTTGAATTAGGATTAAAAGAATGAATTGAAAAGACGACCATAGCTTAATAGCTATATATTTGATATCAGTACAAAATTACTGTACCACAATACCCACATTTTTTTTGCAAGATTTATAATTTAATAAAAATAAGGTGACTTCAAATGTATATTGCTCTCCTTAAATGTACTGAAAACCTTTGAAACAAGTTCGTAGTTACTGAAAATATTCCCACTTATGTTACAAGTATTTACTACATGACTAAAACCCCAATGCAGCACTCTCGTTAGTATGTTAATTTTCTGCTTGTGCAAACAATGCTCTACTGATTTAATGCACAAGCAAAAATAAAAAAGGCAAAAAAATTATATTACAAAGAAATACAATGTTACATTTTCAACATATTTGTATCATAGCAAATACAGGTTTCCTTCATGGACTAGAAAGGGCAACCTAAACCTGTAAAGGTTTTCTGAAGATTCAAATGCTACATTAAATCTTCATTTACTTTGTAAAAGCCAAGGGTCAAGTTATTCAACCTTAATGCAGCATATTTGGAGAAGGTCATTGCATGAAAGGGTAGATCCTGTGTTATACAAAAATTCTACACACTGGAAAAAAACAGACCGAAATACTAAATACCATAATCACATGAAACAGTAGTAGCACTACAGATTCAAACCCATTGTTGTATAGTCTCTAGTCAAACTTTCCACAGTGGACTTGAAGAATATTGTACCAATTCTCAATAACTCAAGAGTTAGTAATGGATACACTTTAGAATATACATCATGTTTCACCCAATGTGGGTGATTAAAAACTTTCTATACCATTCATTTAATCGCCTCAATTTAACACACTGGTTTTGTTAATGTCCTTAAAAATATTGACCCCTGCAAGTCAACAAATGCTACATCCCTTCTTAGGCAAACAAAAATAAACAGATGACTTGGCAGTGAACTAGATCTGATCATGTTATATTGCACTTGGGAATTAGAAGCTAGAGATTCAGTACCAAAGAGTTCAGATCCCACTCAAGTCAGTAAGAGTTATTAGAGCTCAGCATATAATCATGATCCAAACGGTGGGATTTGTTTGTGAGAGGAGGCCACTGCCAACAGAGAACTAATGGGTTCTTCTCATCTCTGAAATAGACAAACAAACAAAATCATCTCTTTGCTGTAAGGCTCATCTGTGGTCTGCCACCACCTTTTTATTTTTTTTATTTCCATTTTCCTTTTATAAAATCCCATTTTTTTCCCCCTCTAACAGCCAGCAGCATTGAACACAAAGGGTCACATTCAAAGCCAGTCACAATGAATGTCAGGTTTTCTGTGACTTTATTAGACTGTGGAATGGGTCTTAGTCTGGACCAAAGACAAAAACAGACTAGATTTTCACCAGGGTAATGCTGCTCTGTGACTATTTGTGAGGGTGTAGGAAAAAATACTGCAGGACCTATGCCAGGGTAACCAACAACAAAGCTGAATGTTGCAAAAATCTAAGTGCAACATGAATCCTTCAAATCACCAAGAACACACTGATTATAGCTGAAATATTTTCAAAATACCCGTGAGAGTTTACCTTAAAGACTATTTAAGCATGGACACAAGTTTAGAAACAACTAAATATTAAAAATATTTGCTTGCAGTAAATGTTTTATAAAGAAAGAGCATATATAATAAACTTGCTTAAAGTTTCCACAAGCATTATGTGAATCAAAGATCAACGTGTAAATCAAAATTTAAAACAGAAAAATGGGACAAATAAAATTATAAACTTGATACTGATATCTGCGAACATTTCCTCAAAGATTTCAATTTATGTTGATAAATGTATCCCATATTTGAATTTGCAGCCATGCTTAAACAAAAGCTATCTCCACAATTTGGTACTTTCTTGAAAGCAATGTAAACCTATAAATTAGGTTCCTTGCTTTACATTTTCTAAGTATTGTCAAATATAGTAATACATAATATGCATTTTGTAATATAAATCACTTTTTAATATTGATCATGAGATGCTGTAATAATTGCAAACTGGAGTACTTCTAGAATTTCATATTTCATTATAAAAGATACAGCTCTTAAAATGTTTTCATTGTCTAAATAATTACATAGCTGTTGATTTTATATTCATAAAAATATGCTTCTGAAACATAATTCTCAAAAGAAGACTAATTCTCTGTTACTGCATTTGTATTTTTTTAATGCTTGCAGTATGCATCTTTGCTACGTCAATTTTCAATCAAGGACATTAATTTCACTCCAAAATACATTTTTTTAAGTTTCTTTAAAAGTTTTAACATAATTCTTCAATATTTGCTATAAGAATACATCAATGCCTGTAAGTCAGTATGAAATTTATACTGACACAAGTACATATATAGTTTGTAATCTTATTGCTGAATCTAGAATGTGATATCAAATGTTTCCTGCAACCCCATTCAGGAAAACATCCTGTTCAGAATCTTCCTGAAACACAAATGTTACTTTAAACTGATTTTGGGGTGTTACATCTATGTTCACTAAGTAACCTGTATACTCCATTTACATATGCTACTGGGTTTTTTTTAACCAAACTGGAAATTAGTGGACACGGGAGAAGCACCTATTTGCTTTTATTCTCCAGTAGAATGCAAGAAAATAAACATCAATTAAATAAGTCTTACTTTATGTAACTTCAATAAATGGAAGAAACTTTCCATAGCTACAGCAGTTGTACCAATAAAATGTACCTTTTTATCCTGAAAATCAGCAAAATGAGAGTTTCCAGTTGCCACAGTAAAATTAGGATGCAGTTAGCGCTGAGATTAACAACGCTATGGTATCCCTTCCACGTGAGCTGAAGAGATCTTGATCATGCTTTTTTTTTTTTATTTTCATCTCCTTATAATGCCTAGACATGTAAGTAGTCTAATAAATTTCAAGTCAACACGGTGTGTACATGTAATGAAAGCACACACGTAAGAATTAGAGCTATAATCTGTCTGACAGTCTCTTAAACCTCTTAACCTACTAAGATTAAGACTGGATAAAAACAATCTCCTTGCATATAGATAATCAGTTGACAAAGTGTGTGAATTAGAAGCCTGGGTAAGTAACTGAAATTGTGCTTTATAAAAGTCACATTTTGAGGCCAGGATCAAAGCCTGACTCCTGATTCTTTACTACATACTAGTAATAATACTAGAAGTAAAGACAAAAATAAAACATTGGCCACACTGAAGACCTTGAAAATTCAGTCAAAGCAGAATTATGCCCTATACCCTCTCATATAAACTAATTATATCTAAACAAATTGTCTAAAACAAAAACATGTAAAGGGATAAATATGCAAGCCTATATCTGATATACATACAGGCCCCCACAGACTTTGTGTTGTCTCTCTTAATGACTCAAATGCTGTCATGGTTCAGTGAGTAAGAATGGACTTAACAACGAAAGCCATTTGTGGATTTTAAATCTCAGAAAGTATGCAGAAATGAGAGTTGAATCAAACTGTTCATTTCAGATAATTCTGGGTTTACTGGGCATTGCAGTATTCATGGGGGAGATGCAGCTTTGAACAAAACCCCCCAAGATACAAAATCAAACCAAACCAGAGTTTTTGTCCTTTTAAGAGCTTGTCTACAAAGAAATCTCACTGATATAATTACAGTAGAAGTCTTCCTTTCTGTATGTGGCTGCGTACAGGAAGTTTCTAATGTAATTTATTCCCTTTTTGGAATAGAGAATAAACAAATCTCATATAAGGCACCTTTGTAATAGTTTATGTCCACTCTAAGATTTGTGCAACACAGCTACACATGGTTGCAAGCCAAGCAACCTCCTAATTTGCAGTTACATGTCTACTGAAATGCATATAGACAATGTTCTTGTGTTCTCTTGTAAGTATAAGCAGCTTCATTTTACCACACCAATGCTGAGGGAAATAAGCTAAGAATGACATAAACCCATGGCTTTAAACCACTGAACTTTTGGTATGTTTAAAAACCACAATGAAACAAAATATTTAGTGTCTCTTCTGGTAATGAAATGTATTGAACATAATGAAATGTCTTGTGCAATGAAATGTCTTTTGTGCAATGAAACATAGAATGAATGAAACAAGCCAAATCAACCTCCTTTCAAAGCCTTTCGCATTGCCAGCTATACTCTGCTTCATTTGACAAGCTCATTGTTCTCTCAGGGCAGGTGGCAAGGCAGGCATGAGTGTGGCTAAAGTACTGATGTAATCTATCTGGCAAATAGTCTAGTTTAAACAGTCCCTATATTACTCCATCCTGCATTTGGACATGGTCAACCACAGAATGTGAGAATTAACAACAGCTTCCTTACCGTGCATCAGGTAACCTGTCACGAAGTATTCCCTCCATTGTTTTGCCAGAAACTGAAACTCAGCCCAAGTAATATCCAGAGTTAACTTCAAACCCTGTGAAGGTTTGACTTGTGAACATAAATGCTATGGGTTTTCTCATCAGACATGTCTTTTGGTAGCCACAGTCCAATGTCTTGTCCCTGGCAGTACCTGAATGGGTCCATGCTGCCAAGAATTCTGTAGAACACCTGGATCCTGCTCCATGGAAATACACAGCAGAGTCTTTGGATCTTGCCCTGAATCTTTTCACTAGGTCCCACAGAAGTTACATCATCCCCAGCTTTCTACCACTCACTTCCATTTTTGTAGGCTCAATCCCTACAGTAAGAGACATAGGACCTGGAGAGCAGTATTTGTAAAGTCTAGAGGGAAACTGCACGACAGATGACTGAGCAGGAAGGGGAACAGGCATGCAGAACAGGTATCAGATGTGAATGAGTCCACTGAGTAATCTCCTTCATATTTTTAGAGCAGGAGGAAAATCATCAGCAGAGTTAATGGATCAAAGACTATTCTTCAGTTTTGTAAAACAAGCTATGTTCATTTTTTGTGCAACTAGCTTTCAAGAGCTAGGACTTGAAACGTAGTGTACTCCAACAACAACAACAACAAAAAAAAAATCAATCGAAACTAAATGTGTAATCCAGCAAGTATCTATGGAAGCTGTTGGCTTCAAGAGCAAACCAGAATCTGTGTAGCAATTCATGTAAAGTCGGTCCGTGAATCAAAACAGATGATGTCTCCTACATTCCAATAAGCAAAATCATAGCACTACATAGTACTTAATTTTTTCACACACAAATCAGTGCAGATGCGTTAGTCACATGTATGAACATAATTAATACAAAAAGAAGGATTTAAATATATTGCTCTTATTTTGTACGTGCTGATGCTGATACCTTCTGAGACCAGCAGCTTTGCAGTCATGAGTGTTTTTTCCTTAAGGGGCAAACCGATATTCGTAACCAAGATGTAGGCATTTTAAAATTTCAGAATGTCTTACAGATAAAACTCTGCTTAAGCTTCTGATGTTCCTTCCCCATTCTCATGCGGTTGCAGTTGTTCTCTTTCTTGTTCTTCCTGAGGTGGTCTCACACGTTTGAAAAAGCCCATCTGTGATTCAGACAACAATAAAGAAATTGCATTGTGATTTTCAAAACATACATGCATCCTTTCTCTTTCCTTCTTGATCAGGTCTTAACTGATTGGTTATTTGATTTTTTCCCCCTCCTACTCTCTTCTTCCTTATTTTTGGCCTCCAAAGCCAATAAATATCAGCTGAAAAATTAAACTGAGTAATTCAGCACAATCACAGACAATCCTTTTTTATTCAACTTCTTCCTGACAAAGCTGAAAGGATTTTTTACAATTATCCAAAAACTTAACTGATTCACATGATTAGGGGACCAAGGTATTTGTGCAAGCTGCTGGTACTATTTGAAGTAATACGTCACTAGTAAGGAAAAGCACACAATACCAAAAACCCAAATACAGTACTTACCCTGTACATAACAAACACTAGAACAGCCAAGAGCAATAATCCTGCTAGGACAGCCAAAATTATAACCCACACTGGCACAGGCATAGGCTGTGGTTGAATGCCCCATGTAATATTTGTAGTAACCTAATAGAAAAACACAATAAATCACACTTCGCACAGCAGCAACATGCCGAGTTCATTCATGCAGTTTAAGTCTTGTATATCTTTATCCTATAGTGTTTAAAATACTCTTACTCCATCATAAATTACTTTTTCTCTCCAATGTGAGTAAACCGCTATAGATAAATAGTGACATAAAGGCTTCACTGACCCAAATTTGGTAGGATTTTAAAATTAAATAAAAACAGGGGTTTGGGGTGGTTTTTTTGTTGTTGGGGTTTTTGTTTGTTTGTTTGGGTTTGGTTTTTTGCAATCAGTGATACCACAGCAACATGTATTCTGTAATGCTTGATGATTTTCAGTAAAACTGTAGGAATCTGGAAATATTTGCAAATTAGAGAAAAATAATTCAGGGCTTTTCCTTTTTTTCTGAAAAGGCAGTATTCCTTGAAACAAAAATCAACTCCACAAGGCTTAGGAGAGAAAAAAAATTAATAACAGGCCTTAGAAACCATATTCAAAAATAAATCAATCACAATCCTTTTCAGCCCCTTAATTTTTTATGTTATAGTGCCTACCAAAAACTCTTAATTTGGCAACCCAAATAAATGGCCTATATCTTCCTTTCTGTTTGCATCCTGTCTCCTTTCTCTTTGAAACCCTCTAGGGCACAGATGGTCTTTTTGTTCCACATTCACATGGTATTTAATATAATATAATAAAGGTCCATTATTGAAGCTCTAAGTGCTACTACAGTAGAAGACAATTTTAAAGTAAAATATTTCTCTAACAATGTCATTAACAAGAACGTTAGGACTGTTCACCATCATTTTTTTCATTTTCAGTTAAGTCTTTAAAGCTACAAATACTGTTAAGTCTAGTTTTAGGACAAAAATTTATGTGTTACCCTCAATTGTATGTGTATAACTGAAATTAATATATGATAAAATTACAATTATACCAAGCCACAAAAAAGCTACTCAACTATCATTGGTTTTGTATTAATTTCAAAGTAATTATGTATAGTAACTCTAGCTGGATGTAAATGACTTACTACTGTAGAATTGTGGATATCTTCAAAGGAAAGGTTCTTATAAGGGAACTCTATAACACTGAAAGAAGCAGATGACTTGAGAGAATAGGAGTGATTCTGATTTTCTTTCTGTGTAAGAAAAAACAAAATTAGTATTGCATGTGGATATAAAAATCACTTTTTTTGTTTCAGTAGCAGGGACAGAATATTCACAGTCACTTACATTCATGAAAGTTTGGGTCCAAAGGCGTGATTTTAAATACAATATTGCACTCTTTCCCCTTTCCAGGTGGCCAACTTGACAGACTATCTTTAAACAATCAGCAGTTCCACAGCCCTGCATATAAAAATAAGCAGGATATTCCAAATATGAAAATATTTGTAAAGTCGTTAATGGCACTACTTTACTCATATACATACTTTATTGTCCTCTTTTGCTGGCAAAGTACCAGAAACTACTCAAATATATTAAATAACTCCCAATATTGAATAATTACTTATAGCGTCCCATAAGTTTGCGTTCAGAAAAATATTATGTGAGCCATTTAGATCCCAAAGGTGAAACAGCTGGCAGTAGCTTTAAGGTAGGTACTTTATCTACATACTTAGGAAAAAATGTCGGAGGGTGGTTTCTGGTCAATTCACATTACCATTCTCCACATGTTTTTTGATAGGAAAACTCATGGCAGTTAACTGCACTTGGTGCCAACAGAATATGTTTTGTTGTGTTCGACAGAAGTCTTCAAACTTGACTGACTGAGCTAATCTATAAGCCATACTTAGGACTACAGAAGTTCAAGTAGCCTCTCTCAGTCACATTTCCATTAAAATCCATCAGATAATATTGATGCTAAACCATTAGTATTTCAAGAAGAAAGCAGAGCAAAACAAGGCTTCATTTTCTAATTGTGTTTTTAGCTGTACTATAGATAAAAGCACTGTACAGTGTAGGTACATCTACCAGTGTAAGTACAACTCAGTGAAATTATTATGAATACTGGATATTAGTCTCGGGGGTAAAATCCTGCTAAGTCATTGGGAAGATCTGGCAAAAAGCAAGCCCTTCAAAAAAAAAAAAAATTTTTTTTTTCTTTTCTCATAACTCTTTTCTCTTAACTTTTCTCACCATAAAATAAGAAATTAATTCCTATTTTCACTTTCTTTGCTCAGCCCTTTTTTTGTCCTCTCCAAAGCCTAACCATTTCTGGAATCCGGGTTGTACTGCCTTAGTCCCAATGGCCCACCCTAAACTCCCAAGCACTCCTCTCAGCTGCCTGCCTGTCCTGCCTTGCCCAAAGCAGGGATAGGTTCGTGTCTGCAAGCGCAGTTACAAAGACAGTGATACTGTCTTTGTATTTACTTCATATTATTTACTTCATATTACAGATTATTTCCAATCTGGTTTAGAAAGGACAAGTCCAAAACAAAACCCCCAAACAAACAAAACAAAAAAAACCACAAACCAAAACCACTCCAGAGCATATGACTTGTTTGTCTGTTAACCATTTAAATACAGAACATGGATTTTCTGAAATGATTCTTCATCTCATGGAGCTTTCATCTCTGTCTTCATTTTAAAAAAAATGAAAATATTATCAACATATCAATGCTGGAGCTTACCAAAGTATGCACGTCTCCTTCAATGGCAGTTACATCCCTTCGACTGATACGATGATCATGATTATCTTCCCTGCTAAGTGTTTCATTCTTATCATCATCTTTAGAAGCAGAAATCTAGGATACACCAAGGAAACCCAAATAATAAATAATTCTTACATTTAGATATTTGCAGACTTGAAAGTTAAGGTCAAGAAAATACATAGCTGATGAGGTTTCGCTCTTTCTACGCTAGCTATTCTTCAGAACCTGGCTTTACCGACAGCTGTAATTAAAATGTTACTCCTGGCTTTTCTAGATCACTGATGCAAATTTCTACTAAAAACTAACACAGAGTCTTGAGTATCTTAATTCTTCTTCAACTCAAAACTTTTTTATGTATAGAAAAAAAATGCTCTTAGACTGCAATAAATAATTCCATTTTGCAATCTTTTATTAAAGATTTTTCCTCAACATTTCAGTTTTTAACTCTGAAAAAATAGCACTAGTATGATACTGATGTACCACATACCGCTGTACATGTGTACACATGTCCAGACATACACAAAAACTTTTTTAGGAGGGGCTTGAAAAAGTATACAGTAGGTTTAATAAATTATTACAGTAATCCCTTAGAAATTCCCAATGTTAAATTTCAAATTTACATATGGGACTAGGCAGAGCCATGCTACTTGTCATCTACATAACAAATTTATATGAGAAAACTTACAAAAGAGTTGTAAAAAATATATTACAAATGGTATAGCAAAAGCAGAGGAAATTCGTATTTATATATTCACTAAAGTTGCTTTCTGACTATCAAAGATGAGTATTCTTTGTTGTTCTATACATTGAATATCTTATCTTAGTCTTTTTATACATACGTTTGCTTAAATTCTTCTAGAACTAATATACTGATTTTTACTACTTGTTCTAAATTGTCTTAGGATTCAGCTCTCTACTTTCAATCAAATTTGCTGGTTTTTATCTGGTGTTTCTTTGTCTCGTCCAACCTAGGAAAAAGGAGCTTATTCTGCCCTGTGCTCTGCAAACTGCATGTTTTGCTGGCAGTGACAGCATACTTTTAAGCCCCACTGAAACACCCCTATTGACCTCTGTGGTATTTGGATGAGGGCCTAGATAAATAAGCTAATAATAGAAAAAAATAGTGCCATTTTCTTCCAAGAAATAAAACCCAGAAAATTTGCATAAACAGCACAGAAGCATCTGGAATGTTTTTGTTCATGACCACATTCAGTATTATTCCATTGCTTTGGACTTAGAACTCACACAGTACAATCTTCAAGGAAAAAAAAAAAAACAAACCAAAACCAAAAATACACAAAAAACCCCCCAAAACAACAAAAAGAATCAAGAAAAAATAATCTTTTGGTTGACAATCTATTGCCTACCTTTTATTTCACCTGCTTACATTGAGAAGTACTATCAAAGAGTGCAGTCTTGTTCCTCAGCAACAGATGAAAACTTAAATCAGCCAGTGTTAGATATTCTCAGGGATTTGGGTATTTTGAGTGTGTTTCCAAAACAAACAAACATACTTCATTCCACTCAAACAAACATACTTCATTCCACTCAAACAAAAGGAAAGTCCTGTTTACCTTAATTTTCAATGGATTGATTTCCATATCAGAAGTGCAGTTCATGGGACCATCAATTTCATACTGAACAATATACAACAGTGTGTAGTTTTTATATTTGTAAGGCCACTGCAGAGTCATCATCACCTTGCTGAATGCACTGGGACCATTGTTTCTCAGCTGATTATGAAAATAAAGTTAACAGATGTAAAAAAAAAAAAAAAAACCAAAACAATGCCACCTTCTTTGTTAATGTGCATATAGTTGTTATTTTACATTTGAGCCATAAATGATACTGGCACTACCCCTACCCCCAACCACTTATGGCAATAGCATCAACAATTTTACGTAAAAACAGTAGCTAAACTTCAGTCCCCCAACAGACAAAACTTAAAATTACAGAAATAACTTGATAAAAATTACTTTGAGGAAAAGTTATATGGCATTAGGGTTTTTGCCTTGAAGAAATGTAATTTTTTTTCCTTGAAAAAACATTTTTTTTTTTAGTCTATTGCATGAATCACAGCCACTGTACATCTCAGCCAAGATACTCTGAGCACAGATACATACACCCACAAGTTTTGTTAGATAAATGGTCTCTTAAGTTCTAGAACAACTTTTAACTATTCTTATTCACCGAGCGCTCTCAGTAAGTTTTAATTAAACAATCTAGATTAAAGCTGTGGTCATTCTTTTAAGGAAATTTTAAATAATTAAATTTTTTCCAGGCAAAAGGCTTTTCAATAATGATTCCAAACAGTTGGAATACAGATGAGGATACTGAATAATTTACAGCTGTGAGTCATCTTCTGAGTTCAAGTTACTTCAGATGTTTTATCTAGATTTCAAAGGGCTAGAAAATAAAACGTGTAATGATGTAGAAAATCAGCCTCTTCTATTCGGCCACTCCTGTTACACTAATTGCAGGCATTCCAACTCTTCTTGCAGATACCAATTTTTGACCCAGCATTAAAAAAAAATAAAATCTTTGTTTCCATGCAAGAACAAAATGAAGAAAAAAATTGTAATTTACTCCAGAGAAAAGCTACACCAAAAGATTTCTTTTATCACAGAACTGTATAATTGAAATTAGTAGTAATTGCATACCTCATAGATATGCTGAACTAGAGGCCCAATATCGTCTTCTGTTTCTGGATTCTCCTTCGGCTGCCAATTTGCAATAGGAAGGAATATGTGATCAGGAGACGACACACTAAACAGTGGAGCAAACAAGTCATTATTATAAAGTATGAAACAATAAATGTAATTCTCTAGAACATCTCAAAAAAATCAACACACTTAAAATACAATCTCCAATTTTTCATCTTTTGTATATAAAACCAGAAAGAGCAGAGGTTGAGTGGCTTTTATATTAAATGTTTGGTTTTCTTCTCTACATGAAAAGATGAACCTTGTATTTAGAAACATTTTTTTCCTGTCCTAAACTTTGGGTTCATCCTACAACATCTAGCAAACCATTACTAGAATTAAGATACATACGTGTCACCCAAAAACTACAAAGTTTGAAATACTTTGATAATGAGAAAGATTGATGATACAGAGACTTATCAGTACAGTCATAAGAATAATTCAGCATGTAGAACCGTAAAGCTGGCAATAATGCTTTTCAGTTGTGCCATCCCCCCACCTCTCAGATATTAACAAAATTAGATCACAATAATGAATGTAGTGGAAATTTTAAAAAATTATGACGCAGGAATCTGAGTTAACTGGCTAAGCAAGAGGATTGTATAGCTTTTAGGTGTGAAGTATAGATTTCTGGTAAGCAGAAGTAATGGAGGTAATGGAGTCATTACAATATTAATACTGTGCTTAAGACTGAAGAAGGTGAGGGCATTGCAAACTTAGCTTCAATAGGATTTTCAGCTTTGGTTTTAGATAAGGTTTCAGGGGTTTTTGGATGAAAACCCAGTTGGTTTGTGGAAGAGGAAAGTGACCTGGAGAAACATGTGCAACTGCAAAAATGAGGGGCCTTCCCCCCACTTCTGAAAAAACCTCTAGTAATAGAGGCACATCATTCCTTTTTCAATTCGTTTTGTAATTATTTAAGATCTGAAAGTCCAAAGGGTGGCTAGAGAGAACCATATTTTCTTTATGATTAAAAATACCCTAAGGCTTCCTGAAAACTTATGCAGACCTGAAAGAAAGTTCATTGAATATAAAGAAGCAAACATGCAAAGCTCATTTGAGAAAGATGTTTATTAAAATAGTATCAATGCTTACCCTCTGATTTCAACAGCTGCTAAAATAGCAAGGTCAGCTTGATAGAATGCTACTGGACTTAGATTGTCATACAGGTTGGAACTGCAGAGAAAATAAAAGTTAATTTCTTAAATGAAATAAGCTAAGTATTTAAAAAAAAAAAACCCAACACCTTAAAATAACTGTATGTAACATCATAACATGACTCCTGAGCCACTGTAGGAAAGCACATTTACTAAAAGTAAGGAGCAGATTCCAGCCAGTTCTCACTTAAATGCATGACAGTCCCACCCGCAGCGCAGTTTGGAGGTCTCTCAGCAGGGAGAAGTCAAAAGCTAATGCTGATTCTGTTCCTTAGCTGCCACATGTAAGAAAATTCTAACGCCAGCGCTGTGGGATAACATCAACTATACAGCTAGCAAAGCCTGAAGTTCCACATTAAGACGTTTGTTTTGCTCAGGGACGACTTGGCCTCAAACTAGTCCCAGGGCGGAAAAGTATGCTAGGGCTACTTTCACCTACCCCTCTTCAGCATTTAAACCAATAAATGAATACAGTTAGCATCTGATTCCTACACTTCAGCTACACCAAGAGATGACAGATATTAAGGCACATAGAGTCATTCGTACATAAAATTTCTTCAGACTTTCTTTGTAAACAGAGAAAAAGAAATACAGAGAACACTCCTATTCCCCTCAAAGTGGAGCTGGGAACAGAATCCTGATCTCCTTAGACACATCCGATTATTCTGTCTACCTAACCAAACAATTTCCTTTAGAAAGATCTTCTTAAATCTTCTAATTATTCTTCACTGCTGCTGTAATCAGAAAATATAGAACAGTGTTTTCTTCTCGACCTGTAAATACATCATTCTTTCAGAGACTAGAGTTGTTCTGCTAGGAATTGTGCCAGCTTCGGAAATCTAGCTTTGTGAGTTTAAGACAACTAATGTGATCTTTAAAACCTCTTCAAGATAATACCTTGATAATGCCTGTCACTGTGAACTGTGATTACCCTGTTCGATTGCACTACTGTTCTTGCATTCAGAAGTCATGTAAGGAAATTCCTTCCATAAAAGGTGTAAAATTTTACAGGAACTCCCTTTCTCTTCCATCAGAAGAGAAGCATGACTTGAGCAACCTCACTGACTGTTTCTGAGAAGAAACGGTGAAAGGTACCGCTAACAGCTAACCGCTGTTAGCCTAAGGAAGACGACAGGCACCCCAGAGAAGATCGCTTTCTGCAAAGAAGAACTGGAGTCACATACCACTGGCACAGCTTACTAGCTGATGCAGAAAAGGGAAAAAAATTGAACAGACAGCAATGTGAGATCAAAGAAATATTTAATGCTGCCAAGGCCTTTGATCTGTATGGCAAACCACTGTATCATTAAAATAGAATGGCAGGTTTAAACTTATTTAACTCTTGTAGACGAAAAATGCGTATGTGGATGAGAATAATCTATTCACTACGTTAAAAACAATGAAGCCCTTAAGTGGGAAAAAAAAAAAAGCTTTTGGTCCACCATGGGGAAAAGGAGGCAGCTGTATTTGTACTGTCCATTAAGCAATATAAAACTCTAT
The DNA here is from genome assembly GCF_035582795.1 of Mycteria americana. NCBI lineage: Eukaryota > Metazoa > Chordata > Aves > Ciconiiformes > Ciconiidae > Mycteria > Mycteria americana. Next base: position 7,609,441 of record NC_134373.1, on the reverse strand, counting down.
TGGAGATACCTATTGATCACATCTCCAAATCTTAAATATTATCTCCAGTAGGTATAAATTCAGATTTATATATTGTATTTATATGAGAGGGCTGTGCTCATCTTATAATTAACAGGAACACTACTGGTTTGTTCCATTTAATTTTTAGAGTCTCTTACGCTGGCTACTGTAAAACACTTAAAATGGTTCACTGCATGTTGCTTCTGCTCAGACCATCACATGCGTTGCCTTTTCTGAAAGATTTACACCTCTCATCCTCAAAATACATAAAATTTGAAATTCTGGCATTACATCAGCAGGAATACAGAGTTCAGACATCAGTTTTAAAACAGGGCTAGAAACCCAAAGACACAAGTCATTCTGTGGCTCTACACAAGCGTCAGGAGCTCACAACGGTACACAGGTACAAAAATACAAAGTTTTTCTTGAAACACTTCAAACAGTTTTGTTCCTCATTATTAGTATTTCACTTGTGCCATGGCCTGTCTAAAAGCTGTAAGCAAAAGAAACTGCATTCAAACAGAAAACTGTGTTTTCTTATGTTTTTTCCTCTATTTTAGAAAGCATAATTCATTAAAAAGATGTGTTTATTTTTTAAACAATTACGAGGCAAAGACCAGAGAATTAGTCCAGAGTGAAACTAACTGCTTAGTTCACAGTCTATTTACTTAGCATGTTATCTACCAGGTCAGGTACATACTGACAGATTTCCATACCTTCGGATCTGCAAGTCAAACTTCACAGAGGTATCCATTTCAGACTGCTGGTGCACACTGAAACGCAGGCCAGCTAATAGCTTTAGAAAAAAATCACCGTAGTTCAGTGGAAGCATGATAACATACATGATAAAAGCTTCTTAATACTGTTATACTACAAAGAAATTGCTTGAGGCTTGTGGTCAGAAAAGAACACACACAGAGAACTGGCAAATAAAACTTGTCCAGTTCATCAAGACTAGAAATGTACCACGCTCTCTGTAGATTTCAGCCAATAAATCACTGCCACAAAAGAGAAATGTAAGGTTTACGTCATGCTCACCCCCCTTTCTTCAGATGTTTTTACACATAACTGAGCCTCCCTATGTGTTGCAAAAACTACCGTAGTCTTTTTGCAAGTTCCCAAGGTTTGTTCTAAGTCAGTGCATGACAGTTGCTTCAATAATCTGTACAGTCCAGCTTGATATACTTTGAAATACTTTGGAAATAGCATTTATTCATCTATACAAAATGTCTCTTGGAAGAAGAGCACTGTCAAAGTGTTTATAATTGTGACTGATTTTCACTTTATTTCCTCAGAAAATCATTTGTTATGTCATAGCATCTTAATATCTGCCAGGTCCCCCTAATAGTTTTTTAATTCTTCCAATTTCAGCTACATTTGGTGGAAGTGCAGGGGTCTCAACTAGACAAAACTCTCAACCTTCACAAAACTAGGCAGAAGAGAGAAGCACTATTAGGTTTCCGCTAAGAGAAAGGTGTGTTACAAGCTAGTTCTTTATTATATACTAAAAAATACGTATCGGATAAATCTAAAGACAAACTCATGAGGGACCAGAGTTCATTAATTCCACTGTTTAATGAACTACTCCTTTTGAGTTGCATCATAAAACTCATGAACACTCCTTTCAGCCTTTAATTTAGCTGAAAAGTTGAAACCAATTACCACTGAACTAACCAAACATGTGGGCTAGACCCACTAACCAAACGTCAGCTAGATCTAATCTTAAATTCCTGTGAGTAAACATCCTGCCCAAACACTACTGTGATTAAGAAAAATACCAACTGCAGTCCTGTTTGAGCTACCAGACACCTGTTGGACCAAACCTTACCTTAGTTCCTGCTTTCATGGGATTTCCCAGGTCACAAACTACCATGCGAGTTTGATTCTCTGTTTTAAATGCACATGACAGTCTTGCTAAAGCCTGCAATAAACCAGGAAGAAATCTTAAGGAATGTCATTCTTTACATCTGGACACCTGGATGAAAGTCTGGAGAAAACTTCTAGATATGCTGCGTTAATTTTAATATAATTTCTCAGTCCTAACACAGTCAAGCAGTAAAATTAAATAAAATCTGAGTATGAAGGTCTCCATGGAGACAAATATTTTTGATACGAGATAGATGCTCTTTCCAAGGTTATAAAAAGAGAAATTCAGTACTCTCATATTGGGTAGTACTGATGATTTTTGTGACCTAAGGCATTTATCCATGTGATTCTTTAAAACCTATGTGAAGAAACTTTGGCAATCGGGCAAACTCTCCGTAGGAAAATAAAGATTGGAAGGCAAAATAACATGAATACTTACTAGCTTACTCAAAAAGAGGTCTTAGAGGAGCTATCAGATTTTGGATAAAGCCACATCACAAAGCTCTAGAGCAGCAGAGGCAAACTGGAGAACCAAACCAAGGCACGGCCCAACATATATGAAGGATGTGGTATCAAAGTTGGAATCCTTTGATATAGGAGGGAAAATAGTTTTCCCCTTAACATTCTGCAATTTTACAGCTATATTGATTGATCATAGGTTATACTGAATAAAAAGAAGGATGAAGAAAATCTGAAAGTATTTTACTTATATATAGCTATAATGGGCTAAAACAAAATTTGGACTATACACACGTGTCTAAGAAGTAGAAGTTATACAGACATTTTATAATACAAGGCAAAGTCAGGAAATAAATTTTAATATGCTATGTAGTCAGGATAACAGACACCCAAGACTTTCTACATACTTAGGTGGAAGAGAATAGTTAATACCCAACATCACTTTTTGCCTCACAGGTGCCCAGCTCTTTACCTAGCACATGACATGCTAAGTCTCAATTTAAATAAATTAACAAGGGCACTGTTCAAATAAAGACTTGTAGCAGATAGATAAACTCTGTGTGTCAAGCTCCATCACACAGATGATTCTCCTTTGCTGCTAGCAGTAGGCTCTTAAACTGGAACCATTCAGCCTTGGGGCTTGGAAGAACCTTTCAATTTTTTCAGTGCTTTGCTTTAAGATTGAAGCATAAAAAACACCACTGACAGACCCTCTCCCACAGACTTCCATAGCAGCACCTGAAATATGACTACTCAAAGAAGAAAGATAGTTGGAATTTTACCTCGTTGTTACGAACAACACCGATGAAATCTGCTTGGGGCGGAACGATGACAAAGAGTTCTGCTTCATAGGCTCCTTCCCCTTGGTTCCGAGCACTGACAATTAGTGTCAAGGGATTGTCATCACCAATATAGATCTGCTTCTGATCACTACAAAAAACAAGTGTAAAAATGACCTCTGCATTCAGGTTTTAAAGTGTGTTGAACTGGTTGAACTTCTAGAAACAAGAGACGTTCTGAAATTGCACAAAGACATTAGAGAACTCTAGAGGCAGTACCTATGCTTCAGGAATATCAGGAGAGGTCTACATGATGTTTAAAACAAAAACATGTCTATAATCACAAAAATGGACCAAATATTACACGTGTTTTGTAAGAATCTTTTTTATAAAATTTACAATAAACCACAAAACTACCGACACCTTTTTTTAACCAAGAACAAACAGTTATGAACAGCTAAATCACTGTGTACATTTTGAATTACGTGCCTACTTAGGAGAGGTACAAGCATACATTTGTAACAAAACTTGATGGAAGGCTCAACTACAGAATACAGCCAAGACCTCTGTAATACATTTGTTCCAGATACAAAAAGAGTGTTTTTCCAAACAATGTATTTTCATTTCACCAACTACAAGGAAACCTAACTGTATCTGCACTGATGTAAAATGTTTCTGAAGCATTTGCATGAATTAATATGTTTGTGAACTGTACTACCTACATACATGTGCATATGCTATAGCTCTGCACTAAGGGCATAAAAAAAACCAGATGACATTGATGAGTAGAGATAATACACCCAAGAATGGCTTTCGGGCGTACAAAGCACAAAAAGCCTAGACTCATGAAAGAATTATGAGTTAAAACTTGTTTCTTTTTTCCAGGTTTAATAAAAGATATTACCAATACCAACAATTTTTTTCATATGTGTGACAACAGAGACTCCACCCCTTGCTGGATAAAATCATGCCTGTTCACATCTTCATGTGTCTATCTATTAGTATTAAACAGAACAGTGGTACAATTGCAGCTAACACTGGTTTGTGCTTGCTATGCATGTCCAGCTTAGCAAATATACAAATAAATACTGTGAACTTATAGTGGGGGCCAGGGTGGTGATGGTGGTGTATGGTCTCCCTGTATTACATGCTAAAGACATTAGGTTACACTGCAGAAAATGGGTTTTCCTTAAAACAAATAAGCATGAGTTCAGATTGTATACATGGAGGAGTCCTACTTATTTCAGTACATCCTTTTAAAAAAGTATTACAAGCTCTTCAAGTAGGGAAGTTAATTTTCCCTGTAGTATTTTTCTCATGTATTTACCTTTCTACTGAAACCTCCAGCTTTGGTTTGCAGACATTATCATCACCACAATCCAGCAGAATATGTGCCTATGCAAAAATCAAATGCATATTGTTATAATAATTCCTGCATCTGTTCTAACATGCATTTCCAATAATACTGTTTCACCACCAAATAAAAAATTTTCTAAATAGCTGGTTATGAGATATCTTCATCTCAGTCTCAGAAGAGAACAAATGAGTTTTTATATATGGGGGGCACTGTGCCTCATCCTGCCACACTGCAATTCTAGGACTCATGTCTACATATCTTAATCCTCTTTCCACACTTGGAATGATCTGTTCGTCTTGAGTTGCATCTCCACTATCCTCTTTACAAACAAGCGTAAAACTTTGTATAAAGGGCAGAAATAGAAATGCTATTTTTATTACCTTAAGAGAACTCTAGGGATAAACATAATATACATAGAGCAGCATAGTATGAGCAATGGATGAAACACTCCAATCCTTCAAGATTAACACCTTCAATACTACTCTAACTGCTTTTCTCCAGAAAACTGTTAATTAGTATGTGTGAAAAGGAATTCCAGCACTAAGGAATAACATGTCAAAAAAGAAATTTGACACAGAGAGAAGGAAAAAAGAAGACAAACATACAATAACCATCAATATTTCCATAATTCAAAGACTAAAGCCTAGATGTATATTTTGGTATCTTAATTTTTCAGAAGTCCTAAGATGAACATAACTATTGAGTAAGTATTGAAAGCTGAAAATATGTTCTGGGTTCTCTCATCACTGATTGTATAAGAAGTATACCTGTCTGCTCATATTGGCAGGAGTGAACTGGTTGAGGATAGGGTGCAATCCTGTTGCATCTGCAGCTGTTCTATAATCCAGACGATATTCCATAAAAATAGTGATGGGAGTTAGTTTGTCTCTAAATTCAGATTCATCCTGAGGAAACCAAAGATTTGAACTACAATTAAAACGTGTGAAGAAAACAACAACGAAAATATCCTTCAGAAGTCTCTATAAGCAACAAACAGTCATCCCAAGAGCAATACTGAGCAGGATTATTATTTATTGTTCATGTTGTAGTAGGAATGAGGAAGCCAAAACAACATTAAAACTTCTGAGCTCTTTTCAAACTAGAAAATCTCTTGTCAGAACACCTGCAGTATAAACTTTGAAGATGGACAATTTTAGTAGTAACACGCCTGTTTTACAAATGGAAAACTGGAGCATACAGAAGTATTAATTCATAGAACTATAATAGCGAGGAGCCTAAAGGGCTATACAATTCCACTCTTTCCTGTCAGACAAAATTCAGTATGCTTCTAAGATCCCTCATAGATACTCATCTTTGGACTTGTGATTTTTCCTTCCTAAAATTATTACTTTGCAGTTGGAGTTGCTGACTTTCATATGGTTCATTTCAAATCATTCTATTTATCAAATGTTGATCCTGCCTTTCAGAATACTTACAAACCATTTCTTAGCTTTATGTTAGCCACAGATTTTATCAGTGTAAACTCTGCTTCATTCTTATTTCAGAGAATAATGAAAATTACTGAATCTAGAACAGCTCATTGCAGGATCTTGCTTCAGAAGCTATCTTCTACGGGCAGAAACCTATTGATAACTTATACTTTTCAACTGGTTTTGCATCCAATTTAAGGTGATTTCATACAGGTCATGGATCATTACTTGATGAGAATGTCAGGTGCAAAAGTGTTAAAGCTTTACTAACACTGAGATCTGGGATGTCTATTTCCATATATATCCCACTCACAAGGCCAGTCAAAGAAAGGTATTACCTATCCTCCATGAATCCTTAATGATTACTAGTGTTTTTATTGTTTGGGGTTTTTTTTGGAGAGGGGAGTAAGTATTGTTTGTTTGATTTGTAAGTACTCAGAGATAAATCTGAGCTGCATCTAACTTACATAGCTACACTTTCACATGTCTTTCCTTATTTCAGCCGGTGTTTCTTCTACTGGGTTACACTTTTTAACTGTGTTAGCATCTGTCCACATTTGTGGGGACTAAAACAAAAAGACTGAGAAAAAAGAAAACTTAATATTTCAGCCTTCTCTGTCTGTTATTTGCTGATCTTTGCTTTTTAGTTGCAGATCCGTATTTTTCTTTATTCTTTTACCTCCAAAGTAAAAGCACAACCTCTTCTTATTGACTGTCATGTTCCTTGGAAATTATAACTAACTTTGTGCCTAGATGACTTGGCCAAGAAGTCCATAACAAAGTTCAGAACTGAATTTCCAATCCCTTTAGTGACCAGGACCTTAGTCAGTATAACATCCATCGTTCATCCTGTGACAGCAGTAATAACCCAGGACAGACATATGGTTTTAGTAATTTTAGGTCTATCCATTGGGCATGAAGTCTCTATAGCATTTTTTTTTCTTTTTTTCTTTTTTTTTTTTTAAAAAACGCCTAACACAAGGAACTTGTAATAGACAATGCACCAAAAATTATTTGCCTAAAACGTAAATGGCTACTTACCCTCAAAAAGGCATCAAGTTCTTCACAATTCATTTTGCCCCCCTTTGTAATAGTCATGTTCTTAGAGTGGCTAGGCTGTTTGCTGTGGAGAAAGAGAGCTCTCCTTATAGCTCCTTTCTGCTTCAGTTTATCCAACAGCAGCTCCACTTGGAAATCTGTCCAATCCAAAGCGTTTAGGTTAGGGATATTTTATTCAATTAAACACAGTGCAGATTCCCATCAGAAATGGAGCTGAACGCTCATTTCGGCTACAAGGAAAACCTAGTACTTGGAACTTTTAAAACTTCCAGTTCTTTCAGCATAAAATCTGTTACTACATTAGTTCTCAATACAGTAACTAACAAGCACTGTTGTCCTAAATTGGACTCTGCTTTTTCCTTAAAAACTGGAAACATATAAGAGCACTGATACATTTATAATTGCTATAGAACTGCAAGAACAAACGTTAAAAATTTTTTCCCCCAGAAAATTTTAAAGCAATCCTGCACATAACACTTATATTATTTAACTGTATTGCTAATCTAATTACTTCAAATATTTGATATAGATAATGAAATTTAAAATATGTAACAGCTATTTATATGAATCTTCCCAGATCATACCACCTCTATACATGCCATACAGAAAATAGGGAAAAGCTTTTGTAATCAGTAGACAAAACCTGATTGTAGCAGGCCGTCTGCCACACTACAAAATCTCTTAGAGACAACTTAAAAACCTGTTTGAAACAATCTATTCCTGATTCTGATCCAGAGAATCTGATGCAAAAATCAGTGATATCAATCAGAAGTTTATGATTTCAACAGAAATATGAGAAGTCCCTTGTGGCTTGTCTGTATTTTTCAGGCCTAACAATGCACATACTTGAATATTCTTGTCTAAAACTCGCCTTAACGAGAGTTGATCTCAATTCTGTAAAATACAAAGGACTTTCCAAGACTAGTTCCACCAAGTGGTTAAACATATGCTTAAAGTCCTAAGTATGCTCACATCCCACTGACTTCAACACAACTTCAGCAAAAAAACTGCTGAAGATAGTCATATAGATGTATATGGGTACTGAACTGGTAGGATTGTGCTGTAAAGGGTAACCATCTGTCTCAATAATAAAAAGGAACAATGACCAGTGCTCATGTCTGCAAACAATATAAAAAGACTTCAAAGTTTTTAAACTAGCAGAACTTACTGAGTGAATTAGGGAGCTTTCCTTTGCCATCCGCTTTTAAGCAGAACTTTACTTTGAAGCTGTTTTGGAGGAAAAGAAAATATTAATTTCACACACTTTTTCTCTCATTTTCTTCTAAAATTCTTCACTGTTTTTCTCAGTTCAAAGGTATTATCTTTTAAGACTCTAGCTCACTCCCAAAAGCTATTTTCTACTGATGGGAGAGAAACTATAACCTATTATTAAGTAGACAGCAATGCAAGCAATGCAAAGCTTTGGAGTCTTCATTCATGTAGGAATAGTCACCTGTGAAGCAGAGTGTTTATTCCTGAAATCAAATGCGGCTCATTTATGTTTAAATCTGGAAGGAACTGGCCTACTGAGCTGAAAAGGAAGTTAGCACTAGAAAGGAAAAGCGCATTTGGCTAACAGTCCAGGAACAAGAACTAAAACCAGTTTGCAGAGTAGATCATTTCCCAAGTGTTTTCCATAAGCCCACCGAAAAAGTACGTTATCGGGTAAAAACATTGCAAAAGCTGTGTGATCTGTTACCATCTTGGGAAGATCTTACTCTGCTCAACACAGACAACTGGCAATCTCTACAGGTAGGATGCAACTTAGGAGTCAGGCTAGCATCTATTGAAGACAGTGGTGTCAAAAATGTCATATTTTGTATTGTCTGTTCTTTCAGAAAAATCTGTGCTTGATTGCCTTTTTTTAATTAGCTGACTAGACTTCCTGAATCCTTTCAAAATTGAAAGCTTATGAAAATAAAAACCAAGGAAGTCCCTCCCCTCAAAGGAAAACAAAGATACCCTGCTTACCAAGAAACTTTCACATCTGACAGTGAACAGGCTTTGTTTTCTGGGTTTAGAATGGTTGGATTAACTTCCAGGGCAGCATTTACTCTAATAACTGGTCTAGCCCTGCAAAGAAAACATCCTCTTGAGCAGCATTCAACACCATGTTAGACAATACCCTCCCCATCAAATTGTTGACATATACACATACAGTCTTAGACAATATTTAGTGAAACCACAAGAATAACAAATAGTCATGGAGTAGATTAGGGAAAAGCAGGCAGCTTTTCTGTGCCCCTTTATTGCCATCAGAGCCAGAATATGGACAACTGTGTTAAGAGGAAGTCCTATCTATTTCTAGCACAGACAAGTACGGTATTTTCCCAAAATGAGCAAGGTTGGATGAGAATATCAGGATTGCAGTGTAAGAGCTAGCAGCACCCTGTATGTCAGAATCTAGAAAACTGTCACTCAGAAAGCCTTGAAGACAGCTTATTTATATTTTCTCTTAACTATAGATTACTGAGAAAGATAAATAATAGATAGCAGACTGTAGATTTATTCAGTGAAAACAGCAGTATAACCTTTTTTTGCCTCCAGCAGTTTGGAAGGTGGAGTGGCAGAATTTCAGACTTCCCTGATTTTTGAGTTTCTTTTGTAACTCAAGAATGCCGCTGAGCTTTCATTCTGCTTGCGCTTATGTATAAGCATAGAGGGATACGTACCTATACAAAACAGCTGTGTCAACACCAAAGGCTCCAACAATCAAGTCTAGGAAGAAAGGAGAAATATTACATATTACAATTTACTTTTTAAAATGTGCTGTTAGTCAGAGGTGGGGCTACTATTAAGTTATTCTAAAGTGACATTTAAAGCAAAGGACCTGGATATCCATTTTTGTCCACATCTGTGGCTCCTTTCAGCGAGTACCCAAAACTGGGTGGCATAGTGCGAGCGGCCCACTGCCCTTCAAGAATTTGGGATGGGACTGCATTCAAACCATTGGCTCTTCCATTGTAGATATAGACAAGTCCTCTCTTGTCCTCTCCACCATATGGTGCAGCAACTGCAATATCTGTAAACCAAAAGAACAATCGTCATCATCTCCAGACGCAGACTAGAAGAACATATTTGTGCTTACATTGATTGATAATTTCTGCTATTACAGTTTCAGTGTGTGTCAGTAGGGAGGAAATCCAACCAGCCTTTAAAATGCTCATCAATAACCTTTTTTTTTTTAATTAGGTGCTAGTTTTTTTAGGAAGTATAAATGTTTACAAGAACATATATCATAGACTTGTATGGGGGGGAGGAGGTAAAGGAATAGTTCTGCAGACACTTCTGCATTTCAGTAACTGACTTACAGCCAAATCATATGGATTTGAGATGCTTTTGAGAGTATTAAACACCCAGAATTAGTCACTGCTGGCGCCAAATCACAAAACTAAGTGGGACTATCTGCCCATTTCATTAGCACACTCGTGTTCCTCCAAAGGGTGTGACATTTTAGTAATTCTGGAAAATTTATATCAGCCTAAAACAATGGTAAATATCAAATTCCAGTCTATCCTGATCGTGGGTTGGCAATATGTTTTATGGAGAACTTTCAGTTAGTGCAATTATGCTATCTCTTAAAGCTTCATAAATTTGAGAATACTCATTATCAATGACTAATAAACAATAATAAACAAAATGCTAACTGGACTATCTGTAAGGACACCTTTAGAAGCGTACGTATGATCTAAATTCAACATTTCCACAGTCTGTTCAAAGACCAAACATGAAACACTATACAGAGTAATTACGTTATTCCCTCCTCTTTCCTTACATTTGAAATAGTTTCATGAAAAGAACAAGAACTCAAAAGTTTACAATTTTTTATTTTTGACTCATCTTTACAAACTTTATGAAAACAGTAAAAATTCCAATCTTGCACCATACTGTGATGGAAAACACTTTAATTAACACTCCCAAAATGAAACAGATAAGGAAAAAAAAAAAAAAAAAAAAAACAAAAAACCAGACTAAATAATGGCAAAGTAATTTAAAAAAAGGCAGCTTTTACTACAATTTTCTCACCTACAGTATATTTCAGATTGAAATATGATGGAATCAAAACATTTTTTGAATAATCTCATCAATTGACTGGATTTTTTGCTATCAGCTGGAACCTTTCCAATGTCTTCTGTAAATAGTTGCAGTGAAGTTGCATCTTCACACTAATTCTCTATGCTATTGGAAACTAAAAAGGTCCCTTTCAACCCAAACTATTCTATGATTTTATGATTTCATTAAAAAAATAAGTTAGAGCTACCTGGGAATTTGAAATATTAGCCTATCATAATTTTTGATCTTTCAGAAAATACTTAGCTTGCAAGCAGAATGGAAAAAACAAAAACAAGCATTTTTTGCAGACCTCAAATTCCTACCACTCTTTAGGAAACACTGGAGTATGACTTGCTAAACAAAAGTGTTCTCCCTAGGATTCCTGGAAGTCTCCATCCCAAAACTATATGGTTCCTGTCTGTTTCATTGCTCTCCATTCCTAAGCAAAAGTAACAAGATGCACTGGCAATGGGTTTGAGAGTCCACAGCTTCAGTTGTATCAGACTCAGATTTCTCATCCAAATACTCGCTCAAGACACTCAGCTCTTGGTACAGTTGGCTGTAGTTGTTAAGGGATATTTTCACCAGACTCTTCCATTTTGAAATAAAAACAGCTAGACTTTTCTCAGGAAAATCTTTTCTATCAGAACATTTTTAACCAGCTCTCTGAAACAAAACCTTCTTTTCAGTCACCACTGTGTTTCTGGAGAGGAAAATTGGCTTTCAGCAATGGAAACAGGAAAACTATATTGAAGATGTCCTAACAAGTCACAGTGGAGGGTCAGATATTTCATCAAAGTTTCTACTGTACTTATCACTTAGAAAGTAATAAACTGATCAGTGCAACAGCTAAAATAATCCATGCTGTAGTTTAAATGGTATAGTCTCTGCTCGATGCATACATGTAACTCCTGTTAGCATTCTTGGGAGTAGCATACAAGCATCGAAAGGAGTCTAGACCTTAGTGTCCAGCATTCAGTCATGGTTAGAATGCCTAATTGTTTGTGTGCAGAATCCACATTGTGTGCTGTCTAGATTTCATCTACAAACGGAAAATACTGATCAATAAATGATGTCCTACCATTGAAGCCATCCTGATCTAGATCCCCCAGAGGTGCAATAGAACTGCTGAATCTTGCAAATATCTCAAAACCATTCAGCTTTGTGATCTGAAACCCTCCAGAGGCTCGTTGAAGGCAAATAGAAACTTGGCCGACCTCTTGAAGTTTCCCATCAGAACCTCGATCCATAAAAAGAGGGGCTCCAATAAACAAATCTGTATAACTGGACCAAAGAAGGATAAGGTTCTTCAGTAACAGCATGAAAATTCAGTTTCACTCTCTTAAGCATCTGTTAGCAGGACTAACTCAGCACTGAAGTCAATATTAAGATGAAAGTTACCTACCTTTAAATTGCAACTGAAGGCAAATATTTATTGACAAAGTAAGCACAAATATATCAGAATTTAATACATTTAAAGCATGTGTATTTACATAAATAAATAAAAAAACAAATCTACAATTGTTAAAACAAATGTTGAGTGCTAGTTGTGTTGCTCAGAGACAGGTTAAACCAGTAATGAAGACAGAAATCTATATTGTAGGAAAGACTTTTTAATAAAAGCTTCTTTTTTTCTTTCCAGAAACAAGTTGGGTGGCAGCGGGGAGAAGAGGGCACTTACTTGTCCCCATTGATATCTGTGGCAGCCACTGAATACCCAAAATAGGCAGCCATCTGGAAAACAAAATTTCAACCAGGCTTGTGAGTTGTAGTGATATAAACACACAAACAAGTTTATACAAAGCAGTATAGAAAAGATGTTAGGGAGATCATAATATATACCACAACATTTTTTGTCTCCTTTCTCCTTATATTTTCCTTTCTCTTCCTTACTCTGTTAGAAAGTAAACTGATCAGTTACCTTCCCCATTCCCCCTTTCATGATCCAGTCCTCTTTCCCAATTCTCAAAATAGACAGCATTTCCTTCATTTAAATAAGGTTGTTTTTCTAAGTAGTAGTACAAAATGGGTATTCACAGAGCATATATTTTGAGGATTCCTACAGACTTCATAAAATTTTTCTTTAGTACATAAGCTAATAACATTCTAGTATCCTAAATACTGTCTGAACATGTCAGATTTCTATAGGAATAGCCTCCCGGTCACCCACCACACTGAATAAAGCTACATACCTGCTCTCCAGTGAAGTTGTACATGGAAGACATGTTTTTCCCATTGTAAATAGACACCTGCACATCAAGAAATACACATTACAGCACACCAAAAATATTAATCTTTTTTATTATTGTAAAGTTTAATGTTTCACATTTCCTACCATGCCCAGAGTTCTTGCTGCTCTTGGGACTCCTGATACAAAGTCTGAAATAAAAAGCAAGACACCCAGATAACATTCAGGTCCCAAAGCACAATGACTTTGCTTGAACAGAGTAGCCCATTCCTAGTGCTTTATGCATTTTCCTGTGCACTGAATCGTTTGTTCTATACCATTTATTGGAAAGACCTGCCCAGCCTATTAACATGATTTTTTTACTGAAGCAAGGGTCTTACCTTCTATGCCATCACCATTGAAGTCTCCAACAGCCACCGAATAACCTGATCAACAGACAAAATTAGTAAATCACTTGAAAAACCTTATTAAGCCTTTCATCCCTCTGTATACTCTTCATAGGTTTCTACGCACAGTCCTCTCGCTTCATCTTAAAATGCAATGGAATAAATATTGCCTAAGTAGCTTTAGACTAGAATTCATCAGCATCCATGAATTTGAGATCAGAAGATGAAAATTTTAAAATTATCATCCTGGGAACTGTCTACCCTTGCTTTTTTCTGAACCCAGTTAGACACATATGAAGCTAAATGATGATTTGCCACCCCTCTATGGGACTTTCTTCATTATTTTTCTTCCCAAACATGATACTTTCACACTTTTGTTTTTTAGGAACAGCTGCTTTTCTTAAAAAAAAAAAAAATAGGTATGTGACTAACTTCTCACATAAAAATCGTACCTCGGCCATTCCCGTATTTGGCCTGAATCACTGAGCACAAAAATTCATGGAAATGTTTCCATTTATTTTGTCATCAGGTGCTTTTTGAATCAAGCCCATGGCAAGATAACTAAGCTTCGGTCATACGTAAATTACTGCATTTGCAGATATGTAGCTCTTCAGTTATCTGTCAAGTGTTGAATTAATAGTAGTGTGCTTTAGACTTAAATATGAATAGCACAAGGGAGTTTTTCAAGTATAGCTAGGTTTTCTTCCTTTTCAAACTACGCACCCAAGTAGCTGTCATCAAAAGCAGCACTGGCAGGTCTGGTTGCTAACTGGTCATCATACTTTGTACTGTAGACTTTGGAGTCATATTTAGCCACAATCTCTGTCACTCGATCAGAAATAAGTTGGCCTAAAGCAAGAGAAAACAGTTTAAAACCACAAATAAAATGCGTGCACTCATTCGATAAGCAACAGGCCTCATTTACAGAATGCTTGCTTCTAAAGCAACAACTCTTCCACAATACCAACCAGAAAATAGCCAACAGCAGCAGCGCTAGAAAGGATATAAGTGAAAATCTGGATCCTCCGTCAGCAGAGATTTATGCACCAATTTAATCAAAAGCACACAAAGAGTTCTAACTGAAAATAGTAGCCGTTCCTACGTGTAAGCCAGGACTTAGATGGGACTGCTCAGTTAGGTAACAGTGAGCATACGCTTATGGTATTGCAGAACTGAGTCATCTGTCTAAATACCATAACATGAGAGCTTACCATGGCAGACAAGAAGCTGGTAAGATGAGCGTAGCGCGTTACCGCGTTCTCTGTCTTCACTTCACTAGCCACTAGGTGGTGACTTCATTACATTCTTTTCTCTCAGTTTAAATCTTGAATCACAAAAACTTTTTTTTTTTTTTCAGAAGAGCGCTTACGTCACATACATATCCATACATGTATGAAGGATAGGGAAAACTACTCCTCCAGCATCTCAGAGTGTGGAATAAAAATTTGGGGTGAAAAATCTAGATTTTAGAAGTATACTATTGTCTTCTATTCAGAGCGGAGATTTTTTTTTTTTTTTGGTAGTAGTAGAAGAGAATAAGGTTGTTTTGGCAGATGAGAGGTCACTTTTTGCCAAAAAGCACTAAAATGAATACACAAACATTGTCTATATTATACTGTATCTGCAGTTTAGTTTCAATCATTCCATTTTGTTCAGAATTTAAAACACAGGACTGGAAAAAAGCCTCCTGTGCTGCTGCATCTACACGTAGGCTGGCGTGATATAGAAAGTCTTTCATAAACATTAGTATTTACATTCAAAAACAGGCAGCAGAGTTTGGCAGCTATGTCCTGATTGTAGCAGCACCATCTTTTGAACAGCGAGCTATAGCTAAACACTGAATGATCCTGCAAACAAATCCTGACTGAAGCCCACATTAGCAAAATATATAGGTAATGTTCTGTGTAAACAGCGCACAGTTAGAGGTAAAATGTGCACCATGGCTCAAACAGGTCAATATAAACAAGCGCAATACATCTTTGTTGTCAAAGGAAAATAATGATAGATCTCCTTGCAGGGTACATTTCTCATTGACAATACATGCTTCGTATGTGTGTCAGAAGTTACAAAACATGTAGATTTTGAAACAAGCAAAATATTCTAAGGAAAAAGGAAACTTATCCGGCTGGTGGAAACAAATTCCACATTCCTGGGAAAATGCTTTTAAAACGATCATAGAGTTATTTAAAAGACAAAAGACATCTATACAATTATTACTTCAGCTTTAATCTGTGGCTGCCTTGATTATTCAGGAAATATTTTGAAAGATGAAGAAAAATTATTTGTTAGTTTTTTACTGACGAAGACTTTGACAGTGGTTGGAGGAGTGTGGATACAAATGACTAAGAGGATAAAGAGAAAAATCAAAGAGGTCAGCTTCTCTGTGACTTAAATGATATATCTCACCTTGCCAGTAAAAACTTCCAGGTCCTCCGAGTAGCACTCTGTCTCCCTTGGGGGGGGGGGGGGGGGGGGGGGAGAAGAAAGAAAATGAGAGAAGAAAAAACACATTAAGCATATCCAAAAACAATAGAACATGTCCTATGTTTATGGGAAGTAATTCCATGCACGTATATCACTGTAGCTTCACTGACCCAAATATAGGGGTTTTTTGAAGGAACAATTAATTAAAAACGCATCTCGTAAAATGCTGAGATAACAAGCAATACGCCTTCAGTGACTTGCTTCTCTATTTCACCCATTTAAAATTCTAAGCAGAATTCTGCTTTTATTGTAATAGACCCTTCTACCCACATAAATCTGAGACAACAGAAATGCAATTAGGAGAAAACTTCAAGACTGTTACAAGGCAATCATAACATGTTTTTAGGTCAGTACACAAAACCAGTTTCATCGTCTGCCCCTGCCGCTTTCTGTAACTTATCTTTAGAAAAGTTTAATTCAGGAAAGCTGTGATGCAATTCCCCCACCCCATATTCCTCGGTACAACTGCAATCCACAAACGACTTTAGGAAACTTTTACCACATTAGCTATCCCAGTGCTGGGAATCTGCTCCGTAAGTAGTGAATTGGGCCACAGGCTTTGCTGCATAATTAAGCCACTTATTCAGGTTTTAATCTTAAAAACTCCCATATTCACCACTCAGAAAAATCTAGGTCAGAGATTTGGAGATACCTTATACCCAGGCTTGCCCACTCAGCTAGGGTTTAGGGTTTTGGAGGCCAAGGTTGGTTTTAACTGGGGCTACAGTCTGCACAGTAAGCCTGACGGGTGCATGCAAAATAATTCAAACACTTACAGTCCTACACTGCACTTTGCACAGTTAGCTCTGGAGGAAAAACAAGAGCGTCCTCAGGCAAAGAATGAAGGGATACGACCCAATCATAAGATGTGAAGAAGTCAAAAAATTGCCACATCATAAATAGGACTTGCATGGTCTTAACATGTCCAGACTATGCTAAACAATTTAACTGTGCAATATAAAAAACTATAGTTAGTTCTCAGATTTGTGCACAGTTTTATTGCGCTTGGATTTAAAAAGTAAATGTGAACTTTAAAAAAAAAAAAAAAAAAACAAACAACAACTATAAAAGGCAGGGAGAACATAAAAGCAGAAGAAACATAAGACAGACAGCAAAAAAAGAAAAAAGTCTACTTCTGCTAGCTGATGAGAAAAACAAAACATAATTCACAAGAACATTGTTTACCAGTTCCCTTTAGCAGTAAGTTATTCTTCCTCAAGAAGTAACACTAGCTATGCAGCAATGCCTTCAAAATAAGTCGCTCAAAAATCCTGACTACTATAGTTTATTTCACTTGAACACTAGCTGCAGCAGAGGTTTATGGCATGAGGCTGGAAAAGTGGATTATTTGTTCAGGACATGATTCCTACAAGGGGTGAAAGTGTGCTGCTGTGAAGAAGTAGGGAGAAACAAGTTTATAATACCAGAGTGGTTTGAAGTTATTTCAGTTTATTTACAAGGATGTGTTTGGTTGTGGTTTTTCCCCCCCAGGAATGGTAGTTTACATTTAGTTTCATAACAGCTGTGCTTGTATGTGGTCTGTATCAGGGCTGTTAACTTGCAACTGTAGGGATTGAGAAAGAATCACATACCTTTGTAAAGTCAATACTAAATCCACCTTGACAAAATCCCTGTCCATCTGCATCGATAGTGGCTACAAAAAAGAATGGATAGGAAAGAGAGAAAAATAAATAAAATAAATCTTATCAGTACTATATCAGATGATTCTGCGGATACTTTCCAATGCATCTTCCTAAGTAACCTTGCACTCCTGAACTTGAACCTTCCAATTTTTTTTCTCCTAATTCAGTATTTTCTCTTTATCAACAACTCACAACCAAATGCTGCAACAACTTCAGGGTTGGCCTAACATACATATAACATTAACATATGTTCTAGCCTAACAGAAAGTAAACACCAACTACAGATTCCTTTGTATTTAATCTTCAAAAGTTTTGGGGAAAAATATTTGCAATTTTTATTCAGGAAATAAGGTATCTGGAAAACAGGGAATAAGTTTTTCTTTTGGTATGGAATAAAAATCTGAAAGGTACATAACCGTAAGTTATTTCAAGCATTGGCTTAAAACAAACAAACAAAAACAGCAGACCTGGCTGAAAAATTCTCTGCATACTGAGACTCATCCCAGCAAGAAATGTTATGGCTGAGTTCATCTTACAATTATACAGCTCCAGAGTAGAAATGTTGAGACCCCCTTATCTGGAAGTGTGACTACTTAACTAGCATGATTTAGTTTAATATATGCTATTTAACTTCTTTTTATGTTGGACCACACTGGATTTCATTCCTGCCGTTCACCAATGATTTTCAGCAAATAAAAAAAAAATCCTAGCTTGAACGTTCAACTTTTAGACTTCTATATTTTAAAAAAGGTTATAAGTGTCTCAATAATCAACGAACTCAACTACATGATATGGATGCAGTGTGTTTGGAAAATAAGACTCAAAATGTTCAATAACAAATATAATTAAAACAATGCATTGCTACGTATGTATGCATACATGGAAATCAGAAAAACCTTGTGCAAAACCTTGTCTTCTAAAATGAGCTTTCTCTTTAAATTACTTGAATAACAATAATCAAGCTTCAGAAGATTCTAGAGTTGGTCTTTGAAAAAGCACTTGCTACATAATTGTGCTCAAGTGATTACTACAGAAGTGGTCCTTTCAAAAACTGAAGTCCTCAATCCCAATGATACTTGCATCTAAGATTTTCCTCTGGCCTACAGTAGAGAAAGCAAGGTCCGCATCCTGAACATCAACTGGAGGAGAATTCAGATGTCTGGATCTAGCTTAGTTTTTTTCTAATTGCTATGAGGCTATACATGGAAGGGGGAAATACCTGTAAAACATCCCACTTCAAATGTACACAAAGTATAACACAAGAGAAATGCCAAACTGAAAAGCAACGAAGTCGTCTACACTTACTTGACCTGCAGGGTGCATATTCCACAGATTTAGATCCGGCAAGCAGGTAACAAGTTCCTACAGGCTCTCTCTCTTGTTTTGTTTCAGTCCTCCAGTGGTACAATGGGGCACAGGCCTAAGGAAGAAAACACGGCAGTAAGAAACCAAACTCCTCTTCAAAATGCTGGGGGGTATAGAATAATACAATGGAATTCCAGTTTTCTACAGCTAGTAATAAAAAAAAATTTTGGCTGATGTACCATGTGTTCTTAGAGAAGATTTATACTATCAGCGCTGGGGCAGAAGTATTACCGGTTTGTATTTTTAGAAATAGCTGATTTATCTCAAGAATTTTAGAAATAATAATGTCTTAAAGCAACAGTTGCAAAGAGTTCATCAAGAATTTATAACACATTCTAACTTCAGGAAACCTAATTCTACTACTTTCCTCAAAACCAGACAAAAATGCTACAACCTTAGTTTATAAAGAGTTAAAAAAGGCTAGCCAATACATTCTGAAAAAGACGAGCCATACCAATTAGTGGGATTTTGTTTCAATTCTGAGTTACCCAGATCTTTTCACATTTTTTTCCACTACAGTATCCCAGTACTGAGGCATTTGAAGGGCATCAAAAACCTACCAGAATTTTATCATTTTTGGATCTCACAGAGGCTCCAAACCACTGATGAGACTTGAATTCCAGTGGATCATCAGGAGCAAAATCTCTGTTGCCTACAAAGAAAATGAAAAGGAAGCGTAATTTCACAGGAAACTACACAGTATGAATAAAAAAGAAAAGCTAAGTCATTGGTTGTGATGCATGCAGAGCAAAGCAGAAAACAGTAACATTGGAGGATATCGCCCTTTCATGGAAATAGGCTTTAAAAAGGATTTATTATTATTATTTATTTTTACATCTAGGGCCAAATACAGATTTTTTTTACATACAAAGCATTTGTACAATACCGATTTCTTGTAAGAGCTCAATGTTTATAGCGTCTTTGACAGCGACACAGTAAATTCTTCATACCTGAAATATTGGACTTTCAAGTCAGATTACAGCACTGCTCAAGAATCAGTGCCAAAGCCAAGTTAGGACTAATGCTTCTAGAAGAAATATTGCCCTGATTAAATTATGTGAGTTTTGCCTTTGGCTAGAAGTGGGACAGAAATTCTTCTGCTGTTCTACCAAGCGTTAACATCTCTATTCTTAATGTCACTGCAGTGTACAAAGCATGGCAACTAGCATGCTTACAAGCTATGAGTAAAGCGAAAGGGTATTCAGTAACAAAAATGTTAGAGAGTTTGCCATACAGAAGAGTAAGTTAAATAAGGGACAGTTTGCATTGCTGTCTGTATGTTAACTGTTCGGTGAGGAAGGTTGGTAGAAGCAACTTAACGAGTGGTATTTCTGCAAGTGTGAATGTTAGGAGTCTTTAAATCATTTAACGTTTCTTACATACTTTCATTGGAACAACAATGGAAACTTTGCCAGCCTAATGAGAAAATGGATGTAACACTTTGGAAAACGTATCTTGTAAAAAAGTCACCTAAATCGCTGGTTTACAGTGCCTGAAGCTAAAGGAGTCAATGAGGTCAACAGCCATACATCACTCCCACAGACTGCTTGGGGGAATCCCCAAACCCAACCCCACTATGAATCAGAGACCTGCAACCACTTGAATCAAAACTTCCTTGCTTGTCTTACACCTTGTAAAGAATGTTTTGTCTCCAGAGACCGTGTTACTTCCCTTAGGAAAATCCCATGAGAAGGACAACAAAAGTGATCCTAATCTGCAGTCAGCTCAAACAAGCAAGGATCTGGACTACTTCTGCTCTTAGATTAGAACTATGTAGAAATCAATGCCGAGCGCATAGCATCACAGAGAACTGTGTTTTTTCTACTTTCATCAAAGGTAATAAAAACCCCACTTCCTTCTGTCACCCCCTCCTCCACTCTTACTGAACAGGTGCTAAAGACATGGAGGGCCTGATGATTAGCACATCTGCACAGATTTATGTACCCTTGAACATCTATACTGTCACCCTTGCACAGACAGAAATGTAGTTTGGAGACCTGCATATCACCTTCTCATAGTACAGAAAACCAAAAATAGATCAAGATGTTTTCCAAATAGGAAATTGCCTTGAGCACACTTCTAATATCCCTGTTTTACCATCTTCTTTTCCCTTCCATGACTTTAATTCATGAAAATCCACCCAAGGACAGTTTTGCTCAAAGGATGCAGTTGCATGTCTGGGTTAGTTTCAGATGAAGCTGCCACCAAAAGGGGTAGCAGTTCCCATTTGCTCCTGTCCATACGTTCCTGCTGCCAGCCTCTGTCTTGGCACTACTACCTTTTGGTCACACAGTCACAACATGAACCACATAAGAATGAACCCTACTAAAAAAATATTCAGCTGGATCGGGGACCAATCCAGCTGACTGCACGGGGAGGGAAGCAGAGCTAACTTGCTGGGGAGAAGACAGGAACATATGGCTGGGAACTATATCCTTTTTGGCAGCATCAGGGACTTAAAATTGGTTTATTCTGCTTGTAACCACACCCAAGGTTACACAGCCTAGAAAGACAGATTTGGCTTCTACTCTCTATTGTCCAGCTACTCTCGAATACAAAGAAATCTCTCAGCTTTACTTGCCAAACAAAGCTTTAAACAATATAAAACTTGAGAATAGTTACGGCGTAGCATTTTACACCTTTCTCTACCCTTGGATACTTATACAATGCTATATACCTATGAATAAAATGAAAGGTAGTATAGCAGTTTTATAGTGTAAAGCAGAAACCTATTGTGCTAAGGTACTGTAAAAGTGTCTAGGATGTAAACTTTCCATTTAAGTGAAAAACAATAGGCAGCAAGTGGAAGGAATGGTCTTGTTGCAATAGCAGGTAAGTGGCCATTCGGCATTATCAGCAATCTGATTTTATCACGGGTGTTAATGAAATTAGTTCCTTCAAGTTTCAGATGAATGCATTAGCTAAGACAGCATAAAGGAATAAAAATAAACAAATAAATAAATAAAAGAGGCAGAGTACTGGTTACTGGTGCCATCTACCCATAGTCTACGTTGATTGTACTGGAGAAGAGGGGAGCCAGTAGTTTAACCAGCACATGCTGCCAAAACAGCCCCTCTCTGCCTTTCCCTGGGCATTCTTGAGCTGCCCCCGCCCAAGGAAGAATCAATGTCCAGGATAGCAGCTACAAAAACTTCTCTCTCCCTCAGTCTTTAGGGGACAAAATTATTTTTTTCTACAGTACTGAAAAGTCCTGATTTAGCTCTAAATTTGAGGATAATATTGGAAAGCTCTCTCCAATTTTATTTTAATAGGTAAACATCTAGGCTTTGAGATATAGTCAGAAGCTGGCATATAAAAAACTAAAATCTCCAAATCAGAAAGCAAATGAACATGACCCCAAGTTTATTATGTTCCAAATGTCATGACTTCAGCAGCCAGCATCATAATTTCTGAAGGCCTAAATAACAAATTAGGAATTCTTATGCATAAAAAAAAAAAACCCACCACACAGTAAAATGTGCTTCATTAGGCAGTTTGGCTAAATAAATTTTATTTCTTCATAACACACTACTATTACAAAAATATTTTACAAACATCTCAGTTAGCCAAATTGTCTAATGTCAGTACAGATGCACATAACATAAACCAACATCTGCTACAAGGTTAAGATGCCTTACATCGAGTTTATCCTGTATTCAAAGCTTCATTAGGGTCTCTAAAACTGGGGGGGGCTCTTGGGGAGAGGGGGCTGCTGTTCAGCTTGAGACTGGCTGTAACACAGGAAAGTGCATTAAGACACAAAAACTAGATCAAGTAGAAAGCACGTACATTGGAAACAGGCTTTTCAAATAAAAAACTGCAAACATTAAATACAGGTCAAATCTGATGTTAACTCTCTATTAAAGAAGAAAAGTAACCTTCATTTACCCACCCCTATTCAAAATTCTCCCCAGCAAAACACTGTGTAAATAGATTATTAGCCTTTCTCTCAGGTCCAGAAGAGAAACTACTTTCATGAGGAAATCCAGAAAACACCCTGTCATCAAAAATCCCCTTGCTTTAAATGAGAAACCATTTCTGTTTCTGTTCCTGACTGGGGAAAACAAACATGAAGAACACTTAAATGTGAGCCCTTGCTGAAGCAAATCAGAGTTAAATAAGGTGGTTTACCTATACTGTAAAGTAGATTTCTCATGGAAAGATATAGGACTGACTTCAGCATTTCTATGTTTTAGTATAAATAAAGACCCTGACTTTATTATTATTTTATCATGGTATAACTTTTCAGTGCTAGTTATAAAAAAAACCCAAACCAACAACACAAACCACAACAAAAACACCCCAAAGCCTTCCCCCATACCCTTTAAGAACAGTACCTACATTAAAGGAAGCAAACTGTAATCCGGGTAGGATTTAAACATACAGGGATTTACAAATCCAGACCAACATTTTGATGTAATATAGTCAGCCCTACTGCTATAATGGCTCTTATAGCCACTGCTGTTTTTCTTGTATTTCTATAAATTATTTTCAAGTTAGAGTGTCTCCAGAATACCTTAGAAATGTGTTTAAACCAATGTTGTACATTTTAAGCAGGGATTCAAACAAATATATCTAGGCAATACAAACTATGTTCTGACTAGATTTATTCAAGCAAACATTCAGGGTTTTTACACAATGCTATTTGTCAGACTAAAACGCAGCTGCTACAAGGACTTCTACGTGATGGGTCATTAATTCCAGGATTATGTCATTTGACCATAGGGTATTATTTCGTATCTGTAAAGGCAGCTTATGCCGTGGTTTTTCCTTTGCTCCTTCTCCTTGTAGTAGGCATCACATGATGATTTTACATAACTCTTTCATTAGGGAAAAAGGGCTGACATGCCACTTTGTCTCACAAAGTACTTTCCAGGTGGGGTGATGGGGTTCTCAAGGCAGGAACAGAATTGCTTTAAAAATCCATTACATAGGTGCCTTGTTGCCGCTGGACCAATGGAACGTTGTCACTTTACTGCGCTACACAGGATTTAAATTTATAAATGGAAACTGATGCGGAGAGATGCCAAGTAGAAATTGCAGAAAAAGGAAAAAAAAAAAAAATAGTCTAAGCCACCTTCCAAATAAGAAGATGATCAAAAGTTCTTTCAGTGCTGAATTTCTTTTGGCTATCAGCTTTGGATAGTTGGCACATTCTTTTTTCAAAGTAAATGTTATCAGTTACAGAAACAATGGTGTTACTACAAAACGATTGCCGTTGAGTAAGTGGATCGAGTTGTAACTTGTAGCCCGCCTGTTTGCATGGTAATGAGAAAACTGAACTAAAACATTTGCCGCTGATCTCGAGTGCCAGACTTAACTGAGATAATCGTGAGTCAAGAGGCAGTGAGCTGATGAAGCCTGGTTCAGTGTCATCAAACTACGAATACTTAAGCAGCTGTAAAATTTAAATAGTCACCCAATTCACAGAAATTCCATTAAAATAAACCCCTTTGTAACTATGCCAATTCAAAGTAAATGTTGCCCCTTCTAGGTGAAAGGAAACTTTATGCAGCTAGCTAAAAGACAGACAAACTTAAAAAAATATACAAGAGTGCTCTTTTCATAGTATGAGAACTTTCATCCAAAATCTCAGCGATTTCAACCTTAGTTAATGAGGCAAGAGCGAGTGAGTACAAGCTTATCTTTACTTGAAACTCCTCATGCTGTGGGGCAGCTGATGGTTTAGCAACCTTGGTTTAGCCACAGTGTTTTGTTAATGACTCAGGGAGACGGGAACACAGAGCTTCCCACTACTCCCCTTCCCTCTTCCGAGGTATGAACCCTGCTTCTTTCCCTGGGCAGTGCTGGAACAAAAGTATCTCTTCCCTTTGCTTAATAGAAGAAAGACACTTTTTTTTCCAACTCGTCATACAGTTGAGATCCAGCTACACACACACAGAGCCAACAGTACTCATTCAGGAGTCTACCTAATCACAAAAGCATGAGCATTTTTCCACTGTCAGCTATAACAACATGCGGAGGAGGTTTTACACATTCTGCCGCCCTCTTGTATTCAGAGCAGTACCCAGAGCCCAAACCAGCACACACGATAAGGATAACAACCAAACTTCAATGGGTCTGAGGTAACGATAGATTTAGTGGCATAAAAATCAATCCCTTTTACTCCAAATGACTGAATGGTCTTCACAGGGTTTGTTGCTTTGTTGTTGACTAAACCGATAGCCTTTGAGATTGAAATCTCCACACAGATTGCACCCTAATACCAGTAAAACACTCGGCTAAAAATAAAACAGTACTTTGTTAAAGCATGTTGTTTTCACAAAATCCTGACCTATCCCACACTTCCTTCTCCATTTCCTTATTCCATAAGTGGAAAAGATGGAGTTATGAACAACTGACTCATTTGCACAAATGATCAACATCTCCAGAAGGCAAATAGAAGCTCATGACACCCGCTCCAGACATAGCTTCCCAACATCAGCAGATCTTACGCTGTGCAATGCTACAGCACGAAGCTGCGCAAGGCAGTTAAAACACCCACTTCAAACTAAATAGGTCACGGATAGATACAGCCATGCCAAACTGGTGGTTTAGGCTTCCAAACAAAGACTCCTATTGTCTAGAATCACCCACTTGGGGATAGCAAAAAAACCAAACGTGGAAACATAAGGAGGAATCAGGAGAGTTTTTATAAGGATTTTCTTTTTCAAAAGCTTCTTTCTCCACTTTAGCACAGATCAAAATAACCAGTCTTAAAAGAATTTCATACAAAAATATTTAAGAACAAACCATTTCTCTAAAATTACTCTGGTGCTTCAAAACACATGGGGAGGGGAGGAAAGGAAGGACAATGCAACTGTCAAAGCGAGAAAACTTTATGCAGCCAGAGGCTACACTGAATTCTTTTCCCAAAGCAATAAAAACACACCACAGAGCTGAACACATCTGAGATGCTCTTAGTCTTTAGTATTCAACAGCTTCTGTAAGTTTCCCCAGTCTTGAATGTTGAGATCTGAGATAGCGAATGAATGCAGTAGGGAAAGCTTTTCCCAAAAGAAGGAATGACAATTTAGCAGTGCGTCGCTCTGTTACGCTATGTGTCTCAGAAGAGCAAAACAATACATTGTCCGAGCAAGCAGATCTTTCTTTGCTAAAACCAAAATCTGCTCAAGAAATCTGCAATTCATTAGCACAGAAGTTCAAAGTTGTTTTATGAGCATTTTTTCCTTTGTAACAGTTCTTAGAGCTGTCTGCATTGCATCAGATTATTCTAAAGGCAGAAGCTCTTGAAACGGTCTCAGTCCTGCACCTTTTAATGCTGACAAAGAGCTGCGCTTTCAAGCATCCTGTACCGGAGCAGGTAAGCTTCTCAATTAAGTTTTCATTAAAAAACTGGCAGGTTTTTGCAAGAGAAACTTTATCATCACAAAACTATTTTGTTACATGTTTATGAAAAGCCATGGCACCATGAAGAAATGCTGTTTCTAACAACCCACTTCCCACTATTCTTGACTGATGAAGAGCTAGGACCCCAAAGATGAAAAGTAAAATAATATGCATAATTATGAAGATTGTTTCCTTTTGGGAAACAAGCACATAGGAAACTCATTTGGTTTACATTAATTTGCTACATATTGCTCACATGTGTACAGACTGATTAACTCCAACTGGTTACATGGGTCTCTGAAGAATTTTTTGTTTATTTGTCAGAACAAAAATTCAGAGTGATCCTGCTCTCTAAAATTCCACAGCCAAATAATGGAGGTATTTATGTCAGACATAGATGTCAGACAATTAGCTAAGTGTGTCCACCCTGCTATTCCACGTATGCCAAACTGTAAAACAGAAAAATGAAAGCATAAAGATGACTTGTTGATTTTCCTAAAAAGCACACTTGACCACCCCTCTGCTCACTGGTTTTGTTGTCTGGCTCAGTCAGCTTTTGATCCTCCTTTTGCACAGAAAACACGTTTAATTTTATACGCAAAAAATGGACAACTATAGAAAATAAATATAACTTGCAGAAAAACCTTTAGCTTTTCAAGAATCTTTTCCCTGAGCAAGATTATGGAAAACCTTCCAGTACTATTTGGTACTATCTATGCAAGCTTTGCTGTGCTAGTCCATGAAGGCTGTGGAAGAAGAGGGGAGGGAGAATAGACGTGTCTTTAAAACAAATGGTTTTGGGCCTTTGTCTCAAAACCAATCAGAAACAGAAAATGGACTGCTACATTAAGTGCATTCCTTTTACGGTTTACCCACAAGAAATATGTTTTTCCTGGAAAAAGCTGCTGAGCAGCTGGCAGATGAAGCCAACTGCTAAGCTTTCTAAGAGAGGAACCACCGCTCCAGTCAGACTGGTAGAAAGAGTAGTACTAGGGCTCGGCAAGCTGTAAGAGCAGTTTTTCCACCATTGCTTTCCCAGATTCTTTCTTCTGTATAAGATTCAGAACATTCCCCTATTGCTATGGATTAAAACAAAAAATAAATAAAATTTTCATTCACAAAATTATCTGGTGTGGAGAATGGATATGAATGAAGACAAATATTTACCCACCTTGACCTGTAACTTGTGGGTTTTGGTAATTTGAATGTGAGATGTAAAACAGCTTGTAAAGGAAAGGATTTACTAATATTGTTTATGCTTATGACAATTTTGAAGAATATACTATCTTGAGAAAGTACATTTCCCCTCGGTGCTTGTCCTGAAAAACTACAGCCTCCTACACTTTCTGAAACTCTGAAAGTTAACTGAGACAGAGGGGAAAAAATCCCAAGTATTTTATGTAACAATTCAACTGAAATTGTGGTAATACTATGGCAATTCTAGTAAGAAGTCAAGATATACAAGAGTACAAATTACAGAAACGTCAGTTTTGTGACAGCGGCACATTTAGGTACTGAATTAACAACGTAAGCAGGAATAAGGCAAGAAAAAGTTCAGCGTTTACACAGCACTTTTTAATCAGATTATTTCTATCTAGATTTGCAGGATAACCTGTTAAAGTAACAGACACAAGGACTGCTTCGTATTTCAGTGTTGCAACAGTATCAGCGAAAGCCTGCATGTGAGGAAGCTTGCTCTGGTGGTTGGTTCCTTTTTAACTTTAACCTTACATGCTTCTAAGAGCAAAAGCCAGCCTGAAATGCATGCCTAATGCTACTTGAAAGCCTTTAAAAAAATTTACTTTAACTTTCTGGCCACGTACGCACAAGCACATGCAGCACAGCTATACGCACCCCTGAATTTGAGGGCATTTTCTACCACACATGTTTGTTATGCAATTTTCACATAGTCATAACTATGTTAAATCAAAGCCAACTGATGTCAATGCTAAAATGCTCAGAAGCCCCACAGCGAAGCATCTTTACATTTGGGAAGTGTTAATGTGCGATATAAACATTTTGCCTTCCAAAGCCACCATGTATACCAGAACGTCAAAAGCAATTAGTATAATATGCACAGAAACACACGCACAGACGTATACACAGAATATTCTCTAGTGTATTTTTCCATGAGTGTAACCATTGTGCTGGGAGATCCAGGACAAGGGCAGATCTCCCTTCCCCTTCGGAAATATATTGCTGTTTTAAATGAGAAAATACGCCGTGTAGGAACAGTGAAAGAACATTTTTTAATTAGGGGTTTTTTAAGTTACAGGCTGGTGGGGAGGGCATGAAAGGGAGGGGAATACATATATTTTCAGCATGAGAGCTATGCAGCTTCCATGAATGGACTCCTACTGGCCAGCTCCCCTCCTGAAAGAGTTGAGTTGTCACACACAGGAAGGAATAAACAAAGTAGTAAATTTGGTGCTACAGGAACTATTGGCTTAATGACTTACCGCTTTCCTCCAGAGGAGCTGGGGTGAGGGTAAATGCAAGTAACAAGCAACGCTGCTATAAGGCAAGGGCTTAAACAACTCCTTCAAAGATTAACATAAAGCAGCTACTACCTTCTCTCTTGGCTACGTAGTAGCTGTTGCATTTGTCTCATGGCGGTGACCACGCTTCTGTGCTAATATGATATTAAAGCCAAAAGCAAGTGTTAGAAAATAAAACCCAATTCTGTGCAGCCACTGCTGTGCAGCTGAGTTCAGCGTGGCCTCTGCATGGATGGCAAAGAGAAAAAGGACCCATGAAGCTGGAGGAAAACTTAACTAAAAAAGAAGGAATGTTTAAGAAGAAAAAATAATAATAATAGAGATAGGAAAAAACCTTGCTTGCTGGACCTCTGTAAAACCCTACTCTTGTATTTAGTTGTGATACAACCACGAGACAAGCGGACAAACACAACCTCACACAGTCAGAACAAGACTCGCTCTTTCCTCCATTCCCTTGCTACATTCACAGCTCGGAATCATGGCCTCTTCCTCGCTCTCAGACACTGCGTGCAAGACGCAGCAGCTTGGCCTGGTCCGGGATCTGCCAGCTATGCTGTCTGGCCCAGGGAGGCAGGAGGAGGAATAGGGGCATGCCTTCTAGTAATTATAATTTTGCAACTCCATATACGGAGTTTGGCATTGACAGGTAATCAGAGAAAAGGCGCAAGTACAAACTTTCTCATTATTTTCACTGGTCAGATTTCTCACTAGCCGTAAGCAAATGGAAAAGAACTCTGAAGAAATCCATCTAAGTAATTATGCAGAAGGTGTGCTGCTTTCACCATTAAAAAAACCCAGCTAAATACTCTCGCGGGGGAATAAAAATCTGCCTTGTATTGCAGGGCTAAGCAGTACCTCTGGAGCTACAAATCGTATTACACAAATGTTGAAGTAGCGACGGATGAACCTGAATTCTTGCAGAGGTTGTGTTTAGTCACCTCCAAAAAGCACCTTCGCGTTAGCACCACAGCCAGCGGTCAAAGCTTCTGCTTCCTATTTCCCACAAAGTCAATCACAAGTCTTCCCGAAGCCGCTACCTTATGAGGTAAGGGCAGGCAGGGGCCGGGCTCCGCGCCGCGTGGGCAGCAAGACATTGTCATCATAACGTAGCGAATCAACCATTGTATTATGCACAAAGAAAAAGACATTTTATTTTGTCTCAGTGCATTTATTATTTTATTATGCTGAAATACAATGCCCCTTTTCACCCAGAGAATAATCGACAAATGCATTATTTCCCAATTCATTGCCACAGAGCCAGAACGAGTTAAAATGTGCCTGAAAGAAATCCTCTTAAGCCATTATGACCTCCTATTTTTACTGTTAAATTTCAAGCAATTAACATGCCCATTACTTAAAGGCAAATTATAAGCAAAACACTGTTTGTTTGCCCAGTAGCATATACCTTCAGCAGACACACGGCAAAGCAGTGTGGCCGCTGTATCTATTTACTCTGCCTGGCATCTGGAAAAGCCTATTGCAAATGTTCACAGTATAAACAGATAAATGCACTGCAATTCCCATTGGAACATGCATCTAGAACCTACCCGTGTGGCTCATCTTTCCCTACCAGAAGTTTTTTGGCTATTATATTAGCACTGATTATTAATTAGGGACATCTAGATTCTTTCTTTAAAAAAAAAACCAAAACACCACCACCACCACGAAAAAAACCCAACACCACACACATTTGTATTCTAGTAAACAATAAGCCCAAAGTAAAAAAAAAAAAAAAAAATTAAAACCCATTTTTGCTGTCTTACACTGATGCAGACAAAATGTCACACTTTGCAGCTTACTAGAGATCTTAAGTAATCTGGCAGAAACATTCCTGTAGAGTGAAGTAAAGAGACTGATAATGACTTGGATTTTGTGTGTACCATTATGTACTACTTTTTTTTTTTCCCCCCTCAAGAGAACTGGTAACATAATAGTTTTCAGAAAAATATATGGAGATTTCAGAAATCTGAACACCAACAACATTGTGGTATACCCTGACAATGGAATTGGAAGAAGAGCTTTGCCACTGTTTCGTACGCGATTTAGGAAGGCTGCATAAATCTAATAGCCTTTAGACTGCCAAGTCAAAATACCAGCAGAGGCAAGAATGAATTATAACCAACTAGACCTTAAAAGCACAGGTGTTTCCTCTGCCCTACCATATGGGTCTTGCTCATCCACTCCCATGACATGGAAAGGTTTTTCCGCTGGCCTGAAACACGCTGTGGAAAACAGGATTCAACACCGAACGGTTCAAGCAGAAAAGCACATGCGGCGTGTTCTCATATGACCTGCCACAGCTTGTGGAGATCACTGCGTGTACCAGAGCATGAAGAGTGAGTGCAATGTTTCGTGTCAGCATGGTTGCTGTTCAGCTTTCGTATCCTTCAGAAACGGGCAAGTAATGCCTCTGACCTGAGCCACCCCAATTGCTGCTCTCATAAATGTCACAAATACTGTGAAGCTACATCCAAGGGGAAAAATAAAATAACAAATTTTCTTCCACAGTTTGAAGTTTATACTCCCAGTTTCAGATTAAACTGCTGAGTATTCCTGCCTATACCGCCTTTGCTGATATTAAAAAGTATCTTTCCTCACTTAATTGCCATGTTCTTAATACGCAATAAACCCCTTGGAGTTATTGGGAATTAGGTTGCTAAATGCTTTAGGATTGCTGGAAAGGACAGTGGAGAAATATAAATAGGTTAAAACAAAAGAAGAATAATGTATGCTCACTCAGGCTTTCAGCACATACCAAGGACAACAGAAGTCTAAAAGAGAGGAGAGGACAGAAAAAAGAGGAAAAAAAAAAAAACCCACACAAAAACCCAAGCCTTGACTCGTTGCCAGTCCAAAACCGACTGCATTCACATCGACCATCAAGAAAGCCCATGTGCATCTGAATCCCTTCTGCCCTCTCACACTAGGATCAGAGCAGAGACCCCATCTCCCCCCCAGTGCACTACTACGTGTTACCTGTGGAGTCAAATATGATCGGCTGGCAGTTTCTGTTTGAATTCCAGTTACATTTGAGCACCTGGCCTCCTTCCACGATGTTGTGCTGGGTAGTGTTTGCTTTTGGAGCTCCCACCAGAAGAAATATCCTGCAGAAAAAAGAAGAAAGAAAACAAAGGTTTCGACACCTAAGGCAGACATCATTACTTTATGACATCTGCAGCGTTCATAAAACAAAAGCCTTGCCCATTCAAATCCAAATCTGACTAGAACTACTTTGAGCTTCAGAGAAATTCATATGAGGTTTTAGGTCTTAGGTCCCTCTTTTCTGCAAGCAAAAGCAGACAAAAAGCCATTCGCCAAAAAGAAGAGACAAAAGAAGATGAGAGAAAATTAAAGTAATCTGTGCTACTTAAAATTATATTTTAAAAATACAAATTTTTATATTATAGTATTATATTAAATTTTTATATTCTTTTTTTCCTTTCAAAAATATGTACGTAGGCAGCAGAACAGGAAATCATGTACTTCTGTAATTTAAGAAAGTCATCGGCTGGCATAATTTCTCGTTAATTTTGTACGTAAGAGTAATTCAAGGAAGTCAGTCAAAAATGGAAACAATATATAAACAAAACAGTACTGCTTCGGAACTCAGAGGGTACTAAGGGGTGAGTCAGCCTAGTATTAGCAAATGCTCTTTTAAAAAGAATCTCCAAGTAGCCAAGTGACTGTCAACCACAGGTTTGTACACTAATGAATCTTTACTGAAATTCATTACACAGTAATCATCGTCTTATTAACATCTGTTGTGCTTTTATAAATCTCTGCTTATGTGAACATGTTAAGTGTGCTCTGAGCAGGAACTGCTACGAGATTATGCCTGTGCAGGTGGTAAAATTCAGAAGTTGCAAAGTAAGAAACACACCAAATTAAAAAGCCAGACCAAACAAGGTTCTTCACATCTTCCAACAAGGTTATTACCATCTTCCAGGAACTCTAACACCTGAGACGCTTGACTCATCAGCACTTTTCTGAGGAAGTCAGTTTGAGGTATAGATAAATATATATAGAAGACGTAAAACTAAATGCTTCCTTTCATCAGAATCTTCTCTGTTGTTTCCATTTAGACTGTTTAAGAGCGAATACAGCTTGCAAGAGCAAGTCTTATCATCCCATATCAGGCATTATGGTTATTTAGTTTTGAAATTGGGTTAGCTGAACAAGCTGCAAGACTGGTTGGAGAGAACGTCTACAGGTAGGCAGATCCAGACTTATCAAACTTGCTCTGGTTTTCACAGTCATCTTCCAGACTTCACTTAAGTACAGAGCTAACATGTAAATACCAGGTGTAACCACGTAGCACCTCATCAAAGCTCAATTCATGCGAAGACCAACATAAGCTACTAGTTTTCAACTTGTTTGAATTTGCAGGACCTTAAAAATTTCCTGGTGTGGACCCTGATAGGCAATCTAGGCTAGTTGGTAAGCCGTTTGTTTCCCTTAGTTGCCATTCGTAGGCTCTCCAGATTCCAAGAACAAGAATTTGAAATGCTTTAATCAACTTAAAATGTTCTCTCTGGGCATAACAGAAAGGCTTAAAAATAAACCTCATAATGCCAAGTAAAGACACACATTAATTATTATAATTATATATATTAAACAAGTGGTAGCTTGCCTCCCACTTCACTCTTCTATCACTAGCATTTGAGAAGCCCCCCAAATTAAATACTTGTTTAGAAACATAAGTCATTCCCATTCTAATCACATATTTAAAATCTTTCTTGAGATAATCTTTGTGATGAAGTTTATTAACAAGATTACCAATAAAGGAATCATTATGGGACTCCACAAAGGTTTTGTCACCTCTTTTCCCAAAGCAAAAAAAATGCATTTTTATCATCATAGACCAAACGAGCAGATTTTGTAATAGGTCTTACAATAATATACAAATTACCTAAATACAAAGAAGTCTCTAGTCCACAGACTTTGGGAAAGGGGGAAGAGAGGGAAATGTGTCATTTCCACGGGAATACACCAGCTATGCTTTGATACTGCCCATCTCCTACACGGTGCCACCGCCTGCCCCAGCACAATGCCGCGGACAAGACCGGGAGCGTAGGGACATCCTCAGCAGCTCAACTGCCGTAGGTATACTCACAGGAATTATCACTTGCCAGTGCTTTGCCATGGGCCAATAAAGAGAAACTGGTACTTCCGTGTGCTTGTATACTGGAAAGACAGACTATCAAATGCAATTCTTTTAAAACATAGCGTGTATGAGAAACCTTTTTCAGTTTTTATGAAGTTTTGTTCAGTCACTTAGTATTACAGTTATGCCTCTGTCAGGCACCACATAGCACCCTGATACAAGGCTACCGCTGTGACTCCTGGAACAGGTCTTTCATACTGGACTTCTAAATAGGCTTTATTTTGGTATCCAGCGGGTCAAAATAGACTACAAAACAGCAGCTTGAGCGTTCAAGAACTAGTAACACTCCTTTGTTGTCAGGCTAGTCAATCCAAATAGCTTTAGCTCGACTAAATGTACTTAATCTCTAGTACTCATGTAAAGAACAGGTGATAAATAAAAATTCACCAAAGCAACAACAAGGTGTAGGAACCAAGTGACACACATGACGCTCAATAGAAAGCATATAACGAGGCTCCTTTTACTAAACACCTTTTGCTAATCATGCTGCAAAACAGTTCACTCCATTTTCTACCTAACGTTTAACCGTAGACATCGCTGAGCTCGCTGTTCACCACTACCTTTCTTTCCCCTCCAACAGCTCGAGGGAATCTGCAGGCATTCCAGTCTGCATGGCGTGTGTGTTGATCCTTCTTGAACGATGACGAAGACACGGGCCTGTGTCTGGAGGACACGGCATACCAGTATTTCTGGCTATTTCAGGAGGCAAAAAGATCGGTCTCCATAGGTATGACTCAAAATTTGACACCATTAGCACCTGTTCCTGGAAAAGTTGCATAGCTACTTTGTTTCAATTATGAGCTGAAATTTAAGATAAAATGCAGTACTGGACTTTAGCTTAGCAAATGCAGACTAACTTCTAGTCACAGCTATAAACAGAGAACATTCCCTTAAAAACATGAAGGAGTCTGTCTTCCATGCTGTCTGAAAACCCCTAGTGTTCAAAATTTAAAAAAAAAAAAAAGCCAACACTGTTTTCTTTTACAGCCGTGCACTCCGAGGTCAATAGTTATTATAAAAATAATGGAAAGGTTCCAAATAGCGATTTCAGCGAGAGCTGGGTCACATAATTCCTTACTGGAAAGC
Organism: Mycteria americana; assembly: GCF_035582795.1. Lineage (NCBI taxonomy): Eukaryota > Metazoa > Chordata > Aves > Ciconiiformes > Ciconiidae > Mycteria > Mycteria americana. Next base: position 7,574,274 of record NC_134373.1, on the reverse strand, counting down.
AAGCAAGAAAGTTTACTACATGCATTTACCAGTCTCCTGATAACTCTGCAGCCACACACGCTGACTTAAAAATAAAGGGAGGGACGCAAATAGAAGCTTCTTTCTTTTAGTACTAAGACTCACAGGATTCAGATAGCACAGAAAGATGTTGCAACACATGCAAGTTAAGACAGGATGACTTCTAATATTTGTAGGCAATAAAGAAATGCAAACAAAGCTAGCTGATGTACTGCAAAAAGGCTTGCTCAATAGCTGCAGAATTTGTTTATAAAGTTTTATGAGCTAAAGATCGAGAGAGAGAGAAAATCCCCCAGCATGACAGAAGCCAGCAGCTTTTCCAGCTTTACAGCCCTTTCTTAAGACAGGAAAGGAGGAGGAAAAAGTGGCAAAAGCTGGATCTTAACATAGCCCGCACTTGAGAAATACAGACTAATTCATTAGGGACATGGTGCAGTGGTGGTCTTGGTAGTGTTCGGTTTATGGTTGGACTCGATGATCTTAAAGGTCTTTTCCAACCTATACGATTCTGTGATTACGGCAACACTGTGACTTTGAAGTCAGTGACACGACTGTGCACAAGTCTGAAACACACCGGCTAAGCAGCTACTGCACGTTGCCTAATTTTCGTTTAGCACAAAACGAGAGCATATTCGGGAAGGAGATATGGAAGGCATTTACACGGAAGTTTTTCTTCCCTAGACTCCTCAGCAGCTTTGCGACCCGTGCAGATACAGCACAACGCCAACACGGCACTTCTCCAAAGAGCAGGCAAAGCAGAGAACAGCAGAACTTCTGAAATTTCAGGGACAAAACCTCAGGTGCGAGACGTAACGCAGCAAAATACCGCACCTTCACCTTTCTGTACTGTATTTATTATGGCCGTTATCCGCACAGACCGGAGGCTGGTCAGGCTGTTCGGGAAATCCCGCAGCGCAGTTTGTGCCGCGTTAGAGAGCCCACCGGCCGCACCACGCCAAGTTGCGCTTCCCGGCGAAAGGCTCTCGGCAGCCGGAGCCGCCCCGGAGGGGGAACAGACGCCGCCGGGCTGCCCCTGCCCTGCCCCTGCCCCCGCAGCCCCGGAGCGCGGGGGCCGGCAGCGGAGACCCGCCCTGCCTGCGGCCCGGCTCAGGGCTGGCCACCGCGGCCGCCGGAGCCGCCAGCCCGGCCCGGCCCGGCCCGGCTCCGTCGCGGCTCGGCTCCATCACGGCGCTCCCCATCCACGCACCCGGGCCGGAGCAAACGGCTCCCATCCGCTCCTCGCTTCTCTCCCGAGAGCCGCCCTGGCGCCAGCTCTCCCGCCCGCCCGCACTGTGAACTGGCGACAGCGGCTTGGCTGCTGACACGGGGGGCTGCTCCCGGCCTCCGCATCCCCCTCCTCACTCTCCTCCTCCTCCTCCTCCGGGCTGGCCAGACTCTCGCACCCCGCCGGGACACCGCCACCCTCCGCCACAGCCCCGCCGCCAGCGCACCGCAAGCCGAGCGGAGGGGCCGCCGGGACGGGCCCCCCGCCCAGGGGAGCGGCAGCCCCGGCAGGCGCCGGCCGCCCGGAACGGGACGGGACGGGAGCGGAGCGGTCCGCGGGGCGGGGCACTTACGAGGATGGGTCGGGAGCGAAGAAGTCCACGGCGAAGCCGAAGTAGCTGCCCTCCGGGCCCGAGTAGACGGCCGGGTGCTCCACGTCCAGGTTGAAGGCGCTGCCCGGGGCCAGCGCGCCGCCCAGCAGCACCAGCAGCCACAGCCGCAGCCGCGCCATGGCCCGGCCCCGGCCCCGCGCTGCCTCCGCGGGGCGCGCACAGCCGCGCAGCTCTGCCCTGGAGACGCCCGGCCCGGCCCGGCGGGAAGGGGGGGCGGAGGGGCCGCGCGTTTCCCGCGGCCGGCGGCGGGGCGGGGAGCGGAATCACTTCCTCCCGCCCTGCGCCCAGCTCCCTCTTCTCCTCGGGACAGGGCCGGCAGGAAGGAGGAGCGGCATCATGTGGTGCCGGAGGCGGGCCCTGCTCCGCACCGGGCCGGGGCCGCCGCGCCGCTCCCCGCCCGCCTCTCCCTTCCGCCGGCAGCGGGCGAGGGGGCAGGCCCGGCCCGGCCCACGCCAGCGCTGCCCGGCCCCGCGGGGGAGCGCAGCGGCGCGGCAGGGGGAGGCCCTCCCCGCGGCGGCGGGGCCGGGGCTGCAGCCGGGAGGGGACGCGCGGGCCCTGCCCGCTGCCCCGGAGCACGGCTCCCGCCTCCGACAGGCGCTCTGCGGGGCCCGGACGCTTGCGGGCAAGTGCGGTGGGGAAGCGCTAGGAGCAAGGGGGGGCGCAGCCACAGTCGGTCTTACCCCGTCGTTCTTGGCGCGACTGGCCCCGGCAGCCTTGGCACGCTGGCCCCGGCAGCCTTCTTACCGAGTCTTGGAGACTATCTGTCTCGGGAAAGCTGCGAGACAAGCAAAGAGTGCAGCAAGTGCCGGTGCGGACCCGGCCATAGAGGAAAACAACAACGATTTTCAAACTAAAAGGATGTTAAATGAATTAATTTAAAATCCCAGAGGGAGGGCAGAGCCCTGCAGCCCCTCCACCCGTGGCAGGGAGGCCCGGCGGCCGGTGCAGGGCTGCGTGGAGCTGGGTCTGTAAAACCGCCCAGGCTGAGATCTCGCCGCCTGTTTTACCACTGCACTACCCCTCTGGGGACCAAGCTTGAACCACTTCAGTCCCAGGTTGCGGCCCTTAACTCATCTGTCACGGGTAAGAAGAGCTCAGCACTGTCAGCGTGGTAGCTCAGGCAGTTGTAGGCTGCTATCAAATCCCTCATAGCCTTGCCCGCATCAGCCTACAGCAGAGTTCAACTTCTGCTGAGTACAGCAGTGTTTCAGGAAAAAGACAAACATGCTGGAACACCTATAAAAGTGGAATTAACTCATGTTAATTCAGAATATTAATCCATGAAACCCAATACTGTTACCATGTAATCAGTTTCATGCTATTGCCACCAGAACTTTTAGCTTTGCTTTTCTCATGTGAGCATGACAAAAGAAAAGGAACAAGTAACAACGTTTCAAGCCCTAAATACAAGTTAAAAATATCCCAAGGGACAGATTCAGAGTTAAGGGAATCCTGAAAGAAAACCATTTATAAAATAAGCAGATGAAAACCCACAAAGCTCTGCAAGAAAAAGCCTTAGAGAACACATCATGCTGTGGAGAGATGATGCTGGGGCCTCTTTAACAGAAGCGATGAATTCTAGCACAACAGCTGCAACAAGAAGTTGAAAATCCTACCTTGAGGGGCTTGTTTAAAGAATGAAAATTACATCAGCTACAGTGTCTTTCTAAAATACTGGTATAACTCCCCCCCAAACCTTGGAACTGGATATGGGAACCACTGCTGAAATTTTGGACTTGGGGAATCTACAAGAGATCATTTTACTTTGAAATCTGTTAAATGGACTGGAAGTGGACTTTGGCAGGCTCAGTTCTACCAAGTCAGGTGCATCAGGTAGAGCTAACAAGACTCAGAGCAAGCAAAATTAGAAGCCACTTACTGAGAATGTTTTCAGTGGAGAGCAATCATCACAGCAGAAAATAATTAATCAGGAATACTGGTAGGCAACTTACTCAATACAGTCAGCAGCATAATGTTCATCAAAAAACTGCTCGTTAACCTACTGAAGAGATTTAATTTAATAATCATTAAGTATTCCTGCAGTTTTGATGCAATTGGCTTAATGCAATAGTATAGTATATTAAAGTAGTACATTAAAACTTTGAGCTAGGTGCATTTAACATTGTCTGTCCTCTTCTCCTTTTAATGAATTATTCCTTCAAAGAACCCGAGGACCTTTCACAAAAAAAAAAAAGTGCTTTCTTCATCACCAACTAATGAATCACATCTCGGAATTAGTATCAGTTTCCTGTTTTACCTCAGAGTGCAAATTTACAGTCAGTGTTGGTTTGGGGTTGGTTTTTTTTTTGTTTGTTTGTTTTGTTTTTTTTTTTTTCAGTAATGTCCAGTCAGCCTATGTTCACTGATACCATGATATTGAGGCTTACAAGAAAAAAAAAAAGTGTAATGTATAAAGGATTCCAGGGGGAAGAACTGAACATTGATATTGGGCAATTATTTCAATTTCTCACTAAATGAATAGAGAAAGTTGCCTAAATTAAAAACGTCAATATTGCTACATCTTAATGCAGTCAGATTTTATGTTAACATGCAAGCTAAACTAAGTCATCTTGAAGCCAACAGAAAATACAACAGCCTAAGAGAAAGGGGCTGAGTAATGGCAACCTTTTAAAAGCTGGATGTCAATATGTAAGCTGTACACCATGGACTCTTGACAAGCCTACTGCTACTTACCTACTGTTACATTGTTTTTACAAGTTCATTTGGAAAAATTAGCAATATGAGGGCAAAAAGAAAACAGGATAGAAAGTGAGAGAGGATTTCACAATAAACTGGTTTCATTGAAAAGGGGTTGCGAGTTCAGAGTTCTCCATTTTAAAAAAGCTTTAGGTCTGAACTGTTTCCTCCCATCTAGAAATGCACGTGTAGCCTTGATGCTTGCGCCACCCTGCCGCACTGTTGCTCCACTGTAAGCAGTAAATAATACATATTTTCCATATTTATACTTCAAATAAAGTATATTTTTAACGTAGTTTTTCCAGCAATCTCATGGTCTACAAAGGCAGAACCCCCCCAAATGTTTCCATTTCTTTGTTCTCACAACTTCCCTGTCTGCAGTAAAGTGTATCACAGCTTGACAAACAGCAGTACACCAAAGAAATCCTTCTGTTCAAGTAAATCCGTGGCAGAGCCAGAAAGGAGAACCAGGTAATCCTGTCTCCCAGGCACTTGTTCTTGCTACCAAGTAATAATAATTCCTTAAGGAAGCCAACTCAAAAATCCGTATTCTATCAAGAATAGGAGGAGAGTTCCTATACTCAGACTTGATACCTGTTGCTCATTTTCCTAACTTTGCTGCCTCTTCATAGGTAAAAAAAAAAAAATCATTAACAAGATTAACTTTTATTGTTATTTACTGACTACTCTCACAGCTGTTATACTACAGACCTGATCAAAGCAAAACTGGAGATGGGTTAATAAGTTCCCAAATTCTAGCAAATAGGGCAATAAACTAAAGAAAGAAAAAAGTGGTTTATGTGTACTTTGATCAGTAAGTGACTAGCTTAGGGAAAAGGAGGATTTATTTTCTCTATTTGATTGTATAACTTCACAACATCCCACAAGCAGTGAAGGATAAGTTAGTTTTAAGATATTAGAGTTGTTTTACCAAATGATAAATTTTAGCTTCCTAAGGATTGGCTGTGCAGCACTACTGCTTGTTGTCAGCAAATTGCTAGAAGCCAGGCCAGAGGAATAACACAGACTTCACGTAGAGTCAGGGGTTACTCATCCTTAGGGAAATCTTTTTCAAGCCATTTCCTCTCTTGGAGAAGATAATCGCTTTTTCAACAGCTGTTTCGTGCACATCTGCTTTCTCCCGTCATTTGGGCTGAGAAAGGTAAGGCAGCCTGTCGGTTCCCTGACTCAGCACCGAGCGCCCTGCTCCGCTCCCACCGAGGTGAGTCACCAGTTGCGAGCGGAAGCTGTGGCGTCACTGCTGTCTGCCCTGAATTCAGACACAATCAGAGTCAATCAGTCTAGACAGCCCGAGAGCACAGCCACATCTCCCTATTTGGTATTATACCCCCCCAGCCTCAACATGGGAAAAATCCGAAGTGTACAGGCTTGGGGTTATTCTTTGAATGGAAGCCGAGCTTCCTGTAAATGGAGGGAAGTATTTTCTGTTGCAGAAGAGACCGAGTGATTGATTCCCTTGCTTGCATTGAGCTACTATGTCCAACAGCATCACGGACAGAGGAATGAAAGCCTAAACCAGACTTTGCTGTTCATTTAAAGCAGGAAACAGCCTTCCAGTGAAGATGCAATTCTTTTTTCCTAGCTTGTTTAGTTCTCAGCATGGCTAACAGATAGACAACAGCTACTGAGATCATAGTACAGAATGTAAACAAATGAATTCTGTGTTTCTATATTGACTCTCCTGTTATCTCTAGCTTTCCATTTACAAGCTACTGACTAAGATATTCAGTGGTGAAAATGAACCACTAAGAAGTGGGCAGAAGAACTGGGATTCCTTTTAACAAGACACCGAAAACTTTATCTGTATTTATAATTGGATAAAATTATTTTGGAATTCTTGGGAGTCTAAAGAACTGCTTTCTGTTATTCAATAGATAAAACTAATTTCCTGTTACAAGTTGTTAGTTTTTACTCATGCAAGTAGTTATTAACACAGCTCCATAAAACTTTGCAAGATGTAAAGCCCTTTTGGCAGACAGGCACGCATTTTTTTTTTGCTGTTCCTGAGTCTCCAGCCTGGAACATGGATAGGGTATTTCAGAGTATTTCTCCTTTGCAATTATGTCTCCTCCTCATGACATTACAGTCATCAGCGAGAAATGGACAGAGTCCTCTAATTTGGTAGAAATTGTGAAGGCGCAAGCCCCCGTGTCTTACTAAAAGGCTCAGCAAGATGGGCTGTATAAGCTTCAGCCTCTTAGAGGATCCAGTGCTTTACAGTATCAGTAGTATTAATATCTGGAGCAAAGAAAGGATTACTACCGATTTGTTCATCGATACTGCTATTAGTCTCCCAGAAAAGCCTTTATTGACATGAGAGTTTTACTACGTATTTTGCTCTTGTGCCATCCAGACACTTGGACCTGTAAAGCAGCTTAGCTGCCCGGGACAGATCTTTTAAGAAATAACTTGGTTTCTAAGAAGGCAGTAGAAAGCAAGCCTAACTTGACATATTGCTTTGTTTTGGTCAGTTGATGCCTTGTCTTTCTATTTCTTTTAACATTCATTTTTTTGAAAAAAAAAATCAAAAACAAAAAACCCCAACAACATTAAATCTGAACACGATGGAAGCATGACTGGGTGAGAAACATAAGGAAACCACTACAGCGACATTGTAAGCTTGATTTGCTTTATTGCTCCTAGGAGCAATTCCCACATCAGCAAAATCCCACTCACTTGTTACGCAAAAGCTGTCCTTAGCCCCAGGCTATGGGGCAATGGTTTCTTTAGGACAATGAGGGTATGACTGTTTTTAAAGTCAGCTCCTAGCTGGCGCACAATTCTCAGCGTAGAGTTCGAAGTCTTCCACTTCAAAAGGAAGTAAGTCGTACCGGGATTTTTTTCCCCGCTTTGTTCAGCACTGATAGCTGCATTACCTCAGTATTAGTCAATGTCTTTCCCCATCCCCTTTTTGTGTTTTATGGAATGCTAGTTACTCACCAGGCCTTTTTTTACATTAGGATTTCATAGCATCAAATTCAGGGACAGCTCTGCTTGATTTACAAAAGGATTCGTATTTCTTCAGTCTGACAGAATTACCTATTATAAAATCATGTGTGCGTCTCAGTTTTTGCTTCACAGAGCACTTCTGCAGATCTAAGAAATAAACGTATCCTGATGTTGCTCAGTAACACCCCCGAAGACTTAAATAGTTTTAAAAGATATTTTTAAACAGTATTTTTACTCTAGAGAAAAGGATTGACAGGAAATAATGTAATAAAGGAGAAACACATCAGGAAAAAACCCAACCTCTAATATTCTCTACACAATCTCTAAAATGTTTTCATGATATCCATGCATCTATGAAACGTAAGAGACACACAAAGTTAAATACCACCCTATCCCGTTAAGGGATGGGGTGTGGGAACACACCAGCCCAGAAGGGAAAGCCTGGGAAGTCGCCACACCTACCCCCAGAATGAGCCCGGCACCCTCGGCTAACCATGGCGAAGGAGCTTTCATGAGACAGGCAGGGAGAGACGGGGGTCTCGTGTCTTCTGGTGGGGAAAGGTCTCAGCAGAGCTTTTTAGAAGGGGATGGGGAGAATTTGCTAATCTAGAGAGCGTAATGGAGTTGGCTTTCTGCTTCTAGAGTAGGAAAAGAAAGCAGAGGAAACATCAAAATCACAGGCTGTCTTTGCTCTTTCATCTCACATGGAGTATGTGTATGGTGTACAGGAGGTGTTTCTGTATTTCTGCATCTCCTACCTTACCGAAACAGCTACTTAGGTGCTGCGCCACGTCAGCCCACTAGATGAAGAAGCTCCAGCTCCCTGTGCTAGTTACTACTGCGGTGGCAGCTCCTTTACAGGCTGATTCTGCCCTCAGATTAGACCTGCCCTTCTTCCTAATCCACGCCTTCTGTTTTTACCTTGCAGAGCTAATAAATACACAGCAGGCACAATTAATACAAGAGTGCAAATATTATGCTTGAATAAGTAATCATCCCTACTATCTCTTCATCACTGTCTCCTCCACCTTTTTCTTCCTTTCCAGAGAAGACAAATTGCTCCCTGTACACCATGAATTTAACTCTTATCTTTTTACATTCACAAAAGATCCTCTAGAACACACTGCTTTTGTACATTTTCCAAAGGTGAGGCAGAAATCATTATTTGTCCATCATCTTATTCTTAGTTACTTCTCAATTTCTTTCCTAACAACCTTTCCCTTCTTTTGCCTGTCATCGTTTTCATACAATTTTAAGTACCATCCTTTCTGATGGGGCCATCAGCCGTAGCAGATGCCTACAGAGCACGTTACCAGAAACACACACATAGTTTTTATTTAGAAAGTGGAAGTGACTACGCCTGGCAGAAATACTTGTGAAATGGTATTCTACTAGGAGCAGAGAGAAACACAACACGTCCCTGCAAGCAGGATCTATAGGCACAGACGACAAGGGTCACCTCCTAGTAGATTTCCATTTATGGAGAATTTCCAGAAGACGAGGCATTTTCTAGTTTTCTTACATTCTTGCCTGCTTCTGGTTGTACAGAAATATTGGAGATCACTGCTTTCTGTTACAGAGATACTGCCCTTCCTGTCCTGAGTGCAAATAATCTATTTAATAAAAATGTGACAGTTTATGTACAACTTTATTCAGTTTTTTGAGAGTTTTTCACTATTTTTTCTATGTTTTTTTCATCATGCATTTTCAAAGTAATCTAATAAAGTTCAGTCTCAGAACAGTCATCTTTGCTTTTTAATTTACTATTGCAGAAACATACCGTCACATCTTGCCTTGAAGCATCTGTCCTCTGATGCTCCTGTATTACAGTAACACTTCTACATTCTTGCTAAAGGATTTGGAACAAAACCAAGTTTAAAACTTACAAAGAATTGCCTGGTTAGCAATATGAAAAAAGATTCTTCAGACTGCTCTATGCTGAGTAATGAGTACAGACTTCAAATGTGTTGAAGAATTAAATGGCAAAATGGTAACAGTATGCAGAGCAAATAGGACTGAAAGGCAATGGAGTAAAGCAGAGCCAAGCTCCTTTCTCTCCGATGGGGAAAGGGATATCATCATGTGTTAATACTTCAGAAATCCCCTAACAAACTAAACCTGTTTCTCTGAATATTCTTTTACACTCAAATACAAAAGCACTAAAAGATTGCAGTAAGACAAACTGACGTGGAAAAAGGTATTTCCCTCCCCCTCTCTCCAAAAGAGTTTCAAGTGTTTGAGCCCCCGCATCCCGGGCCTTGATAAGCCGGCTCAGCCATGAGCTCCAGCCTCTTAGCTTCAGAAGACACGTTACCATCTCACAGAACGCCCCAGAGTTCAAATTTCCTCCCTCTTCCCCATCCAAAAATCCCCTTTCTCCCAAAGCAAACTAAGAACCCAACCTCACCCTCACTTTGAAAGCCATTATACTTTGATCCTCTACATCCAAGGAATACTCTCCCGTCTGGCATTTAATATTAAACCAAAGCATGTCGTTATCTACAAAATGCTATACTGGTGACTAGGTCTTTGCTGGGTTAGAGAATAAATATCTAAGTCAAGGAATAAAGCTAAGGAAAATGCATCAATACGGAATCAGGTCTCTTAACCATTCTAACAGGGGGTTTGGCCGTGGCGGTGGGGTTTCCATGTGGGTTTGTTTTGGTTTTGAAGTTGTTATTGTTTGCTTTTAAGACATTAACCTGCAGTTGCCAGGAGGTTGTTCCAATAGACTCCGAATTGGGTGCTGCTGGTGAAAGAACTTTTTTTGCATCTGTCAAAAAAGCCTGCCAGTTATTGCTGACAACAGTTATCAGTGAAAGAAATTGCAGACACTTCCGTGCTTTGAATAGAGCACATTTAAGAGCTTTTCCCTTTTTGCTATCTTGGTGGAAGAGTCCTCATTCCACTTCTTCCTGCCTCCCCATACATACAAAGAAAGGGCAATTATTTCTGTATAGCAAGTATTCTGTAGACTGTAGCTTCATATTTCTGTGTGGAAGAACTGTGTGGGACACAAAATCCAGAACCGCTATTTATAAAATACAGACTTTTTGTATTGACAAGAAAGAGACTGAAAAGCCGGTGGTACAAGGCTGCTGCTACTGACACAACATGGAGTTCTGACACCTACTAGCTTCTTACTCAAGGAAAAAGTTCACAAAGGTGAGACAACAGCAGTTAAACTCCTTTTGATCCCTTACAGCTTATCCCCTCTTATCATTTCGACTCGAGTCTGACAGACATTTAAAGAGATAAGATCTTTGCTATGTCCTCTCTGACCAACTTTCCTAATCCTTCTTCTCTCCATTTTATAAACAAAACCCTAGAGCCTTTAGAGCCACATTAGGAGAGCACGCTACGGGGCAATACTCTGCTTTACTCCGTGCCCGTGGAGGGAGCCCAAAGGGAGATGGCAGCCAGCTGGCTTACACAACGATTCCTAAGCTGGCTGATACGGATTAGAGAGGTCAGGCAGAAAAGCCTCCCTTAGGTAGTGTTTATACTTGGAGGAGAGGGAAGACAACAAAAGAAAGTCATGAAGAGTGAAGATTAAAGGTTTCTTGACTAGAAACTTTGCTGTTATCCGATTTTAAGGAGGCATTATGTTGCAGCTATAGAGTTTTTCAAGTGGAGAACAATTCATCTTTTTAAGTAGTCTACTGTCCCCAAACCACGACAACTAACTACTTGACATGTCAGACATTACTAAGATAGGCAGAAAACATTGATTGAGAGTTTGCAGTGGATTCACGTTATTGCATAGAGACCAAAGTACCATAATTATGTCTTTGATCCAATCTTTACATGCAGTGTTCAGAGCACAAGACTGACAGCCTCAGGGTCAGAAAGTAAAGCAAGGAATAAGACAGGAATGGAGATGAAACATGAATAGGACAAAAGGTCTCCTAGAACAGCCAGCCTGTTAAAATTTATTAGAGGCCCGAGCTATGTAAGGTTTTACCTGATTTTCTACAACTACAAAAGATGCACGACACCCATATTATATGCTGACAAGACAGTTTCATTCCAACACAGGTCCAAGGATGCAGCATCTGTAGAACACACTTCCCTCATGGCTGACTGTACAAGGAATATCATTTTGCCTTGTGAACCCTCTGTAATAATTTGCTCCTCTCTTCCCTTCAGGAATGCTTCTACTTCTTTCCATGCATTTTATATAGCAATTTAGGTGGGGTTTTTTAAAAGAAAGCTGTGGTGCTTTCTTTTCCATTGTGTCTTGCTTAAATTTAGGAGTCCATCTCATTTTTGATTTCTGATTGGGTGTACCTTGGGAACACCTCTAGTTTTAAGCCAGCCTTGCTCAAGTTTATGTCCAAATGTATTATACTCTGTAACAATTTTCAGTCACAAATGTACAATAAAGATACTACCTCTGAGGTCTCCTTCACTAAACACAAATGAAACGCTGCTATTTTATGATCAAAAGAGCTGATTATTTTTGCCATTCGTTTCAATAATGTGCTATGAAGGAGCCTAGTGTGGTCACATATTAGGACTATAACATCATAAATGAATAAAACATCTTGGCCTTATTGCTAATACCAGCAACAGCCGCTCTCTGTAAAAAGACAGAGCATCTATTGAAACGAAAGAAAAGTGACAGACTAAGCCAAGGTCACTTCTAAGCCTCTAATACTCGCGTGAGGGAAAAAGAGAAGGGTGATTTGCAGATATCGCTGTAAAAGCACTTAATGTGATCACAGCTACATAAAATACATCCGGTACATAACCGGGAACAAAAACTATTTGCTTCATTAAAGATTTTGCTGATTAAGGCCCATCCGTAGCAAAGAATCAAGTACTTTAAGTTGTTTCTAATTAAGTTGTTTCTAACCTAAGTTTCTAATTTTGTTAAAAAAATGTTTCTAGCACTGAAATACATCAAGAGATTTTGTTCTTCATAACTGAAATACATCAACTCCTTCTTTTAGATCCACTTTCTCTACTTAGCATCAACTCAAAGCAAAGGCAGGCATAGAATATCACTTCCTCTAAGTATTTTTCCCTAGAGATCTAATAATACAAGCTAGTAGGAGTCATGTTCAAAACAAGATGTAGCACAGCTGTGGAACTGTGGTGTTTCCAAAATGCTAAAAATGTATACGGATTCAAAGGAGAAACAGGGAACGTACTTGGAAGAGAAAGCCATCACAGGCTACATCTAGTAGAGGAAATCTTCTAGATTAAAAATAGTTGGAAGCTACGCAGGACAAGCATTCCTGAGAAGTACAAGGGCTTGTCCTTTTCTTACCTCTTTCTTCCCCATGTGCCTGGTTTTTGAAGTGTGATAAATGGTCTCTTAGTCTGATGCAGTGCAGCTGCTGTTAATTTTTTTCTGCAGTTCCTCTGGCCTTCCCAGATCTCATTTTTCCAATTCTCTTCCTGTTCTTATTGATGTTATTCAGGGGGTATTTCTCCAGAAATACTTCAGGTGAATATATACGAGAGCAGTCTCATTCTCTCAACTTAGGGCTGTAATAATTTCACTGTGAGGGAAACAAAGATCTAACTTTTAAAGATTTTTAGTTTAGGCACTTAATCATTCTGCAGTTTCAGTAAGTTATTCAAAAGCAGCACATGGAACAATAACAACAAACACTGTTTATGAAACTTCCAAGTATGTTATCTGCAAGATATATAAGCTTACAAAATATTTAAGCCTGTGTTGCTTATTATATTCAGGTAATTTTTAAAAAGGGGCATAAACATTGCAAAATAAGTAGAAATCGGCATTCACAGTGTCCGAGACATACTTTTTTGACACTCGCTATTCCACACATCTGACTAAAGAACTGTGAAAGAAAATATTCATAAAAACATACTAATTTGTATGTTTAAGTTCTTTCTGTACAATCTATTTGTTAAATCAAGACAATCTATTACGACAATACTGAATTGCCAAGAAAAGTACCACTGCTTCGTCCAAAGTTTATCAATAGTAAAACCTCCCCTTGATAAAAAGCAGTTGAGGAGGGTTGTCCAGTAAGAAATGGCAACATTTCTGTTACAAACAACTAATAGATAATGTAGTATTTAAGGTCAGTCTTTACGTTTAATTTTTCTCCAATTTTTTTCCAGGCCTTTATCAACAGCATTTATTCACTTTACATCAGACTAATTTTGGGAAACTTGCACCAATAGGAACAACTCAGTGGTAAGTCACAAACAGGCAGACTCCATTCCATCCCAGCACTCATTTCCAAAATATTAATAATTCATCTACCCTAAGGCCTTTGCATTCATTTTTAATTGAGCATTTATTGACTGAAACTCCCTGTCAGCTGCAAATTTAGGCTTCCTTAACTCACAAGATTGAGAACTTTTAACAGGTTATATTCAAGCCTATCTTCAAGCAGAAGCATGAAGTAGCAGCATGTTGCTACTAATCCTTAAAAGTATGCCTGAATGCTACACTAACAAAGAGTTCTTTAAAAGCAGTCACCCTGCTTTCATGGTTCGAAGTCTAGACAGACCAACCAAGCCAGGAGGCTAGAACAAGTCCAGTCAGGAGAAGTGCCAGAATAAGTTGAGAGAAAAGGGTGAAAACCAAAGAGGGAGAGCAAACTATTGTTTCCTGACCACGCGAAGAAAGCTGTCAGTAACTACTGCCTATGAAATAAGTTTTTCTTCAACTAACTTACGGATACTCAACATACTTAAATACCATGCGAGGCGACTGCCCTAATGTTTACATGACGCATGCACAAAGGAGTTATGCACCACAACTGAGCCCTTTAGACCCAAAGAGGACACACACGCTCTCTCTCTGCCCACCTACCTCAGTGTTTTATTAGCTGAAATGAGTACGAGTTACCCTGTCATTCCTCCATTGTAAAATAAAAATAATTAACACGGACACAATTGTGGCAAAGATTCAACCTATTCAGATCACTGAAACAGAGCAGTATTATAGAAATCAGTATTATATACAATATACCAGCCTCTAATACACAAAATATAGAAAGCCATTTTCATCCTTGATAATGATTAAATTACTTTTATTTCCATTTAAAATATACAACTTGGAAAAATTATGCATCATACATTCAAATATGAATTGCATTCTTAAGTGTCCTGATATCCAGGTATCCTATTGCTGGCCAGCATAATACAATAATCTGTCAACACTGTTTATTTACGGCCATAGGAGAAAAATCTCCATAAATAAATACTTATATTTGATATTGCAGCTTTTCCTTAAACACTTACATTTAGAAGTCAATTTCAGTAGGCCTCTTTCTCCCAAACACTGCTTCTTGTTCCTATAGGAGAAAACAAATTCCAAAGATCCCAAAAAGGGCAAAAAATGTCTAAGTCAGCTATTTTAGAAATAGCATTCAAGATACAAGAGTCAATTTAGCAGTGTCAGAAATAACCATTAAAGCTAATATTACCACCCAAAAGCAGTTTGAGAAAGCTCACTAACAATGCCATGAATCTTAACGGTCTTTAAGTAGTAATTTAAAAGCTTTAGAAAAATCAATACAAACAGTATCATTAGTACAGCAATACTGTTGCAGATACTGTCAGGAGTATGGCAAGGAGACATAACCTACAGCCCCCTTGAAAAAGCACCAACTACTGAGAAATCTTTATGGCAGGGTTTTGGTGAATTTTAAACGGGCACGTTGGCTTCCTCTCAGCCTGACAGTAAGTGCCCCCTGAAGGGTACAACACTGCGCCGCTTTGAGGCAACTTCCTACCGCATAACTTCGTGTTATTTATAGAACACCAAAGACACGACAGGCATTTTTTAGACTGTAACATCCCTGCTCTGCAGAGCTTGAAGTCTTCGCTAATATACAAAACACAGTGGGGAAAGAATGAGACTGAGATAGCAATGAGTGATCCATAGCATGTATTAAATCAGTTAATGGATGGGTAGGAGGAAGAACAGCAGGGGAAAAAGTCAGCTGCTGAATTTTACACTGCATGAAGTGTAGAAAAAAAAAATTGTAATTGCAGTTAGCCCTAATTTAACTGAAGCCAACATCATCATTTCCGTATCAGGACTGGAGCGAAAAATGTTTATCACTGTATTAGAAAATGAAGTTAACAGTTTGGTATGATATCCTAACTTAACAGAGAAAAATCAACACCGGTATTTTAAAGTTGATAGTTTTTATTTACAGTTTTGTTGGCAAAAGGTGGTGGGAAGTTTAAAACATTTTAAACAGAGGGCACCATATTGTATTGTTTGATGTATCAGTTCACAATCTTCAGTATCCAGCTGATCAAATAAAGCTAATCACCACTTAAAGAAGCATAATCTGCATCAGCTCCATTAGAGTATACTGCCTAAAAACACTTCAGGCAGCTTCTAAATCAACACGATCACTAATAAAAACGCTGTTCTGGTGAAGAATGTGTACTTTGATTTTTACACTGTACCTGGTACCAAATTGCCCACTTATACTTGCATACTGGCAAAGCAGTTACACTTCCTACTTTTAGTTGAAAGTTATAATCTCATTTTCTGCAAATTCAGCTGTCAGGTAATTCTGAACTACTCTGAATATTTTACTGTGAGCATAGTCACGATTGGAGTAGATGAGATTGAAGGAAAATATTCCTGGTATACGACGTGCCCATCAAAATCAGCTGGGTAACCATAAACATCCTGTTTAAGAATTCTATTCAAAAAGGAGGAAAAAAATGTAGTCAGTTTTTACTTTGTCACATAGATTTAACTCCTCACTTGAGCTTTTTAATTCATTCTTCTAAATCAAGAGTGTTTAGTTCTTCTTCTAGTTCATCCAAGTCCTCTCCCGTAAAAAGATTTTCATCAACCGGAACTGCATCAATTACTCCATTTTCCAGCTCCCCATCTCCATCGTTATCTTCCTCTAAATCGTTCTGCTCACTGCTGTTTATATCACCACCAGAAGCTTCACTTAATTTATTATCTGAAAATAAAAATAATTCTTACACATTTCAGTGTCACAAGTTTCTTAATCACCGATTCACAATCCTACTAAACGGGCTTTAAAGTCTTGAAACTATAAAGAAGTTACTTTATTTGGAATTTATGAAGACTTATAGTGGTTAAACTGCATGCCTGATTAATATGCAGATATGGATCATCAATTATTAAAACAGGTTGAAAAAATAACTGGAACTCCCATTTTCATAACTGGGTCAAACTTAATGAGCTGCTCCTACTCAATGTCTGCACTTAAAGGACTCAGGGTCTTAAAGATCAGGGTATGCATTCCACAAGTGCACCAAGATCAAGACTTTGCTCTAAGAAATCACAAGCTAACTTAAACTAGCTAGAAAATATGAAGAAAAGCTTGGATTTCTGTTGATATTATTCATTCAATCATTTACTAAATCTGGGAGAAAAAAAGGGAAACTGCTAAAACAAACATCTTAAGGATTTCCTTGAAGCAGCCATAAACACTACCTTTTATTTAAACTTGAGTTTAAGAAAATAAGAAGTACATAGCATTTACTACGAGCTTTTTCTTTAGTAACTACTGTACCATTGATAGTAATTTATTCCCTCCCCCTTTTTAAACCAATACTTCTTTTCAGCAGATGAATAATTCCTTTCCATCTACCTTTTGGCAAGCTCTTAACAATTCAATCCCCTATTAGTGATGCCTAAATAATGAACTTACCATCTTTTTCTATTGAAGTGTATGTGCTGAATCGCTCAGGACTAGCCACAGTAATACCAGTCTCATCTACAGCCTTTGGGACATACAGGTTCAAATCCACATCATTTATGCACACAGGGTCTTCCATCTGAAAAATAAACCAAGATGCTCCGCATGCATTACTTTTCTACAGAAATTCTCTTTTCTGCAGAATTTCTACAAAGTTTTTTTAATCTTCCTTTTGACACCAAAATCTTGACAAAATACACTCTGTAGCAGTGTTAAATTAAGGACCAAGTTTATTAATTGCACTGTAAGAGCTCTCAAATTAAGAGTTTTCAAACTTGAATGTAACTTGAAATATTATTCGAGTCAATACTGTTCTTTACCTCATCATCTTCTCCTGTTCCTTGAATATAATGGGTGTCATCTGCTTCTTCATCATCTGCATCAACCAGCTCTGGTCGGAACTCAAATACTTCACGTCCGCTAATCTGTTCGCAGAAAAAGAAATCTTAATTTGTCACTTGATAGAACTTACACTGCTGTAAAAAAAAAAAAAAAAAAGAAAGAAAAAGCAAAGCAATTCCAGGCCAGCTACCTTATTACAAAAACTTATTTACTCTTACTTCTTACATTAAGAATTGGAGTGTGGAACATACCACCAATGCTTTGCCAGCTTTAAAATCTGCTTTCCTCCTCTCCATATCTTGCTCAGCCTTATCAATTTTTTCTTGTCTTTTTCTTCTCTTCCATGCAATAAAACACTCTAGAGTAATTTTGGTAACATTTGGTCCTAAGGCAGCACGCTGTCAAGTAAAGAGACTGATTAATGCTGGAAATCGTTTCCAAAGGCTAGAACAAATTAGAGAGTTAATTACTCTTTTCCGGAAACTAACTGAAAACACTTCTTTCTAATTCCTTCTTCACTCTCACCACTGTTAAACATGCACCATCAACTTAAAGTTTGACTCAACACACGATTTTCCAGTTAGTAAGGTAAGTCGACATGAAAGTTAATGTGTTAAGTGGAGCAGGAAAGAAACCAATGGTAATAGCTCAGGTTCTCCTCAAATTGACAATGCCAGGCAACAGTGACAGAAATGAGCAGAGCAGCAACGTAACACCTTCAGAAGGCCCCGTTCTCTAGGTGCTGCTTCCACATTACAGAGGTATGCAAGAACTATGGAGGCCGTGAGCTGGGGATGAGAAAGGCCCATAGAAACAGTTCCAACAGATAAGGGAAAGATAGCAGTAAGAAATAGAAGCCTCCTAAAAAAGGATTAGCAACACTTGCACTAAGTATGCAGCTATAATTTAAGCTATTCACTAGGTAATCGTTTCTAAACAAAAACATGAATCAAATACTACATACCCTTCAACCTAGCTCATACAGCTATAAAAACACTTTATACTTTTTAATTATTAATTAGGAAGTTATTTACAACTGTGTCTTCAGAGTAACGAAAACAAATACCACCAAAAGGTACCTGTCTGACAACTTTACCTCTTTTTCTATTAGATCTTCTAAAGAAATTTCATCTTGCTTTTCCTCCTTCTTTTTGTCTTTTTTTAATACAAAACCTGGGGGGAGAGCATGGCGATACATGCAGTTGTCTCCTCCACCTGGACAGACCCAAAACCATCCATATTTGTTGTTTTCAATAGCATCAAGGAAATATTTGCAGACCTGTACAAAACAAAGGTTGTTAGCACTGCATTTTGTTTTCATCCCCAGCAATTTACACTACATGTCAAAGTACAGTAATTCAAAGCCAGTTGTGCTCAAAACAGAAGAAAGATGCGAAATGCATTGCTATTAAAAAGCAGACAGAAGTGGTGCAACTAATTATGTGAAACTCACGTAGTCAACAGCTTTTTCCCCTTAATATAATCCCAATTTAAAAAGACAGGATGCCTCAGAAGACTGGCAACTGTGTACTACTGTAAACCCAGCTGCACATGTACAAGCATGCTGGCAGCCTTTCTCTTCCTGCTCACCAACATCAGTGTAGTTCTAATCAAAATAAATAGAATCTGCCTCAGATGTTAAACCTTCCAGCTCATAATCCTGAGGTAAAGATGCCATTCTGGAACTTTCAACAAGCAATTCATAGTTCACACTTAGCCATATCAAATTTCAACTTTTGCAAATTTAAGCAATATCAATAGAATATTTAATTATTTGGTATTGAAAACAAGGTGAAATAGTTCTGAAGAATGAAAAAGAGATTAAGATATACCATTTAGAGCACAAACTAAAGGCTATTCTTGAAGTTAGAGGTCAGGAAGTACAAGGGACTCTCAATTAGTAAATTTCAGCTTACAGGAGAAAATTTAAACATATATGCTTATATGTCACCCAGTACACAAATAAGCCAATATATATCGGAGTCACTGGAATGAGATGACAGACCTAACTAATCACAACACTTGAATCTTCTACACAAGTAGGATGCATTAGATATACTACTGATTCCTTTAGCATTTCTATTTTGAAAGCACTCCATCTACTATCCATTTATATTTTACATGAAAAAAAACCTTATGATGACTGAAAGACCTTTGGGGTGGGTTTTTTGTTTTTTTTTTTTTTGTTTTTTTTTTTTTTACTCTCTTTTTTAAATACATTATTAGAAATACTATCAGCCCAACTGTATACTCAGAATATTGTTATAATATTCCATTCAAAATCTTTAGATAATGATAACCATATCTAATACCAGTCTGCAGTTAATTCTCTCTACTACAACTCAATTAAAAAAAAAAAAACACATACTATTTGGGTTTTGGGTTTTTTCTTTTCCGCCTCACCATGCTTCTTGTTAACCACTTCTTCCAGCTTCTTCTCATCCCAGTTATCCATTGTATCTAGACAAAGACAACAGATGGTTTCACAAAAATTCCAAATACTAAACAACGCTGTCAAGTTGCTTTTCTCCCTAATAACAGTTTTAATATGCAATTCTTACATTTTAGTTAGTTTATAGAATAGAAAATAAATTCAGGTTTTTATAATAATGTTTGGAAACTTTCCTATGCTGCTCACAAGACAACTTCCTCTGCAGTCTTATAAATTTATGTTTTGACATGCATAAAGTGTGTTTCAGTTAAAGACTAAAAAAATGTGTCATTCATCTGTACACTACCAAGCATGGACAAGGGAAAAAGAAAAGGAAGATGACTGAATAAAAGAGAAGGTTGGAGGCTAAATGTCCAGGAATACAGATGATAAAACTTGAGGACTGAAAGAGATAATACCAAATTTTCTGTGTTAAAGTTAAAAGAAGGTGCCATCAAAAGCAGCAAGATCACCAGTGGCAACAGGAGTAGTGAATCTACAGGATCCTATCATATTCATTTAGGACAACACAGGCTAAAACTCAAATAAAGACCGAGACACGATGAATTGTGGAAAAACAAAAGGAATTATTTGGACTATAAAATCTCTAACCCCTGCTAAGTAAAAGCAAAATCCAGAGTACTTTGCCAACAAATGATTTGGAAAAGGAGATAAAGCCACAGAAAAAACTCCAAAGTATCCTGAATTCTAGAACTGTGCACATTTGGGCAAACACTAGTAATAGTTCTGGAAGGCAACTATGGTTGCTCATTACACTTCCTCAGAAGAAACTAGCAACCGTAAGAAAGACCAAATACTGTACAACTTGCTACTTGTATGACATAACACATTACACAGCAGAATTAAAAAAAACACTATCCAATATCACTAGGTCATCCTGCTTTTTCTAAAAAAGGTCTAAGGAATGCTTGGGAGCACACTTTTTAAAGGAAGTTTCACTGTTGTTCATAATTTTGAATATAGTGGTATGGGTTGCCTCAGTCATTGACCAGGCTCTTCAGGATCATAACCACAACACAAGATGACTCTTAATCTTAAAAACCCAGGTTCAGAATCAGAATAGCTTAGTAGTCATTTTCTAGAAGTACTATACCTTTTTCAAGGTCTTCATCTCTTGCATCAATGTAGACACTTCGTTTTTCACACTTCCTTTCCAAAGACAAATCATGAGAAAACTTGCACTTGTCTCCTTTAGTGCATTGTCCTTGCTTGAAGAAAGCACAAACTACAGATTTGGGGTCAGCACCTGAGTGAACAAAGTTTTCATATTTTAATACTATTTTTAAGCAAAACACAAAACTGGAGCAAAAGCTGTATGTTGAAAGTTCTGAGAACCATGTCTAGGATCATACAATCTTTAGGACCTGTAGAGAATGAAAACTTGTTTTTGAAAATGAAAGTTATTTAATGTGAAGTTCAGCACAAGTAAATACTCCATGTCCTGAAGGTGTCCTATTTACTTTGTATAGCATGATATCTGCATTAAGTACCAAAGCTGGCACTTGACTATTTAAAGATACATGGATAGGAGCGTGCCCGAGCGAATTATTCATTCATATAACATAATGCATATGAGATATCACTCTGTGCAACTTCTTCCCTATGTAATAAACTATTTTTGCCTCTAATACACAGTAAAGCATCTTCTGGATGTCAGCCTTTCCTTAATAGATCAAAACCACACTAGAATAATAATCTAATCTATAATAATCTAATCTGCACTCATTCAGACCACTTCCTTTAATAATAGAAACAAGATGGCTGCTTACAGCCCCCAAAATAAGCAACTGGTATTATAGTATGTTATAGTTAACTATTCAATCAACCTAACTACAGTTTAAGTAAATATCATCCCACTAAAGGAATTATTTGACCATGAGGAGCTGAGAAAAGACATGAAAGCAGGTAGAAACATATTTATGAGACATGACTAAATCAGAAATGCTTTACTCGTAATATTCATTAAGTGCTCATGTAAGATTTTAAGCTCGAGTTTTTCACTTGCTGATTTTAAGCCTAGTGCAAGTCACCAGTGACTGGAGTAGGCACAGCAACACCTGTTTAAAGTCTTAACTAGAAATCTAGTCTTTAAACACTGAGTGGATCCCTAAAAGAACTTCAGGTAATATGGCTCTCCTTGTTGACAATCTCAATAGAAAGGCAAAGCTTTAATTAGAACAATATTAGTTTTCTGAAGTAACTTTAAGTCAAGAGCTACTTTATTTGGAGAAAGCTGACCACTGCAGATCATAAACAGAAAAACGGCCTTTATGCTGCCAATGCCACAGTCAACAAATATCAGGTTTGCTTTAAAGACATACACAGAAATCACACTTGTTTAGTCAAAAAATTATTGCGCATGATCTCATTAGTTCCAGAAGACTAATAAAGCAAAAGAGTTGATAACATTTAGTTCATTCCTAAAAGTATGGGGATTTTTTTCTCCCCCATGGCAGCCAATTATAGAGTTTCCTAGAAGTATCAAACACTCTTAAACTTACATTTCATCACAAAACCAGTTTGTTCAATAACTGAATTCAAATAAGACCACACTTCCGAAACCAAGCCCTACTGTTAACTGTGAGGTGGGACAGAAGTAACTGGAAAATTTTTACTGTTCTGATTTGAATACAAGTTTTCAGGCCACTGATCCAGAAGCATCTATTTAATGAACCTGAATACAAAGTATCTACAGCTGCCCTGTCAATATCAATGTAGCTTTTGATATTCTAATAATCTAGTAACCCCAAACGACTTGCTAAAAAAACATCAAATCATTACCGACAAACTACTTGGTATACTAGATAGAGAAGGAAACAGACATACCTGCTTTATTAAAAAATGAACTGCATTTTTAAAGGGTTACTTTACCTGAAGTAGATATATGAATAAGAGAACATAAATGAAGAGAATTCAGCTACTCATACCTTTGCTAATTTTCTGTGCAGCAACCACAGGCTTGAAGAGCTCATTTAATTCTTGTAATTCTTTTTTCTTATCTTCTTTTTTTAATTTCTTCTCACTTTCTGTTTGAGCAGCCTATAATGACCCCGAATTTTAAGTTATTAATATATAATTAGAATGACATTACTCTTCACATGAGCTGTACATTAAAATAATTTTAATGATTGCCATTTGATTTAAAATCATTTTAAATTAGTTTATAAGGGGAGGAGGGAAAGAACCTGCGATTTCTGAATTTCTCAGCATTCCTGCCCTTGCATGAATGGCCAGTGCCATCTAGTGGTACTGACCTTTCGAACAGAAGAGATTTCAAATGCAATTTGTCAGAGATGCGAGATGCTGGTAGGTACCATTAGATGACACAGTTACCTCTATTCCACCTTTACAGGCTAGGAAATCAAGTGAAAGATATTGGGGCTAAGGAGAAGAAAAGTTAGTTTCTCTTTTGTGATACGTTAGCAGGGCAACTATTCAATGCAGTTATTTCAGGATCTGTGCAAAAAGCTTCTCTATCTTTAGTCCCCTACATGCTGCTTTGTTCTTTCTCTTCATGTATACCAGTAGCACTTCCAGGAAATCTGTCTGTAGAAGTCAAGAACTGCTTTTGGAACACTTTTTTGTTTGAATGTATATCAATTCATTCAACACCAGTGGTTTATAAGACAAGAACATTAATTTTATAGGTACTAGGGGCCAAGGTCTGAAAAACAAGCTCACCTAGGAAAAGTTTGTGTATAAAACAAACCAAACTGACTCTGCCTTACCCTTTTTGGACAAGCCAGAAGAGGCCTGTATCTATACCAGAGTGGTTGAGAGGGATGAAGACAGATGAAAGAGAACACGGCAGAAACACTATTAGATGATTTGATTCTTATCCTTAAGGGAAGCTAGTGAGACTAACACCACTATACAAATATGTGGGGCACTTTATTAGTAAAATACAGTGTAATATTAAAAAGGAGCTTTGTTCTTACGGCGAATTTGGCAAGAAAATGCCAAATTGTTTTAAAGGGAATTAATTTGGTCCACATACAGAACACTCAGTTTTCATACTGAAAGCCCACAAATCCTATTTTATATCGCATGTAGTCCCACATATGTCAACTACATAAAGTAGTACTTTAAAAACACTTTTGTTTCACCCTAGGGTTCTAAAAGCATGAAGATGAAGCTTGCCTTTTTTTTTTTCTTTAACAAAAAACCAAAAGCTTTGACAGCATTTCCATTTGTATCTCAGGACACAACAATAATTGCTTTAAAGTGTGCTTTCTTTCTCAGGGATAACCCTAACCAAAAACCATTTTACAGGGTAAGAAAGGTATAATCAGGTCTAAAAATTAGCTTCTGACATCCATCAGTCAATAGCTAAGAGCATCTGAGAAACAAATTATTTTAGGTTGGCTAATTTACATGCTAGCATTCCATTAAATGCTACAGATTCAGGGATTTCAAATAGAAATTTCAGAAGAACTGTTTGAGTAACACCACTGTTTCTGAAGTGACATCAAGCAGTCCCTTTTACTACAAGAAATTGTTAGATCTAATGACCCGAATATCAACTTTACCTTTAAAGTTGTACTTGACATTTGTTAGTGCATCCTTATGTTATGCAAGGAATTTCACATACGTTATAACATCATGAATGTAGCTGATGCAAATGTAATATTCTACAGGCTGATTCACAGAACAGGAAGCTGCATAAATACTTAACAACTAGCTTCCCTAACACCATGGGAATAAGAGACCTGACTCACTTACATTATAAAAATATTTTCATTAAATTTGTGCTTTCTGACTAAGTGTAATCTACACATTGTCTCTCAGCTACATCACATTTTACTTCATCATACAAAAGGAGAGCAGAGTAGTAGACAGTGGCTCAAAATTTCAGATTCTTTGACCAGTTCACCAAACAGATGAAGACTTGTCAGACTTGTTTCCATTTTAAATTATAATAAATACTTCCATAAGCAGAACAAGCAGCACATATGGGCTTATACTTTTTTCAGTCTTCCCCCAATTCCAATTTTAGTATTAGTAACAACTACTCTTATTTTTAATGGTTCATTATTTCTTCAATTAGGTGGGAATTAAAGAGAAAAAAAGAGAAAGAATATATACCCACACTTTGCTGATAGCCAGTTTTTACAATTCACTTTCAGGTATACCTTAAACTCAATTACGTTACTATTAGAATACTGTGTAAAGAAACACACACCCTTTTTAGTTGAATTTGAGGTTTCTGGTACGTAGTTCTCAGCTAGATAAGCTTTGCAAGAAGACTACCTAGTTAAATCTGTGCTAGTAACATTAGGCAAGTAACATCTCAACTTTTTTCTACTTCAGTATTATATGACAATCTATATGTATAGTGAAAGATGATTTCACTATACAGGGGGAAACCATTACAGATTAAATGCTTACCTGACGTGGATTTTGCTGACCAAATTTAACCTGGTGAGTCACAGCCTTGATAAATTTCTGTTGTTTTGCACCTTTTTTATTCTTTAGGCCAAATGTTTTGTCCTAAATCAAGAGATAAATACAGCCAAATTAATTGAAACTGTCCAACAGTTGGAACAAGTTTAAAGCTGTTACCAAAAATAAAGACAACTTGCCACTCCTCTCAGGTTTTCAGTTTAACACAGACTATTCCTCTAGCAACACAAGCAATCCAAGAAACAGCATGGACAATATTTAGACTCCTCACATCATCTTTACGATTTGTTTTTCAGAAGAACCTACTAAATGCTGCTTTTGTGTGAACTATTGCTTTTATCACCAGACCTACTTGTGTCCAAATATTAGCACGAGCGTATACACACAGTGTTTTCAGGCCCCTCAAAACAAAAGTACAAGATGTTTTGGGTGACTACCCAAGTAACATCTGAGGCAAATATGAAGACTGAATAGCCATAAATACTGGGTTGGGTTTTTTTTCCTATCTGCCCAAAATCTCTTATTACTTTTATCTTCAAGTATTCATATATAAATGTTACATATTGTTAAGCAGATTAATATTGCCACATGTAACATATTACTTTTTATTTTCAAGTATTTTAAGCTTTTCCTTTTCTAACTGTACTAGTTTGAAGAGAAGTCTTTCTCCTTTGTCACGTCCAGACAGGGGTTTGTACTTCCTGAACTCCACTGCAAGAAGTTTTGTTTACTGCCTGAAACAATTCTTCCTCTACATCTCTAGTTTTATTGTTAAGAGACAGGTTTCTATACCAGACCTATTAAAAATTTCATTAAAAAAAATAAAAAGATAGCTCACTTTCACACAAGTATCTAAAGCAGAAATTATTTTTTGTAACTGAAACACCTACATTAAAAACCTATCCATGCCTTTGATGCGATACCGACACTTTTTTTCCTTCCAGGAACAAGTAACAGATGTTCACCCAATGATAATACCTCAGTTCAAACATACTTTTGGAAACCCTAACAAAGCAAAAAATTATTATAGAAGAATTATAGAATAAACAGTTCCAAATTTCCAGAGTCACCCTGTTTTCATTTACAATGTATCCCCTATCAACAACAGAAGTCCTCTGTTACTTCATGTTAATTTGAAAAGCCTGTAATTTCTCAAAATAACTAGCAGGGAAAGAAAATAGATCATTCACACACTTGGTTTCTGTGGCAAATGCCACATGGAATACATAATCTCTGTGTATTTGAATTATGTAATCAATTATTGTTAATAATCAATGCGTCTCCCCTTCCAGCTGCTTTTTTTTGGAACAAAAAAAAAGCAGAATTTTCCTATATAGCTGGATTCAGCAAGAACATCAGAAACAGTGAAGCCAATAAAAAGAGAGAACAACCACTCTAACCTAACGTTTCCTAAGAACATGGAAAAAATATTCTGTGGTGCTAGATTTAAAAGAACACTTCTGTTACACAGATATTCTGCCTAAAGAGCTGAGCAGCTACTAACCTTCCTACCAACTGATGCAAGCAAACATTTAATTTTCTATAACTGCTCTCTCCTTATACTCTCAACATAGCTTTTTTTTGTATAGAGGAAGATTTGCATGACTATCCTAATAACTAACACACATATCCCCCCCTACAGCAGTTTTTTTAAAATCTGGTTTTACCATGGAATTGAGCATCAGAAGTTTAAAGAGAATATGAGGTTTTACTGATGAATCTTCAAATTATTTTGCATTCAAGTTCTATGAAAGATCTACTAAACTGTTATTCCAGGAAATGCCTCCTTGGCCACACAGGTCAAAGTGTATCAAAAAAAACCCAAAACAAACAACACGCATGTTTTAAACTGAGTGAGAAATGCAAACCTGCCCCTCAGAGAACTGGACACAGAAAATATAGGGAGACATAGAATATAGAGATGGAGAAGCAAAAGAGTGAGAAAGAAAAAAGGAAAAGCACTCTTGTCAGATCACCTTCTGTCCAAAGACAGCTCTGGTCTAGGCTGAAAACCCAAGCCCCAGTCCAAGACGCGCCCGCCAGCACAACTTAAGGGCACCGGTCAGTGATTTGACAGATGCGGGTAGCGCTGGGGCCGCACAGGGAACCAGCATCCCCCGGAACGGTGCTTCTGGGCTGGGCTGCGGCACCGATCAGGCGTGCGAGCGCACACCCCTCCGCCCACACCAAGTTTTTGGCTTTCTGACCACTTCCTTGGCCGCTTCAGCTGAAGAGGCGGCCTGCGGGCCTGGCTGCCCGCGGGCCGTGACGGAGGGCTTTCGGGGAGGCCGGCTGCCGCCGGCAGCAGCGCCCGTGCGCCCGCAGCCGCGGGGCGGCAGAGGGCGGCGCAGGGAGAGCGCTGCCCGCGTCGGAAGGGAAACGGCAGGAAGCGGCAGGCCCCAGCAGGGGCAAGGAGAGGGCCGCGGCGGGAGAGCGGCCCGCCCGCCCGGCGTCGGCCGCGGCCCCCTGGGCCCGGCGCGGCCCTGCTCGCCTCACCTCGATGATCTTCTCCTTCTTCTTCTGGTCCGCCTTCTTGCTGCCCCCCGCCGGCTGCTGCTGCTTCTTGGGGGGCATGGCGGGGAGGGCGGAGCGGCCTCGGCTTTCGCTCGGGGGCTCTCAGGGCGGCGGGGAGGGCGGGGCGGGACGGGGCCGCCGGGGAGGCGCGACGGATCCCGCTCGCAAGGCCGGCGGCCGCGGGGCACGCTGGGAAGGCAGCGCGGGGCGCGCCGCGCGCTGGAAGCTCGGCAGCGCGAGGGCCCAATTATCTCCCGGCAGGCAGCGCGCGGCGGGGCGACGGCCGGGCGCTCCGCCTGGCGTCACAGAGGGGCGGGGCCACACCTCGCGGGGTGCCCCGCCCCGCGGCGGGCAGCCCCTCCCTGCGGGCGGCGGGGCCGGGGCGGGGCTGGGGCCGGCGGCGGGCTGGGCGCTGTGGAGCGCCTGTGCCTGCGGAGGCTGCCGGCGCTCCTCCGCCCGGCGTACGCTCGGGTGGGGAGGCGGCCGCTGGCAGTAACGGGCGCGGCCCGCCCCGCGCCTTCTGCGGGAGCCGTGCCTCGCCGGCCGGGGAAACGGTTGAGTAAGGGGGGATGGCGGTCCCCGAGGGCCCTCCCCGGCCGAGTCCCTGTCCAGCACCGGGAGAGCCGCCGTTTGGTGGTCAGGGAGCGGTTCCCCGGTGGGAACTGTGGCCGGTTCCCCTCATGCGCGGTGGGTGGCTGGAGATGCCCTTCCCGCCACCGCCTTCGGGGACAGCGACCTGCCAGCGGGCAGGGCGTGGAGCTTGCTGCCGTAAAGAGCCCGAACCCAGCGAAACACCGGCAGGCCTTGTAGGCAGCGTACCCTTACCTCTGCCAGCTCCAAGGCTTCAAGGAAGCAATCCGCAGAGCAGCAAGAAGTTTAATTACTGGCTAAGCGGGTGCAGAACGGCGGCGGGGTACACGCTTGTGTTACCTGCAGAGGCGCGAGGGACGACTCGGGGCAAGGGTCAGCCGTAGGGAGTCTGGCACCCATACCAGTGCCACTGCACAGCCCTCGTAAGGCCCAAGGGGAAGCCTCGCTGGAGAAGCGGCAGGTGGTGAGCTGGCTGCTGGCGGATTGGTGAGCAGCTGGATGTCGGACAACAACCAGAGCTGTTTGTCTTCGGAGGGCACCTGCGTGCTGAATCACTCTTGGCCCATAGATACGTATTTTATGGAGGGAGCGGGGATGAGTAAGGTGATAGTGCATTCGTGCATGTACATAGCTGTATTTTTTCTGCAACCTTTTTGCCAGAGGAGGGAAAGCAACTGCTGTATGAGGACACAGGACACTGCTGCTTATTAACAGCAATGATTTCCTTGGGATCAGGTACAAGATAGCATCCTAGACAACCTACAGGCTGGGCAATCAAATGTCAGGGGGAAAAACAGACTCGCCCAGGCTACTTGAACAGTCAAATAATCAATATATCTGAAGTCAGCCGCTTGCATGGTCATCTTTTTTCCCTCTGAGTTCCACCTGACAAATACATCTTTCTCTAAAGAGTGCCTCCAAAAAAAACCTACAGTGCTGAACCCTGATTCTGTGTTGGGTGCACTGACACACACTCACTAGGGATTAACAAGAGAGAATTTGGTACTGCAAAGAGCTCAGATGTTTGAACATTAGCTACCTACTGCCCAGGGAAACTCTGCTCCGAATAAACCATCCCTTGTAAATAAGCAGTCTTTCCGTGTGCAGAAGGTGTGCTCTGCTTTATGAGAACTGGGTCAGGTTTGAGTGTGTGAAGCAACGGCAGCCTGCCTGAGGGAAGATAACCTTTCCAGTTATCCTCTTCATTTTCTTTCAAAGAGCCAAGGCTGGGTTTGGGTTCCACCAAGAATGGCACAAATCTTTCTGTAGAAAGGGTGAAACCCAAATTGACTCCAAATGCCTAAGTAGGATCACGGTCTGGTACATAAATCCCATGGAGTTTCTTAGCTTTGACATGTGCTGCTGCTTTCTCATGCTATGCCTCGCATGCATGTTCTCTTTCGTCATGCCACAGGTGTCATTTTTCCTTTAGTTTCATGAGATGGGCTTTCACGGCTCTTTCCTTCCCACACGTGGAGGAGTTTCTGGAACAGGAAGAAATGCAAAACCTTGGTACTATGTTAACTGTTTGTAAGTGGTACCTGTTTCATCTAAAATGACTAGAAAAAATGCTTTGAAAAGAAGTGGAATGTATAGGGGGACATGTTATCCAGATTTGCCAACTTTTATTTCTGAAAAATGTTCCAATATCAAAATGTTAGTTGCTGATAACAGATTTTAAGGTCTGTCTGTTTCAGCCACTATAGCACAAATTTCCTTTCTCTTTTTGAGTAAGGTGCTTAAGTCTTGCTATGATGTAGTTTCATACTTTGTACAGTAGGTAAAGATTCTTCTGTTCCTCACCAAGTTTAGTAGTTTCTGGTACAATGTGCATCCAAAAGTATTTTAACAACAAGGCATATTTTCCAAATGATCTCATGGACCAGAGGTAAGAAAACAGGCTGTTCTGTAAGCAAAGAGCAAGTGGTTCTTACAAGACTTTAAGCACCCACAGATCCACAGCTACAAAAGCTACCAAGAGTTCAACAAAATATCTTAATTTTCAGAGTGCTTAGCTAAATAACTGTACCAGCCATTCGTTACCCATGTCACTACTTGTATGCTCAAAAGGGATGGAATATTTTACTTCTACAGTTTTGGTTCCACATAGTCTGCCTAATATAGGAGATTCAATTTCAGATTTTAAGATCAGAATCACAAAGAAGCATAAGGCAATGGAAGGTCTAAGAGGCTAATTGATTAATATACATACTTTATTACATTGGGTAATATTTGTAATAACCAATGACTTCTTGATCCATCAGAAAATACATAGCAGCACACAATTTTGTGTCAAAAATAGTGTGGCCAGCAGGACTAGGGAAGTGATCGTGCCCCTGTACTCAGCACTGGTGAGGCCACACCTTGAATGCTGTGTTCAGTTTTGGGCTCCCCACTACAAGAGAGACATTGAGGGGCTGGAGCGTGTCCAGAGAAGGGCAACGAAGCTGGTGAAGGGTCTGGAGCACAAGTCTGATGGGGAGCGGCTGAGGGAACTGGGGTTGTTCAGCCTGGAGAAAAGGAGGCTGAGGGGAGACCTTATTGCTCTCTACAACTGTCTGAAAGGAGGTTGTAGAGAGGTGGGGGTCGGTCTCTTCTCCCAGGTAACAAGTGATAGGACAAGAGGAAATGGCCTCAAGTTGCACCAGGGAAGGTTTAGACTAGATATTAGGAAATTTTTCTTCACTGAAAGGGTTGTCAAGCATTGGAACAGGCTGCCCAGGGAAGTGGTTGACTCGCCATCCCTGGAGGTATTTAAAGGACATTTGGATGAGGTGCTTAGGGACAGGGTGTAGTGGTGGTCTTGGTAGTGTTAGGTTTACGGTTGGACTTGATGATCTTAAAGGTCTTTTCCAACCTATACAATTCTGTGAATAGTTGGAACCTAACACAGTAGGAATTCAGTCTAAAAATGAGCATATTTTGTTTGAGCTATTGGGACAACTTGCTGCATTAAGTCAGTAAAGCTCCCACTAATGTCATTGTGATTCCACTGTGCCAGGAGCCAGGCCATAATGTTTTCCTCTCCTGTAAAATGTTTTGCATGTGCAGCAAAATTCATCAGTATCTTCCAACTTAAAGGAAAAATTATTCCCATTTTGTTGTTTCCTCTCATGATGATCTGAAGTAATTAGTGGAAATGAAGATTATCATAAATATTTTATTTGATATAGATTATAAAAGCCTGCTTTGTGATCTGAGTACATTCAGCCATTCATTTAAGTAGTTCACATCCTTGTGTTGCAAGGTCACGTAATGAACTTTGTATTTTGATCACTTGTTCAGCTAAGAAATAATTAAACCAGTTCTGAGACTTGGAATCAAAGAAGAAACCCTAAAACTTAACACTCACTAAGGCCCAATTCTGTACTAACATATACTGAACTGCCATAAATTTTGGTGCAAGTTCCTTTTTAGCAGAGGCTGCAGATCCCTACATGCCTGACTGGTTCTTCAGATAAACTGGAAGAGCAGAAAGAACTTCTTGCCAGTGATATCTGGTAGTTCGAGACCCGAATGCCTGAAAAATGCTATAAAAAAAATTTCTGTGTACTAAATATTGAGGAGAAAAAAAGTATAAATTGATCTAAAATATGTTGTAGGAACCAGTCACATCCAGAACTTTGTGTTGAGCAGCCTAATCAGTCTTCATTGAGATTGCACTTCTTTATAAAACACATAATTAAAAGATTTATCCATCTAAGGCGGAGAACAGTATTTTATTTCTGGCTTCTAGGAATTTTTGCAACTTGATTCTAGTTTGCATCCAGCATTAGATTTAGAACTAGCTGAGACTAGAATTATGAGCAAATACAAGTCAGTACTATCTACAATATTTCATTTAAAAAGTCCTAAATAACAATAGAAATATCAGGCTTAACATAACTCTAGCTTCTTGATTTTTTCCACTTTCTTTGCTGTACCTTAAAAATTAAGATCATTACTCTAGTTCTTATCAATTATTCAATTACTTTATGAATAATTGAATGAATGACAAGTGACTAATTAACTTTAAGGTGTTTATGGGTAGTCCTAGAGCCCATTGTACTTTACTAACTATGCTGTTTCACCATGTTATGCATGCATCTTCCACAATTAAAAAAATAAGCCAAATTTGATATGTTGTACTGTTCTTTCAACTGAAATAAAAAACTAACTATATATTTCTGCTAAGTGAAAAAATTGAGTATGAACTTACAGAGCACAGCCAAGGAGCTACAGTTTGCATTGGAACTGGAAAACAAGGAGCAGTTTTCAGATCCTTTCTTCTCCATCAGAAACCAGCTGTACAGCTGTTACTCCTACTCATCTGTGTATTTCTTTTGCATTTGAATAATCCATCCCCCCAGCTAGGATACTCATTTAGTCCTCTTCATCTTCCCAGCTACCTCTTTTAACAACGTTCATGCTAAGACAACATTTTAAGTCTCTATTGCTCTGACAGACTTTCTTGAAACTGAGTAATAGGCTCAGTGCTATCAGAAAGAGCCTGATAAAGACAAAATGAATGTTGGTTCTTCTCTTTTCAAGAGGCCCCCACTAACATAGCCCAAACAGGGACATATTCAAGCCACCCCACCACATCCTTCCTCAAGCCACACCAGCCTCCAGTGGAGGGTTTTATAAGATAAAACCTAACTTAATTGGTTATGTCAGCTGGAGATGTTCTGGCTAACGGCAAGAGCCACCTGGATAACATTACCTATCAGCTCATATCCTGAGGGAAAGCAGGGTATATATAGTGTTCTTGGGGAACTGGTAGAGGGTTTGTAATCCCTGCTAGGAATTTAGTGAAAAGGGAGTGTTGTTGTGACCTTCTGTATGGTATTTTATGTATAGTTTGTTTTTGCTTATGGGGAAAACTGAGAAGGGGGTAGGGTGGACTTATATAAGTGCAGGGTGAGGGGTGTATGAAGGTGCTAGGTAAATGGGACTGATTACCTATGATAGTGGGGTAATCATGGATCAGCTGTGGCATCTTCCTGGCATCTCGGTGATCAGGGGATTGTTTTCCCAGTTATATTTGGGGGTGGTAGCCTGTTACCCCCATGTGTTTGTGCTAGGAGTTAGCCAGAACAGCCTCGTGGCTGAGTGGTGCAAAGGAAAGCCTGAGGAGGAGGCCCTTCAGGCACAAAAAGGTCTTGGTGAGAATGCCTGCCCCAGAGGAACCCTTTCTGCAAACTGGGCTTTAGCAGTGGGTGAGTTACTTGCATCCCGTTACCAAACAAGAATTTAAAATTCTGAACTCCCTGCTTTCCATCTTTTTACCTTAAAAATATTGACTGCTTCTATCAGCAAGGTCAGAGATTTCTCCTGAAATGGGTTCCCAAGTCTTAAGTACCATCAGGAAAAAGAGGGAAAGGGAACAAAGCAAACAGCTGCCAATAATTTCTCAATGTTACCTCTAAACAAGAGAATGGCATGACAAATGGGCAAGTCACACGCTAGCAAGGTTAGTGGAACAAATTACATTGTCAAAACCCATCCTAGTGCACCTCTGGGGTGTTGGACTTACCTGAATTTCAAATAAGATAACGCATAGAGAAAGACCTGTGCTCAGCATAGAGCTGCCGTCAGCCCTCTCTGTGAGGGAGCGCAGAGCCTGAGGAGGCAGCATGGCTGCAAAGCTGCTAGGGCGAACCCGTAAGTGTAGTGCGCCATTTTGTCCTTGGTCGCTTGCATTTGATTTCCTACACGGCCTGGAAGAGGGAAATTTTGTTTTCTCTGAGGCCAGGCTACTGCCAGAAGATGGCTGGATATCAAGATTGATACCCTGATGAGAGGGAGACATTGCAGAGCCCGGAGAGAAACGCTGTAGAAGCTGTGTGTAAGCAATTCTCCTCAGGGAAGTCCTCTCCACTGGTTGCTCTGAGGGAAACTAGCTGACAGTTAATGTATCACACAATTAGGTGTTTAAAAACAAACAACCCAAGACAAAGATACTAATCATCTGATTGTTCAAGACAAATAATTTTAATCTGTGCTTACATCATTTGTTTATTATGTTAGAATAACACCTTTTGTGTAGAATTACACAGCTGATTAGAGATGTTCATTTACAGAAGAGGGTGAGGGAAAGGAGAGAACCAGAGGCCTGAGAGGCAGTCTAGATCAGCTGGTGTCTCTTATTGCAGGCCTGTTCTTAAACCCTATTACTTGACAAGAATTCATTTTCCCTACAGCAAAATTCTTAGAAATTGGAGTCAGGACTTAAAAGAACATCTTGTTTCATTCTACATTATGCCAAAGTGTTGGACCATTACAGTGAGCTGTACATGTTAGAATACCCTTCTTTCCTCATTGTTAGACCAATATTATTTTTGCCGCAAGAGCAGATAACCAAAGACTGTATCTATCAAATATAGTGTTATAGAAATAAATTGCTTTCATGGTATATTGCACTTTATAAATGACACTTCAAGTACTTCAATGACATTTTTTTCTCAAATGATTTTTTAGCTTTCTTGTAGGTGGAAGAAAAGTAGAAGTATTCTTTCAGTTGGAATCAAATCCTGTGAAAAGATGGTGCTGGTGTACACAAGCTTGACTTTTGTCAAGAGTGCGTTCTAGGCTAGGATGCACATAATTAATAGCTTTTGTTATTTTTGCTTCATTTCTGAAACTTGCAATGGGCTCATTTAAAGTCTCAAGCAACAAATAGTTAAGACATAGCATTTGTATAAATACAGATATTTAGTGTTATGTCTGTCATTGTTTGCAATCATCTGGTTCTGTTCATTAACCCACACTAGAAATGAGAAGTCTATAAATGCACTGGCTTTAAGTATGCTTAAAAAAGTATTATTATTTTTTTCCCCCAAATATTTTGTTTGATGTACCTTCTTCACATCAAATGAGCTCTGGTTTTCTTCACTGAATTTCCCAATTGGAAAGTTTTGTGATGACTTGTCACATATGTGAAGTCTGAACCTAGATCACTGCAACAAGAAGTTATTCCCTAGTTAATCAGGATTCATTTTAGGAAGCTGTAATCTCATGGTGTCAATATTTATTGCATTATTAAGCAAAATGCTGTTGGAAAGAACGTGTCATGCTACACAAATAACAGAATTATTTTTATGTCTATAATCAGCCATTTCTCAACTGCACAATTGCTGGAGCTAATTCAAGGGAGGGCATGTGGGAGAAATAATTCCTCTGTTAGTAACCTACAGTTAGGCTAATTTATGCTGATTATGAACTCACAGCTAAGTTTCTTCCTTAGCACCTAGGGTAACCTTCTTCATTTGCAGGGTTCTGTAAACAGAGATATGCATCTCTTGGGGTTTACTCTGTACTGTCTGTTTCTCAGCATGGGCTCTTGTAAATCCATGAGGCCTTCCAATTAAATATTTTCACAGTACCCCCCTGCCTTTAAATCTGGGTGACAGTACTTGTTTTTCCTAATTTCTGTCTGTTGGGATGCCCCCTTACCTGTCCATCAACTTGTGCCTTTTAGCTGAGTCTTAGAACACAAAACACCTGCTTAAATTAACTATGCCTTGTAGCATTTAAAAAGGTTTTTTTTCTAGATTATAGCTTTTCCTTAGAATGCCTTTTACTTTCTCAGTGCTTATTTTTTATGATCCACAGAGCAGGTAATTGCCTTTACAAACAGTCTGCTTTTAGTCCTTTGTCTCCATGAAATGGGAGGAATGAGGACGATGTGGCATTCTGGAAAGCTGTGAGGTTAATATATGGGCCTTTACCATAAAAAAGACTTTATTCACATATTGTTAGGTGAAATGCATTATTTTGCATTTATTTATATACAAATCTAAACCTTTTTGAAAGCAAGACTGAGTGTATGCCAGCTTTCCTGGGAGGAGCTGCACAGCTACATGACTGTTTTGACAATGGAGCATGTGTCATACTAACCCTTTGTTCATTACTTTCCCTTTCCTCGGGTAATTGTGCAATTAATTGAGAGGGGGAAAAAAGTCTCATAAGTTTTCAGAGGAGTTTTGGCAGTTTTGCTCAAGAACCGAGTCCGGCACAATGAGCGCTGTGAGATCAGGCAAAAGTTGATATGGAAAAGGACACTGGAGTTGTGAGTATAAGCTGAAGCACTGTTTTAATTCTGTGGTGAAAAACTGGTAAGTCTTAGCTATCCTATATGCCTTGGTCATGTGCTAGCAATTGACTTTAGAATAAGCAAAGTATGCCTAATGATTACTTAAAGTACTAGTGAGAGATAGTTCTTAGGCCTTGTGTAGAGATGTGGTTAGTTCTCGTGTACTAGGATGCACTTGCCATATCTGCTGACTTTATTTGGAATGGCTGTGATGAGACGCTAATTAACACAAGGCACTGTTCGTCATTGCTGCCAGTGAATCTAGTGTGTTAGAAATAGTGAATGAAGACAGTTGTAGGTGGATCAAGAAGGGGGACAGAAAGGATCATGAAACTTCAGTCTTCAGCAGGTCACTGAGATAATTTTGTTTGAGCATCAGGGGACTCTGTGCAAAGTGTGTGAGAATGTTAACTTACAGGAATCCAAATAGCATTTAAGCTGGTCATTTTGCTTCTGCTAACGCTGGGGCCATGCTTATTCAGGACTTATCATAGGTCATATACAGGAACAGCCATAAGGTGTCAGAATTCCCCCATGTTCAAAGTAAATTGCCCAGAAAAGAGTGTAGCTTGTACAAATTCTGCTGTCATTTACAGAGTAATTACAAGGGTTCACAAATTGCAAGTCCAGTTCCTGCAATGTCATATGGTTGCCATATATATATATATGAATCCTTTAGGTAAATTTTAGCTTTAAAAAAGGTCTTTTCACACCAGGAATGAGGGACAGAAAATAAATGACAAGGGATAGCTCCTTGTTATATAACAAAAGAAGTGAGAATTTAACGAAGTAATTTTAAAGACTGCAAGATTCAGAGGCAGGTTTAGTGGGGAAGATCCGAGGGGATGTAAACCTGCACATTATTGCCTGGGGGTTTTTTTTATGTGCCACGCTCTTGGAACCATGTATCTTGTACCTGGAACATGGCCAGTGCCAATACAGCAATGTGAAGGGGAGGTGTCTCCAGAGGCAGCAGCACTGTTTTCTCTGGATTTGCACTAGGGTAGCATCAACTCCATGTCTGGAATAACCCTGTTGTAGCCTGGATCATATCACAGAGATTATAGGCTGGATGGTGTTGCCTTTCCGAGCTTTGTGCTCTGGGAAGTATGCTGTAACCTTTGTCTCATTTTTGTACATCTTCCTAACTAAGGCTGTGGTATTCTAAGCGTTCTCTATGTATATTAATTTGAGTTAGGATTCTCAGAGCCTGCACTGTCCCTACAGAAGAATCCTAAAAAATTATAATCTCTGTACTGAACCTTATATTATAAATTCAAAATTCTGTTAGAGGATAACGTTCCCTAAACATGAAAGAATAAATAATTAAGGAGGTATTTTTAATAGGAGTTTAAAATGTGAATCAATTTTAATAATTAAATGGATGCTTTTTTCTAAGGTTCATGTATTGCAGACTGTCAGCTCCTGACACCATAGCTATTTTGAGACATCTGGTTTAAGTGTCATTTGAGGCAGCAAAATCAAATGCTTTCAAAATTATGGTGATCCAGTGTCAGCGGTATTGGGTTTATAAGCTCTTTGTAGGACTACCCTTTATAAGCTAATGAATACTGGAGATAGTAACAGCATTTGATGTTGCAAAGAAGGCATTTTGATGAACGCCATGGGCTTAGGGGAAAGCAATTCTGATATTTAAAGGTTAAAAAACTGTTTCATAAATTTTCATAAAGTCTAAATACCACAGGATTTCCTAATTTACAAAGCTGAAACTACTCTGGTACTTTATCCCATATTAAATGCGTTAAGAACTGACTAAGAAGAGATCACAGAAGTAGGTGTCTGTGGGGAAACATCATCTGCCAAGACCAGCAGAGGACCTTTCTGAACATTTTCATAGTTGAACTGGAAATAATTATAACATTTTTACAATAAATATTATGGATGACAAAAATAAATGGCTTAGTAAATGAGAAAGATGAAGTAGTTACGCAGAATAATTGGACCATTTAGTGAGCTGTGTTAATACAAAGTTTTCTTACTGCCCAGTATAATTTTTTTTTTTTTCTGGAAACAAGAAAACTGGTTATGAAAAGGGGCTTGCTTTGGTTACAAACTACTTTCTGAAAAATACTTAAAAACTCAACAGGGATATTTGGTGTCACACTTTGACAAGACTCAAGTGATGCTAAATGTATAAGCAGGGGAGAACTTAGTTGTAGCAGGGAGGACATTTGATAGCAGTATTGGTGACATCCCTATTAAATAGTCAAATCACTGTAAAAGGATTTTGAAAAAATGGGAAGGGTATCAAGGGGAGAGAGAACAGTCACAGTCATTCAAGAAATGGAAGAAATGTGTCCCTCTGGAGAGCACATCTCCAACAGTGACAACGTTGGAGTCTGTTTTTTATTTTAGTGTATAAAAATTAAGGGAACTGAATGCATTATATACTTATTTTTACATCCTGTGTATGAACATAAGATGGAAGTCCTGAGTACAAATGGAAGTCTACTTTGGAAAGGCTGGAAATTGGAGCTAAATTAGAGTCTGTATTTGTAACTAATTTGCAGCTGGGGAAAAAACCATAACATTTATAGTAGAGATGCAGTAAATTGTTTTCCATTTAAATCTGGGTGTCATTTGGGAAATTATAAATTACTTATATGCAAGTTATTTGGATTCAAGATAGGAGTAAACTATAATAGCCTGTGATGTAAAGAAGGTCATGCAAATTGATTTTTTTTTCCTAGCCAAAAGCTCAGAGAATCTCTTGTGAGCCTGGGAGCCAGACTTTCTGTCCTATAGATTGTCAGGCTCCTGAAATGAGCTCCTGTACAAGAAGTGCAGCCAGTAACTCTGATCCATAATCAGTGTATTTACTGAGTTTCTTTATTACAAGAGTCTGTGTTCCTGGCCCTCTTTTTGCAGTAGTTCTTCCCATAGCAAGAAATTAATCAAGAGTTGTGCCTCTTTTAGCTCTGCTTAAGTGAGCTGTCACAAATCTGGAGTGCATCAATATGGAATTGCTCAGACAATTGTCTTAAGTTGCTGCTGTTCAACTAAGTTTACTTGAATTTTTTTATGCCATATTAAACCCACTCTTGCGCTCTTGATGCTTATATTGGTGACCTCTATATTGGACACCAAACTTCTAAAAGCATTCAGAAAAAGTAGTAAGAAATCATAAAAATGTTTCAGAATTCTGGAGACTGATTTGTTAATTGGAATGCATAAAATGTAATGTATAATTACTGTATACATACTTAGCTGTCCATATAAATTAGTAATTGCCCATAGCAATTAGAATTCTGCTGTTCTTACATTGAGACCTGGGGGAGCTCCTGTGTTTGAGCTTATTAGCAGTTATTAAAAATATAATAGGACATCCTTCCTCTACTTTATTTTATTTTCTTAGTCACTTGCAGCTCTTTTATCCTTTCTTTTAAAAGGATATGACAAAACAAATATTAAAAAATTTTGTTGCTTTTTCTTGCAAGATACACTGCTTGCAATTAAGTAAGGATTCTTCATTCTCCGCTTTGCTGCACCTTTTGCACTCTGTAACCCTTGTGTGGTATAAATGCTAACCGGGGAAAGATGTGGTGCAATCTTGTATAATATTTTACTTCCGCTTTGTATGGCATAAGTTGCTCTTTATTTTTTTTTAGTGCAGCAGAAATATTTTGTACTGCATATGTAAAGTGAAAGTATTCAAAATTTTTTTTTGGCAAGTTTGTGGACTAAATTTCTGTCTGAAAATTCTGCAGAACAGGATGCTATTGTGTGTATAAGTTAAAAGTTTTATTGTCTTAAAAAAAGTGAATCTCAACTGTATTAGAGTGCAGGCTGACTTAAGAAATAAATACTGTACTGGAGTCCATGCTCTTTCTTACGAGGTTTCTGACATTCCTGTCAGACATTAGAAATAAGTGTCTGTATAATTGACTTGAAAATGAAAAATGAAACAAATGTTTTGAGTTCTTCAAATCTTTGGTGTAATACCATGAAGTTTGAGCTTGTTTTTATATCAGAAATGCTTCACCCAGGTCTAGTTATCAAGGAGAGAAAAGGCATAGTTAGCTTTGTTTTTGTTGTACCTTTGGTGGAGGACACTTGATTCCCTCCATCTTCAGTAATGACTCTATCCATACTGTAAAGAAGGATGTGTTGTAGGTGAAGACAAACAGGCGCTCCTGAAGATGGCAGTAAACACCTTTTCTGTAAGTGGAAGAAAAGTTCAGAGCCAGTGCAAGATGGTACTGCAGTTACTGTCTACTTCATTCTGTCAGTGTAAGGATTGCAGTACTAGAAGAATGAAAACTGAATTTGCAGATACACACAAGGCCACATGTTAAATATTTCTTGAAATGCTCTGTGGAATCTTTCTCTGTCACTATATATAATGACATACATGACACTCTCTCTGACTATGTAGTGTCCTCAGGTGTTCTATGTTAAATTCCAATTAAGTAGCTACAGGAGCAGGAAAGCTAAGGAATTGTAATTCTAACAAAATGTCTACATCTGAGAACCTTAGCATGGAAACACTCTATTTCTTAGGTAAGAGCCATTTTTGAAATAGTATCGATTGATCTGCCAGTGCTTTGCAACAGAAGGCAGCATACCTATCCCTATTCTACAAATAGGTACTTACAGTACAGAAAGGTGAAGTAACTTGTGCATTGTCATCCAGCAGGCTGATGGATGAGCATGCAATAAAAAAACCCCACAACAAACACAACACCAAAAAAAGATGTTTTGTCTCATAATCTAATGTGGTATTGACTATGCCATCCTGGTCTGCCTTCAAAAGAACCCAGTTTTGTGTACATTTGGGCATATGCTAAATTACAGTTTTATCAGGTCTTCTTGGGTATCTCTTTTTTAAAGGGAAGAGCTCCATATTTGCTGAAGAAACACTGTTGGAACTTGGGAGTGACTTACTCATGAGAATTTCAGTGTCATAAATGGCATCTGAAAGAGATTGGTGTTCACAGAAATGAAGATGATTCTTTTAACTTTAAATGAAGAAAAATATCATTAAACTGAAGTGTATACATGAACGAAGCTCAAGATTAGCCTGAATTCTTATACATAGAAAAATAAGGGGAATTGTTTGCTTGACTCTAGAAATATTCCAATAGTGTTGCAGTCTTATTTAAGAAAACGAGCAGCATTTCCAGTAACACAATATAGACATACCTTCTTATTGAGTACTCTGCAGTCTCTTTAGCATTATATCTAGTTGGAATGAATCTCATGTTTTTGTAGCTGATTTAAAAAGGAAATAACATAACATTTTTCTTTGATATACTTTCAAACCATGTCATCAAATACTATTTTTGACTGGGTATTTTAAGAATAAGACCTGAGAGCTCTAAGATCAAAGCATTAGTCACTCTGCCATTTGTACACTTTCTACAGGTTCACTCGGTCAACAGCATTTTGTGTGTTATAACTTGATACATATATGTACCTGCTGTACACACATTATATACATATTCTGAACTATAAGAGAAAATACTATTCTGCAAATGAAGGGAAATATGCACACTTTTTCTTAATGTTTTTATACTTCTTTTTCTTACTGCTATAACAGAAGTTTTTCACATGCATACATGCATTTAAACACTGGAATAAGCCACCAGACTCATTTAAAATGTGTGTTTTATTGTGAAGCATTTGAGAAGACCACCTTATTTGAGAGTGTGAATTAGAGTAACCAGTTACCACCTTCTGAAGCAAGTTGCGTTCTGTCTGTTATATTCATCTAGCATCGTAAGAACATTAATGTTCAAACAGTAAGCTTTTTAACTGGCTGCTCTTTCATCTCAATATTAGAACAATAAAATAAATAGATCTAGAATTGGTCCTGTTCAAATAGTTGTAAAGTGCAACGGGCAGATCAGTGGCTGACAGTAAATTTATTCCAATAGAGAGGCCATTTTACATAATGTTATATAAAATGAGATCGAGGGTATATCTGTGTTTCCCTTTTTTCCTAGGTTTACATGGAATTAAATAAAACAGGTAACAAGCATGTTTTTTTTTAATCCGGAAATAGCTTTGAAGATGCTCCAAATAAGAACTCATCCCTTTTTCCCTTAATACAGAAAAAGAAAATGGGGTTGGTAGGGAAGTGTCCAAAGAGTAACAAAGGAAGCAGCAGAAAGAGGAAAAGTGTGGCTTTTGGTTTAGTCGTCTTTTATGCCACCAGGGGTTTTGTTTAGTTCCAAGATGAACCATGGCCAATTTAAACTGACTGTGAGAGGGAGTTCAAAAGACTGTTGCTGCGGGAGAATGAGTGGGCATTCTTGGGAAAACTCTGGTCCTAAGAGATCCTAAAAGACAGAATTTGCAATAATATCTAAACCTGCAACATTTTATCTTTTTTCCTTTGAGCAAAGAGTAATTGTAGTCAGAAATCC
Source organism: Mycteria americana (assembly GCF_035582795.1). Lineage (NCBI taxonomy): Eukaryota > Metazoa > Chordata > Aves > Ciconiiformes > Ciconiidae > Mycteria > Mycteria americana. The sequence continues at coordinate 7,531,513 of NC_134373.1, read as the reverse complement.
TACTGTATTCAGCAAAGACTATTTGAATGTGTTATCTGGAAAATCTATCATGCCTTCCTGAATAAGCAAACTGTAGATCAGCTGTCTCAGTCTTCTGGTGGCATTTAGGGAGTATGGAAGAACTTCTGAGGAAGGCCAGGGAAAATTGTGGTTTCTAGAAAATATAAGCCAAAAGAATTTTTTCAGGCAAAGTCTGTTCCATGTACGCCTGTCTTGAAGCATAAAGCTGCAGACAGCAGTGGTTTTGGTATCTGAACCTTCCTTAGCAATTTAGGAAACATTGGTAGATACCAGAGGTTGAGGAGCTGTTGGTGCAGTGCTAAGTTGAGTTGCTAAGCCTGTGAAAGCCAGGCATGTTAGGTTGAGTCCGCCTCTGTGTATCTGGCTTTCTGCTGGACTCAGACTGTTGGACTTTGTCCTGCTGCAGAAGGTCTTCAGTCCTGCAATTCCCACAAGTTCTTGGCAGTACAGTTAAATACAGAAGTTCCTAGCTGGACCCAGAGGAATGTCATTTACAGGAGTATATTACTGTTAAACTAGATCCAGGCAAGTTTTATATCTGCATACTGGCAAAAAGGATCTGCTGATATCACTTAACCATGAATTTAGAGTCTGTGAAGTTCTTCAGAGTTGTTTTCTTTAAACCAACATGAAAGCAATATTAATGTTAATTTAGGCAGCTTATGTTGATTTCTAAAGTTGCATTTAATGACTGATGTCAGAGTGATAATAATAAAAATTAAATTAACTTTAAAAGAAAATTCTGTAGTTAGTGTTATGCTGCAGAGTTGAGCCGGCATACTATGAGACATTGCTATACCAAAGTGTTTATTTTTTTGCCCTGTGAAGCAGGGCAGAGTGATACTGGTCTATTACAGAAATATTTCTAAATATTATATATAAGATCATTTAAACACTTTTTAATTTGCTCAGTACTATCAAATGTCTAATTTTCAACTGTAATTACAGTATATTCAAATTCTTCGTGCAGCCATTTCAATGGAGTTTTACATAGGGAGTACTTCTGTGAACGGCATCTCAAAAAATGCCTTGGTCTGTGACATCTCTTAATGAAAGAAATACAGAGCTGGCAGGTAGCTTCTCTGTGAGGCTGTGTTTTGAATTTTCTTTTATTCCTGGTTGTCGTCTTGCTGCTGCTGCTTGCTTGTACAGGTAAGCATACTGTGCTGGTTGTTCTGTTCAAAGAAATGTGTGGTGTTCATAATCTCGGTAGAAGTCAAAGGCATCTCCTGTGGGCTCTTGGATATATGCAAACATTAGCTGTTGTCCTGTTCTATCTAATACCACTGTGGCATAGTCTTTGTAGCAGACAGGATCTGCAGTAGTGCATGTGGCAGGACTGCAATTTTGTCTTTGGGGTGGAAGACTCCTAGAACATTCTTACCTCAGTAACAGTGAGTTAGAAAACTTGCCTCTTTTTGAGTTAAAGAAATGAACTTCATAAAATTTATGAATCTGAAATTTTGGATCCTCCTTTGTTTACTTACAGGTTTAATTTTGCATATGGAATTGCCTGCTTTCTCACCTTCCGTGATACTAGTCCTCTGTTGAATAGGATTTTCAAAGGCTAATGGCAAAAAGCTAATAGTTTATGGGAGTGTTGCTTTCTAAACAATATTTTTTTTTTCTTCTCCCTGTCATGTTTAATTTATTTAGAGAAAGAATGCCTCACTCCATACTGCACTTCTTAGTTCGGTCATGTAAAAGTCACATTAAATACCCTTACGAAAGAGGAAGAAAATAAGTATTCTCAGTCAGTTCTGTCAGCATGTTATTCTATTCCATTAGTGAAAGGAAAATGCATCAGAGTTCACTAACCTGTCTAGATGCTGATATGGTAAATTTATTAACCTTGTAAATTAGCAAGCATTCTCTGAAGTCACCTGATTCTAGCTTTTCTTTGTTTTGTTACAAATCTGCTTGGCATGACATCACATGTAGAAACGTCTTGGAAACATAAATAATGTGTGTGGTCTTGCAGTGACAACGTGTATTTGCCTTCAAAAACTTACACTTTGAGCACATGTTCTATGTATGGCTTAACAGATGCTACAGATACCTCCCATGCTTGCTCAGTTCTGCCCCCCATACCGTGTCCAAGCAGGTCATGAACCCACTATATGAATCCAAGTCATGAATTCCACTATATCTTGCATAGGGCAATGGAACCTGTGTAGATCATACTGGTTTCTTAGAGGAATTATAATCAGCTTTTGATGAAAAGAGAAAACAATGCCTATTTTTAGTTATTGCTTTTAGTTTTGTTTATGTTATCTTGTGTACTATGAATTACATTGCCTCCTTCAGAGAGTCATTTTTTCATTTATTTTGGTGTATCTGATCTATGTATATGTGGGTGAAAACTGAAAAATACTGAGGAAGCTGTTGAAAGATTTTTATTAACTTATATTGCTGTGCAAGTGAAAGATTGCATTTCTCAGTACAGATACTTTGTGCCTAGGTGTGAATGTTTTCACGCCTGCTTTGGAAGGTTTGGTATGCATGAAGTAATTTGGAATGGATTAAGTGGTTTTTATTTGCATATAGCTCTTGGGAAAATTTGTGCTCTCCTTTTGCTTAACCATTACAATATAAAGCTTAGTTTGCTGGGTGTTTTTAGTAAGGATAAATGAAGAATTAGCAAGGATTCTTCATCTTTGAAAACAGATGAGGTTGTTCTTGTTGTGTTGGAGTCTTGAGTGCTAAAAAGCATGAGATGAAGCTGCTGGTAAAGAATTCAGTTTTGAGGGTCATCAAGGTCTAAATGGCACAGAATGCTGCTGTCTTTTAAGTTAGCCATGTGAGCAAAAGAGTTTTCTTCTATTGTTTTGTATTGCATCATCTGGTAATAGAGCAACATTGTACATATCTTTTTACATCTGTGCTGAAAAGCACACTTAGGTATGTGTTTTAAAGTTTTTCAGAATAATCGTGGACTTGCAAGTCCTGCATGCTCAATCAATGAGGCATAGATGGTCTACATATGCCTGGCTGTAAGCGTATGAATACTACCACTACTTAAATCAGTAAGCTCATTCAAATATTAAATGTCTTGATCACTTTGAACTAAAATATTTCTTAGAAGGAGGAACATCAGCTGAGAAAAATAATGTTGTGGGGGAAGTTGCACACATTTCTTAATCCATTTAATAATACAATGCACGCTGCAAAATAAAGAAACAGTTGTAATGTGCTGACACGTCTATAGTTTATCATTTAAAATTTATAAGGAAATAATTTTGTTCCTAAATTAACTAGCAGGCATCCTGAGTAATGTAACTTAAAATTGATTTCATTTATCAGTCTAACCAGAAAGTATTAAGACTGTCAGACTGATGTATAGCATCTAATCAAAGGAAGAACACCCAATTTCAGATTAATATCATTAACACTTCAATGTTTCATATGACAATAAATCCTCAATGCATCCTAAATTCTTTGATATTCCAGTGCAACAATAATCCTCCAGTGGATTTATTATGATAATTCTAATATGCTTTTCTTCTCAAAGATTCTTTGAAAAGCAAATTATAATTATTATGAATGCTGGCATTACAAATAAAAAAAAAGACGTTCTGAAATATAACACCATTTTGATGTTTAAATTGTTTCACATTAAGATCAAAAGGGAAGAAAGCCAAAGCAGTATCAAGGGCTGGGGTCTTCTTATTTTAATGAATAATTTCCAACCCCTGGGTTGTGGATGCACTTTATTTTTTTGATTTAGCATAGATTAACTTTTCTGTTGTTAGATCTTTGTACTTGAAACCTTTAATTTGGAGCAAAGTGTACTAGCTCTTGATGTTTGACTCTTAAGGACACGCTGCGTCCCTGGTTTTCAGGATTTTGCAGTTCTAATTTCAGCCCCCAAGTCAGAAATGTTATACAAGGTCGGTAACTCAGGCCTAGTAAAAACAGGACTACTGTGTAAAGATATAAAAGGGCTACTTTCTTCCTCCTTCAAAAACAGATGAATGTCAAGAATCTTCCCTGCTTGGCTCTAGTCCTTGCTATATTCTGAATGAGTCTGAAATTCTAGGAGGACTATATGGGGAAAAATACTGAGATTAGAGATGCTCCTGATATCCTTTGTTTGCTGGCGTGCATAATACAGCTCAAGGTTTAAGGTTTACTTACAGTAACTCTCTCGCCACTTGCATTGGTGGAAGCCTCAGTTCAAGTCTATATAGAAATTGTTTTCCTAGTAAAAATATTTTGTTGTAACTCTAGAACAAAAGGAATTATAGTTCCTGGTTTAGAGCAATTTAAAATATTCATAAATATTTTTTCATATTTGGTCTCTGTTTATTTTCCATTGAAGTTTCTTTGAGTTCTGAGAAGAGAATGTTGTACAGTTTTCCTACCAAAAAAAAAGTTTCCAGTCCATCAAGAGGTGGAATTTTGAGTGCAGCATAGACTTCAGCATAGAGTTCAGCTTCTGGGAATAAGCTTCATTTTCCAGCTCTGCCATTGATGACCATAGCAGTCTTTTTTTTTTTTTTTTTTTTTTTCAGAGGGTCACTTGTGTCAAAGGTAAGTACAAGTCTTAGGTGAAATGCTGTTATCCAAATTTCCCTTTACCCATGCTGATGCGAAGTATATTTGGTATCGTATTCCACACTTCCAAGGCTTGAGAGCCTGGATGTGAAATGTTATATTAAAAATGGAATTTGAATTTACACAAAATCTGGAGTTTTAAATTTTATGTACAAAGCATGTTGTTTTCTAGCTCATCTGATACAACAGTAATATTCAAATTGTTTTCTTAAGAGTACATATAGCTTATACCTGATCTCCTTCTACGACAAGGTGACCCGCCTAGTAGATGAGGGAAAGGCTGTGGATGTTGTCTACCCAGACTTCAGTAAAGCCTTTGACACTGTTTCCCACAGCATTCTCCTGAAGAAACTGGCTGCTCATGGCTTGGACAGGCGTACTCTTCGCTGGGTAAAGAACTGGCTGGATGGCTGGGCCCAAAGAGTGGTGGTGAATGGAGTTTACTCCAGTTGGCGGCCGGTCACAAGCAGTGTCCCCCAGGGCTCTGTGCTGGGGCCAGTTCTGTTTAACATCTTTATCAATGATCTGGGCGAAGGGATCGAGTGCCCCCTCAGTAAGTTTGCAGACGACACCAAGTTGTGCGGGAGTGTTGATCTGCTGGAGGGTAGGAAGGCTCTGCAGAGGGACCTGGACAGGCTGGATCGATGGGCCAAGGTCAATTGTATGAGGTTTAACAAGGCCAAGTGCAAGGTCCTGCACTTGGGCCACAGCAACCCCATGCAACGCTACAGGCTTGGGGAAGAGTGGCTGGAAAGCTGCCAGACAGAAAAGGACCTGGGGGTGTTGGTTGACAGCCACCTGAATATGAGCCAGCAGTGTGCCCAGGTGGCCAAGAAAGCCAATGGCATCCTGGCCTGTATCAAAAATAGCGTGGCCAGCAGGACTAGGGCAGTGATTGTGCCCCTGTACTCAGCACTGGTGAGGCCGCACCTCGAATGCTGTGTTCAGTGTTGGGCCCCTCACTACAAGAGAGACATTGAGGGGCTGGAGCATGTCCAGAGAAGGGCAACGAAGCTGGTGAAGGGTCTGGAGCACAAGTCTGATGGGGAGTGGCTGAGGGACCTGGGGTTGTTCAGCCTGGAGAAAAGGAGGCTGAGGGGAGACCTTATTGCTCTCTACAACTGCCTGAAAGGAGGTTGTAGAGAGGTGGGGGTCGGTCTCTTCTCCCAGGTAACAAGTGATAGGACAAGAGGAAATGGCCTCAAGTTGCACCAGGGGAGGTTTAGACTGGATATTAGGAAATTTTTCTTCACTGAAGGGGTTGTCAAGCATTGGAACAGGCTGCCCAGGGAAGTGGTTGAGTCGCCATCCCTGGAGGTATTTAAAAGATGGGTAGATGTGGTGCTTAGAGACATGGTGTAGTGGTGGTCTTGGTAGTGTTAGGTTTACGGTTGGACTCGATGATCTTAAAGGTCTTTTCCAACCTATATGATTCTGTGATTATTCAATGAAAAAACAGGTGAGGTGAAAGAAAAATGCTGAACAAGTGTGCATATTTTGAGTTGAGTGGATGTGTACTATCATCTCTACTGAGGAAAGATCATTCTAAATTCTCTTCCCCTCAAACTGTCCTGATTTCTTTTCACGTTTTGTCTTAGGTCAAACAAATGTTTTGTGAAAATACACTTACTCTTTGGTTAAGTCAGCATGATTCTGAAACAGCTGAAGGGAGAAATATTAAGCTTTGGCTACTTGTGCACAGCGAAGAGGATGTGCAAGGGGTGTACTCAACATGGTGCTGATGTAGTCAGCTACTACAAATGTGTAAGTCCCTTGGCACAACATATTCATGTATTTTTACTCTTACATCAATGTACAGATGGTCAAGTCATGGAGAGGTGTTACAGAGGGAATAAAAGAAGGCTTTTATTAGCCCAAATTTAATTTTTATCCCATTAAAGATATTAACGTGCTGTATCATACTACCATTCAAACTTTTATAGACTGCTTCTCCCATGGTCTTTTTTTTCTCTAACCTCTTAATGAATTTTTACTATAGTGGAATAAAAAGTAGCAGTAGATGTGTCCTTCAGAGTGTCTTAGACTCTCATACTCTTAGGAGGACAGATGTTGATGAAGCAGCTGGTAAAACAGGATGTGATCTATAAAGGTCACATTCAGTTTTGGAAGTTTTGGGTTGATTTTTTTTTCCTTTGGACTTATCTTGTTTGTCAAAAGTGAAACTGAAGGTGCAAAATAGATTTAAAGGGGAAGCTGGAAGAGAATGTGCCTTTAAAATCAGTTAATAGTAAAATTTAGCAGATTTCTTAAAAAAAAAAAAACCACCACAACAGCAACGCACAATGTTAATGACACATACTAGTAAAAACCCCACACTTTTTTAAGGAAGTATGAAATAAAAATGTGTTGAGGCATAATCAGAGAATGAGAATGTCTTAGATGGGAAATGGGGACTCCGTCCTTTTATTGCTCCCCACAGCCCTCTTTTTTTTTTTTATTTCCTATTTTGCATTTATTTTTCAGAAGAGAAAGTCTTGATGTTTGACTGCTCAAACAAACAAGTGCAGAGCAAAATATTGGGTACTGTGCACTCAGGGAGAGAAGTTAAAGATTTTTTTACTGCGCTTCAGGTTGCCATTTTTCATCTGAAAGAATGTACCTGTCCTCATTAGCATAGGATTAAGATTGAGCTATGCATTTTGAAGGCTCAGGTAGCCATCTTCTGTCACTGCAGTTCTCATTGCAAAGTTGACTTGGATGTTAATTTTTTGTTCTTTTTGGGGAAAGTGGCAAGGGAATAGGAAAAGAAACAACTTGATTTTGATGACAAGACCAGAAGTATTGGGAAGATTAGGCATAAGGAAAGCACATGCATTTTCCTTTCTATGCTGCTGGTTACAGAAGAAAGGATGTCTTGCTCTTTTTTAGCTGGTTTTCAGATAATGACTTAAACTTCAGTCTTGATGTCTTGCCTTGCTAAAATACTTGGGATAACTCTGGGGTAACTAGCTTTAAAACAAATCTTAGAAGAACAATGGAAGACATTAGGAAATAAATTCATAAACTAGAAGCTGAAATGAAAAAATTTGATTCCATGACATAGGGGTAATGACAGCAGACAAATTATAACATTAATTAAAAAAAAGCTTTTGTGTTATAGACTTTGGTTTTATTGAGGGTGTGGAATTTGATCATTCACTGATGAATGCACTGTTTTCCCTTATGGGGACTTTATATGGAGTATAAGACCATGTGCAGTGAATGGTAGTCAGAGGTGGAAGGAGGACTGTGGAGAAGGATAGTCGATGATAGGAATAAAAAAAAAAAAAAAACACCAAGCATAACTATTTAAAGGGTATGTGTTGCAAGCTTTGATCTAAGGCATTATTTGGCTAAGTTCTATTAACACATCTATTTTGTAAGTGTAAAGTAAACACAATTCATTCATAGTGACCGTTCTTATGATAGTAAATCAAGCTATTTTTCATTCATTAATGAGTAGCTTTTTTCCTTTCCTCTAATGCTGCTCTTTGATTCCTGTTTATCTTTTGCACTTCAGAATATTGCAGTTAAAAAGGGCAACAAAGATAATAATTTTTAACCTTTTTAAAGAGCATGATAGTGTCCAAAAATTAATTTTAGTAACTAATGCTAACATTTCATGTAGCCAGTGGGAATGAAAAGGTTGCATTGTGATTTGTGTAGCATGAGGCAATGTGGAAAACAACAGTTAGAGCGCTGTTTTCTTCAGATATTTTCAAAAGAAAAACTGTGATCTTAGAACTGTCAAACACTGTAGAATTCCTTAAAGATCTTATCCTATGTAAAGTTGAGTTAAGGTGCAGTATTTAGTGAAGCTGGTGGAAGTTAGAGGCCTGTGTGCTAACTTACAAGTTTGTGCCCGTTGCAATTAGAAGAGTAATGAGATTTTAGTTAATAAAAATGTATGTTTCATTTCAGTTTGGACTTGCACTGTTGATACTTGATAAACTAATCACGTTGACAAAGATAATGGATGCAAGACTGTATTTTTCTAAGTCTAAGCATATTCCCTACCTTTGACTTTAAGAAATACCATATACAATATGAATCATTCTGAAGTCTGTTTGGAGGTAGTCAGAATAATTCAATAGCCTTTAGAGTAAACCTTACAGTTCTCATTGGATCAAAACTGAAAGGTCCTATCACCTATCTTCTCTGTCTCTTAATTACTGTTGTTTAGAACTTTTAAAATTATGGATGACTTGAAAACTAGAGTAATAGAATAGGTGTGATGATATAGCAGTATCTTGTTTGATAATGAGTTAACTGTGCTCCATGACTTTAGAAAGTAAAATTTGTAAATAACTCAGTCCTTTTCTTTAAATCTTGAAATAAATACATTAAAATACTCCCATGACTACAGTCATGGCCATAGTTTATGAACCATGGGCCAAATACCAAATGCTTTACAGTTAAAAAGTTTTTGGTAGGCTATACATTAGTTGAGCTGTAGTGACTCTGCTCACCCCATCTGAATTGTCTCTGAAATCCTTTTGTAACACCACTGATGCCAAACACAGGGGAAGCTGTAGGAGTTTGCAATCCATCAGCAATATTTCCTGCCTTCTGTGATGTGACAGAGGAGAAACAACCCTGTTGAAAAGGTTGTAATGGGCTAGGACTTGTCCCAGTGTGGATTTCATAGCATATCTGATCCTACTTTGTGTTCTCTTTTGTATACCTCTCCTTTGTACAGCCCTTATGGTGAAATGATGTTCGTTTCATGACTGAGAAAGAATAAGTTCTCCCTTAAATGTGGTACTTCATCATACTCACAGGAGGGTCAGTGGCAAAATTTGTGTTCACTTCCATGGGAATAGAATGAGCTGTAAAAAGCTGATCCAGCAAAGAAACTTCCATTGATTCCTGTCCCCCCACCCCCATCCCGAGGTACCTGAGTAGACTTTCAGTAAGCACCATCTTGAACTCAAATCTCCCTTTAAAAAACCCCTCACTTTTTCTAAGGTATTGTCCTGGTTTCAGCTGAGACAGAGTTAATTTTCTTTATAGTGGCTGGTATGGGGCTATGTTTTGGATTTGTGCTGAAGACAGTGTTGATAATACAGAGATGTTTTAGTTGCTGCTGTACTAGTCAAGGACTTTTCAGCTTCCCGTGCTCTGCCAGGTGCAGAAGAAGCTGGGAGGGGACAGCCAGGATAGTTGATCCAAACTGACCAAAGGGCTATTCCATACCACATGACATCATGCTCAGTATATAAAGCTGGGGAAGAAGAAGGAAGGGGGGGACATTTGGAGTGATGGCATTTGTCTTCCCAAGTAACCATTACGCGTGATGGAGCCCTGCTTTCCTGGAGATGGCTGAACACCTGCCTGACCATGGGAAGTAGTGAATGAATTCCTTGCTTTGCTTTGCTTGCGTGCGCGGCTTTTGCTTTCCCTATTAAACTGTTTTTATCTCAACCCTCAAGTTTTCTTACTTTTGCTCTTCCGATTCTCTCCCCCATCCCACCGAGGGGGAGTGAGCGAGCGGCTGCGTGGTGCTTAGCTGCCGGCTGGGGCTAAACCACGACAGGTATTTTCTCATGAATATGTTCCATACCAAAGCTCATACTGCAGGTGATAAACTTTTGACGTGCAAATTATTCAGGTCTGGTCTTGTTAGAGATGGCCATTGTTGGAAAATAATTATGTATTACTAATAATATAACCTCCAGCTATTTTTGACAGACCCAGATGTCCCCACAATATAGAGCTTGGTCACCAAGCACTTGTGAATAGTATGCATTTCCAACTACGTTCTTATTTCATTTGTCAAATTAAGTGAGCAAATCTTTGTGCAAAATAGGTTGGAAGCCTCTTCTGTCAGCACAAATAGCATAATCTTTATAAAGAGCAGCAGCAAAAAAGCCAGAGTCTCATGACTTATGTAGTAGGCAAGGAGTCATGTTAAGAATGTGCTAGGAACTAAATGGTAAATATAATATGCAACACTTTAAAGTTTATGGGAAAAATGGAGATGTCTTGGCTATCTATAGCCATTTGAGATGCCCTAGAATATCCAAGACATCCTCATGGGATTGGCAGATACAGCACAAACCTCAGGAGACCTGCGCCCCTCTGGAGTGGCAAGTGAACAAGAGACAGGACTTGACTGCAACAGCACGAGATGCCGATGCCTGCGCACCTGAATCGCTTTCTCAGACCCACTCGTATTGTGTACAGACATTGGCAATTTTTTTTTACATAAGACCCTATTGGCTGATAGAAAGATGGAGAGCTAGGTGGCACAAAAGTTCTCCTTTGCCAATGATGATGTGTTACCGTATTTCATTATTTTTCTATGCATGCCTGCTCCATTTTTATCTTGCTTGAACAGACTCTACAACTACTTCTTTTACAAAGTATGATTTAAAAGTTAATCATTATGTCCGTTGATAAAAATAATTTAAAGACCAGAAGACAAGAATACTTTTAAGAAGTATGAGAAGCATTGAAGTACATTTGAAAAAAATAATCTATTTAGATTCTGTTTATCACTTATAATCATCAATCAAGAAGATACTCCATATTTTATAGTACTCTTCTCTCTATGATTAAAAGAGACTTGGATTAATTATGTTGCAAATTGATTTTCTTCATTTTTATCCACTTAATTTAAATTGTGACATGGTCAGAAAAATATGTAAGAAGATATAATGATTGTGTATCACACTAAATATGAAAATTGGGAAATTTCACTAGTAGATGATAATTGACTGAAAATAGAGACAGAAAAATGCTGCTGTCTCCCAAATTCTTTAAGAACATATCTATGTCTCTTGAATATGTAGAAATTGAAATGCATCTCTTCAGATGAGTCTCTAACTAAAAGTGCACATAACATCTTAAGAAATTAAAATCAAAATGACATTTGAATAAGGAGCCACATAATTAATTGTTTAAATTCAGAAAGTAAGAGCGTGGAAACTTCACACAAAATGCGAGACAGTGGAGAGGCGAGTTAATCTGTTCATGAACTGAATACCCAGAGTCAGAGGTGAGAGAACACCAACTGCAAAACAGACCTAGACCATAAAGTCTATTTAAAAATTTTAAAGTCTCTTTCTTGGAATTAGTCAACACTTTCCACAGTCTGCCAGGAAACCTGCACAGCCTTACATGTTGCTTGTGGGGGTTCTTCTTGTCATTTGCTTTTTAGATGTAAAGATGCCAAGAAGATTCTGATACGAGGAGTTCTAGTGAATGAAGTCACCTTCCTGTCCTTGACTTCAATAGTATAAAGTAAACTTAACTTAAATTTCTTCATGTTTGTTTGGTACCAGGCTTGGTTCCATTTCTCATCTAAATTTTGGAGAAAAACAATTCCCAGCATTCAGTCACATGAGCAGGAAGCACTTCTTAAGTTCTCTGAATTTACCTATTTAAGATCAGTAGATTGTATGCTTTGTCTTGGGCTAATTGCTAAGGCCTAAGATTAGCTGCCTAAACCCTCTTCACCATTCCTCTGGTGCCTAGTATTTAGTAAGTGTATCTAGTGAAAAACTTATGACTTTCACTGGGTAAAAACTGGTTGGTTAAAAGAAAGGTGCTGTACTCCAACATGAAATTATGGATTTGAAAGAGAAATACTGATTGGAAAATTACAGTTAATATTGTGTAGATTGTCATAACATCACAAGCATCATGATAATAGTATGATCTTATGGAATTAGTAAGTGTATTAATATTTTTGCATTTTAGTGTAGATTGCTTTTAAGCTTAAGTGGATTCTTGCTTCAAAGCCACTTGACTTTCTACATCAATTACTATTTAAAACATTAATGTATTTTGTTTACTGCTGGAATATATGACAGTAAGATATTCAAAATTTGCATTTTTAAGGGGCAAATGTTTTTATTTAGTTTTGAAAAATTACTATCTATTGTACATGAATGATTGTGAGACTTTAATATCCTGCTGAGGAAAAAACCTCTTCATCTGATTGACTATGTGAAAGGGCCAGTAGTTATATCCTCAAGATGCATACGCCTGCAAAGGGCAGACTGAATAGTTGTTTTTCTGTTAAAAGATGTGAGTGTGCATGTATGTAAATAAGCTTCAACATGTTAAAAACTGAGGTAGTGTTTATTCCTTAATTGCTGAGTTTCTCCCCAAATCTGCTAGAAATAATTTCTGAAAGTAGCAGAAAGTATATATTATATTTCAGATCTGTATATTTTTCTTTCTAATTATATTTGGAGTAAGTTTTGTAGTGTGTGTCTAGATTACTTATGTGCAAAAGTCACCTGTGAAGGGATTCTCAACACAGCTATGGGATGTAGACCTGTCTTGAGTATAAGACTCCAAATAGATTAAAAATAGCAAGGCTGTTCTTGAATAATACCTCTTATAAAGCTGAGCTATCAACAGACATTTTCCGCATTCGCTACTTAAAATAAAAAAACCTGCCTTATCATAATATACAAAGGCCAAGTATAAACTGTGTTGGCTGGATAACAAAATTCTATATAATCAGCCTTTCCTCAAAATCTTCCAGGAAATTTATAACACCCACATGTCATGAATGTTTCTCCATTATTTAAAAGTCATGATGCAGCTCTGGTTTATAATCATAGCTCAAGAATTATCTTAGTAATTTTGTCATTGACTTTGGTGAATGTTGAATCTGGCCTGTATTGTATTACTCAACTAATGTATAACCTTGTGCAGATAATGATTGTGGGCTAATTCTTTAAATGCTACATAATAACTAAAAAATTATACTAGTAATAATGCTTTCGATGACTTTTTACTTGTGTGTTACATGAATAGACCAATTACGCATTTGATGTTTGAGAATGGATAGTTGAGTGGAATACTACTATTTTGGTGGTAAGCCTATGTGTAATTTTAAAGCAGCTGGGGCAGAGATGGGAATAATTTAACAAGAGCTGTTTAAGAAGTTGATGGTATCTTCTGTGTATCAATGATTTCTACTTTGCTGTTTCATGGCTTGTAGCTCTAGTGATAAGATGATGGAAATATTCAGGCAAATAAGGGATTTTTCTCCAATTGTCTCCAAGGTACAGCAAGTAAATTTTGGAAGATGCCATTTATTAATATGTAACCTTTTACTTTCAAAAAACTTAGGGATGAAAATGTATCATGCATCTTCACACTTAAATAATCATTAAGAAGTACTTTTGACGTTGCCGTAGGCTCAACGATATACAGTAGATGTTTACATTGATGAATTATAAAAGTAATGGAGGCTTCTGAAGTGTAATTTTATTGGATGTATCATAGAATAGGGTTGTCACAGAATAGCAGGCTTCAGTCGTGGGCAGTAATCTTTCTAGGCGATTAAAATCCTGGAGGGAATTTCACACAGATGAGTGAGTTATTTAACTGACAAGAAGCTTACTAAACACCACAAGAAAAAAAATGCATTTACAACAAATCGGTCAGTTGGTACATCAAACCAGTAGTTAATCTAAAACTGGCAGTGGAACACATGAATGACTGTAGCTGTGAGGAATAAATTTGCACATAGGTCATACATTTCTTCCACATTTGCACTAATAAGAAATCTGTTCCATTTTCTTAGGGTATGTTTAAGGAGCTTTGCTATATATGCAAGCAAATGATCCAGAAATTCAATGTGTGAAGTGAGATTGTTGATTACTTTCTTTGGGTGCTTAATTAAAGGTATTATTTTCTACATATAGGAAGGTATCTTGAAAGTTTCCTGGATAAGCGTGATAAAAATCCTGTAATAGTTGTTTCACATAAGGTTTTATCAACCATGTCATGTAGCTACTGTTGCCATAAATAGTTGTTAACTGCTGCATTTTTGAATGCAAAGCAGAGTAAAGCTCATTCAAAATTTAGCTTGCCAGTATTGTAATAACTTTTAGATTTCATAGCAAAATTACTGCAGTTTACATTTGATGGTTACCCAGAATAACCACCATTTTAGACTGCTTAAAATAACAGAAGGCCTGCAAATTAGTTTTGTGTGGGCACTGATCAGCATTCATTGAATAAATAAATGGGTCATGGTTAAACACGATGAAAAGTTTTATATATATATTTTTTTTATATATGCAAGTATATAAAAAAATTTGGCTTTTAGGTAGTTTTATTTTATGTTTTCTTGTTTAACTGATGACATATAGTATAAAGTATTTTTCCAGAAAATTGACACTGTGAGGAGATAAGAGCCTTGTAGAACTGCACTTTTATTTGCTTTTTAAAGATAAATAATTCTGTATTATAGACTTTGTAGATAAAAAGTTGTTTGCTGTTTCATTTAGAAGCTGCAGTGACTAATTTCTAGTATGTCTTGAAACCGAGGGAGAAATGTCTACATAATTTGTGACTAATTTCAAGTGTGCTACCACTAAGGGTTAAAGGGAATAGGAATGTAATTTGGTCTAATTCCTTGCTGATTATATGGACACCATTTGGCATTGCAGCTTTATACTAGCTTGTAAATTATGGAGGATTGGGCTTGCTCTGACTTGCCTACAAGGTCAGTAAGGGACACGGAGAATGCCACTGGCAAAGGTGTCAGTGACTCAGTAGGAGGCACTTTTCCTTATGAGTCAGCCATGAACCGGCGCCTCCGCAGAGAGCTGGAAGGCAGAGTGCTTCTGATCGTACCGTATTTTAGGTGGGAGGTAAAGCTTTGGTCTTGGCCTTCTGCTGTCATTAAAGGCTCTATGGCATGATTTACAACAGGAGGGGTGTTTGCCCAGAGGTCATGGTGAAATTGCAAAATCAGGTAACAGTAATTACTACTTGTTTACCTCAGATGTCCCTGGAAGTTTTGAATATATTCTAATTCCTCAGTCATTGCCAGGTTTATCTTCCTGGCCAGTACAGAGTACCTGCCACAGCTGATGAAACAGCATGCCCAATATTCTCTTCTTCACCTCCTGTCTTGTATTTTTTCTTATGATATGGAGATTAGGAGGCTGACGTAATTACATAAGGTGAAATTGCAAGAGGTATTCCTAAACTCTCCCTGAATAAATTGGGTTACAAAGAAATGGCAGCCTGTCATCCATCGGAACCTCTCAGATCCCTTAACAGTTGTGTGTGCATTGGGAGGGATTAGAGTAGGCAAAATTCTCAGTAATACTAAGACTCAGTTTGGAGTCTTGATGGGTGACTTGTTAAAGTCACTATCCAGATTAGGGAGCAGGTGCAGGATGCCTCTTGTATGTAATATCTTCTTATTTGTTGATGATGGTTTTCCAGTTCTCCAGAATGGGACAGAAGAATGTGTCCTCATCAGCTTCAAGTATACTGGAAATGCTAAAATCCCTCACACAAAAAAGAAATGTTTTCTAGATGCTTGTATGTATGTGGCATTTGGTTTCTAAATGTTGATTTTACAACATACATGCAAAATAAAAGAATACTACTGTCCTTTTAATAAGCAGAGAGAAATAATGGTTCAGAATCCAAAAGATGTAGACAGAATTAGGTGTGTGGACTCAAATATGTGATGTGAAAATCCTCTATTACTGGACTATTTAGCCATGCTAGTTGCCAAACTCACTGAGTAAGTACACAGCATAACTGAACCAAAATCTCAAGTCTTTTCCTAGGTAGATCTCTTTGAAACCCACATTGGTTTCTCCCTCTCCTGTGAAATACGCTAATAGACCTGCTCCAGAAGGTAGTCAGACTGCAGTTTATTAAATAACTGTTTTTGCTGTTTGAACTGTACACAAAAGGTGTTGTAGCACTGTATGAAGTTGGATTTTAATTGAACCCTAGCTCTTAATCCACTCAGATTCTCTCAAACTTTCCCACTGTCCATTTGACTATAATTTTCAAAACTTCCTCTTCTGATCTTGTACTGGGATCCATAGGTAGTAACCACAGTAATTGGAATCATGCTGGGATGCTAAGGGCTGTTACTCCAGCAAGGAGATGGAATCTGTGCCAGTGCATGGTTATATAGAAATTAAACATTCACTAATTTTTCTCTTTACTTAAGTAAAAGATTTGGACTGAGAACTGTAGTGAGTTTGTTGAAATAATAGTAGAAAGAATACATGGAATTTTGTCTCCTACCTGTCATTTGTTTCATGAAAAAAATAGAATGAAGATTTTTCAATGAAGGAAAAAAATCAGGCAGTTGTCAAGTGCCAGCCTAATTCATGTTTCCTTTTTGCAAGCATGTATAAAAGAATTTGGGGTTGATATACATTGGAAATAAGAGTGCTACATCTTACCAATATTTCACTCTTCTCTTGCGCTCCTCCCCAGTAAGTGCATTTTATGAAACTCAGTGCAGTAAGATACAGATATTGTCATGGTTTTAGGAGCTGATTATTTACTTAATCGTTGTTGCCAGGTATCATTGTACTGTGATTCTGTACCTGAGTGTAATAATAGTCTTTTACTTTTTTCACTTCTTTCTGCTAAGGTCAAAGTAGCTGGTCATATTAAAAACATGAGGTTTCTGAAGTCAAACATGCATAAAAAAATGCAACGCATATATACCATAATGAGAAACTTCTTGTACAGGGGACAACTATTTCTTTTTAAGTCTTTTTTTTACTGAGTTTTAGTATCAAAAAGTGTGGTTTTAATCTTCTAGAATATTGACTGTAAATTCTGCTTTTAATTGACTGCCAGTTTAATTACGTTCAGCACAGCTACGGGCTTGTATTCAGTCTTGTTATGTTTTTAAAGTGAATAAATTAAGTCTAGCAAGCAGAGAAAAACTAATGAGAAAGCATTCATAGAATGCAGAAATTTTACCTAATATGAAATAAACAAGTATAGGCCTTATTCTTTATCCACTTTATATTTTTAAATAAGCCAAAAAGTTAAATTCAAAAAACCAACCATGCTAATATTGCACTAAGTTTATCTAATTAAATATTCTGAAGATAACTTTTAAGGTAGGTGCAGTGACACTCAAGCTGGCACCAAGCAAACTAATACCAAAGCTGAAAGCTCTGGAGAGAGTAGTAAAAGTGCTAGGGCTCACTTCGTGCAAGCCAGCTCAGGAATGGAAGGGGACAGCATTCACATGTTACAGTCCCATAAGGATGCTACGTAGATAAGGGCGACCTTATACATTCGGTTCTGGATCTGAACTAGCAGGATCTTAAGAGGCTTCACCATGCTGGGTCAGCTGGACCGCTACCAATTCAGTCTGGCATGTGCAGGAACCTGTCTAATGCTCTGTCGTGAAGTTCCATGTTGTAATATGGCTGTCAAATATTAGATTGCAAATAATTTTAATAACTACAGGGGATTATTTTCTATAGAAAATTGCCAAGGAATGTCTGCTACAGTCATTGCCATGGTAGGAATGGAGAAAGACTACCATAACACTACAGGAAATGCTTTTCAATGTGTGTCCTTTCAATGTGCCTGTGAAACAGTGTTCTATGTTTCTCCTAAAATATTCCAAACATTTTTTTATGGTGCATATTTATCTCTTTGGATTTCTCATTTAAAATGGAGAAGGAAATTATTTTCAACTTCTGCTTACAGAGGGAGATCCAGCTCGGAAAATTTTAGGCCTCAAAGTTTTGTGTGGAGAGTTATAAGGAAAAGTGTTTTTTCAAACCTAACTGTAATGTTGGCAGCTGCTATAATTTCATAGACTCCATCCATTTGCCCAGCGCAATGTTTTGGAGGATACATGTCTAGCATCTAAACAATTCTGGACCTTCTTTTAGTAGTTGTGACTCTTTTGCTGAGTGAGAAACAATTCTGGGACAAGCATTAGGTTTTAGTGCTGCTCTGGTTTTTAGAGGTTTTCTGTAGTAGCTCTACGTGATGTCCACTATGCCCAGAAGACCAGGGAAAAGAAAGTCTGTAGGCAGTGTTTCCTGAAGTAAATGTCTGTCTATCATATACTGGTCAAGCAGACCTGGATTTTATTAGACAGAATAACCTGCTTGGTTTACCGAATAGCCTGGAAGATAATAAAAGTGATTAACTTATGTCTTCGTTTAACAAACCTCCGATAACTCTAAATTTAGTTACCTAAACGTAATAAGAGGAAAAAGTTAGAGGGTTAACGGACTGACTGAAAGAAAAACTCTTGAATGCTGACCTCTTTGTATGAGTGAAATAAGGAGAGATGGAAAGGAGGCAGTTCTTAGGAACAGAACTATTCCCATTATCCTGTATATGCCTGTTTAAGCACTGTCTTCTCTTACTCAGGGAGATAACTCAAGCAAGCAGTATGTTGCATGACATTGTCTCTTCATGCATGATTTAGAGATTGCTGCCCACTTCTAGTCATCTTCTTCAGAAATTACTTAAAACACACAATGTAGAAAGAAAACTAAGTTAAGGAGCATGGATGCTGTGACAGTAACTTCATAGTGTGTCAGCATCAGAGTGTCATGAGCTAAACAGGTTAAAATTTGTTAATTCAAATGCCTAAGGAATCTGGTAAGGGGCAGGATATGACTGCTAGAGAAAAGTTCTCTCACCTTCTGTGAATACATCCTCTGTTAGAAACTGTTCAATATCCTGGAGGTGAATTGCACTGGAACTTTACAAGGCACCCGGATCATCCATCTGGCTGCCTGTCCTTTTAAGGAAAAGAATTCTGGGCAGAGGGCACTTGGACTCGGTGGTGGAAACTTATTATTAAAGCAAGTTTATGCAAACAAAGATTTTGACTAAAAGACTTCCCAGAAGAAGGTTACTTTATGGAAATGTTCAGGTGTTCAGTGCTGGGATTGTTCTTGTATTTGGACACCAAATTACAAAAAGGGGAAAAAATAAGATTGCAGTAATCTGCATGAACAGGATTAAAAAGTAGATTAAAGGAAAAGTTCAGAAGTCAAAGATGGACAGAGGTTCAGAGTAACCTGAAATTGCTATCCAAGATTTTTGGGAGGAGAATCTTAATCTTTTTGGAAAATTATTGTTCATGTATTCCCTAATTAATACATTGGGTCTGTTAGACGTAATCAGCCAATTATTTTTAATGCAAAAGGACTTTGAGGAAAACCCTCTGACACCAAGAGGAAAGAAAAGGTTCTGTGGAAGTTTTGTATTTTAGAATCACTGCTAAAATAGAGGTGCTATTTTGTTAGTGAGAAAAGTCAGTGAAATTTAAAACATTGATTTCCTGAGGAGTGCCACTATGATAAATTCCCTTTGTAAAATACTTAAGTCACCATTCAAATTTTGCACTGTGCAGTAACCCATTTCTCTAATACTTAAACATTTTAGGGAACAATCCACTTAAGGGGCAACAATTTGGTGGTAGCAAAGAAAGATGACATTTGTATGATCCAGATAGAGGAAAAGGAAAGGAAGAAATGCTGTGAAATAGACACATTGTGTTTGCACACACCTGAAAAAAGATTTTTATGTGATCATAAGATACACAGGCAAATATCTG
The DNA here is from genome assembly GCF_035582795.1 of Mycteria americana. Taxonomy (NCBI): domain Eukaryota; kingdom Metazoa; phylum Chordata; class Aves; order Ciconiiformes; family Ciconiidae; genus Mycteria; species Mycteria americana. Next base: position 7,511,589 of record NC_134373.1, on the reverse strand, counting down.
CTTTAAATTATATTTAGCCAATTAACATCAGCACTAACGTATGGATCTTTAAAGCTGGATTCAGCCTTTATATATTTTCATGTCCATTTGCTTCAGTTTAGCAGCATGAGCTACAAGCCTGAGGCTATGCAGTCTGGTTCCTTGTTTGTACCCTCAGGTGTACAGTGACTACTCTACACAGAAAGCAGGTAGATCTGGGAAATACTGAGCCTTCTAGTGTAAGGACTCCTGGTGCATATGCTGATGCATCCATGGCATGGAGATACTCAGCCCACTTGATTTGATAATTTGTTTCTAAGAATCTAATTTTTCCAAGAAAATGTTATTGTCTCTGTATATATGTTACTTTATGGCTATAGCTGCAAACATTGTTTAGTCTGAATGGTATTTATATGATTTATTGTCTGCTGCTCCCTCTGACTTTGTGGAGCACAAATAGACCTAACTGTCTTAATAATGAATTATTGTGAGGTAATTAATCAGCATCTCCTGGTTCAGACGATTGCCTCCTGGAACTTACCATAATTCACCTCCATCAGCCAATACATATAGACTTTAATTGCCTCATAATATTGTCAAGACTACATCAGCTAATATTGAAAGGATCTGATTGCATCTCTTTGAGCTAAGCAACATATATTAGTGTTCTGCCCCTATTCTCATTCTACACATTTATCTTAGCAATGTCATGAGCTGGATTGAGGACACATTGTCAGGGTGCAATCAGGAGCAAGTTTGTCAAAGTGAATAGTAATTTCAGACTTGCAGTGTGAAAAGAATAACTCCCCACAAGGCAAGTTGCATAAACTACTGGGTACTGACAGCTGGGGCAGTAGAAATTCTCCTTTCAGTGAAATTACTTTTAAACACCAACATTAAAATATAACTATAATGCTTTTGCATGCTTAAAAGCTGCAAATAAATAAATCTCTGCTTTCATTTCACTCAGTGAAATTCACTCAGCTTCATTTTGGAGCATTGAAAACATTTCTGAATTTCAAGGTATACCTGATTGATTATCCGATATTTGGGGAAATTATTCAGATTTGCTTAATGTAAATGTTGTTTCTATTCTAGACCCAAGATACTTCCATATTATTTATTACTTTGATTAGTGTATTGCAGTTCACTGACACTAAAAAATGCAATCCTATTTCTTCAATTAATAATACCACAGTAATTGCATTTTTATTAGTCTTTATTTGGATGCATCCCTGTCCCTATGGAAGAATGTTTTTGAAGATGCAGTGAGGTGGAACACTTCAAATAAAAGGCCAGGCCAAATCTTCATTGAAATTAATAGGACTTTTTCCTTTGACTTCAAAGGAAAAAGCAGCATAATAATTAAACACAATTGAGGGAAAGAAGGAAAAATGAGAAGCCTTGATTTGAACATGCTTTGGAGCAGAGCATAAAGAGAGATAAGAATGAGCTCTGTGAGGTAAGAATAGGGAAGACGGAATAGCAATATTGTTCAGACCAGATAGCCAGTACTGCAGTATAGGCAGATCTCATAAGTGTAGGATGATAAGAAAATATGCTAGAAAGGACAATATTTGAAGATTTATTAGTTTGATCACCTGGTGGTTCAAGCAAATTCTCTGTCAAGGTCTTGTGGGAGCTGTTTCAAGTGAAGGGAGCACATGAACCATTAACACCATGAAGTTCCCTGATTTATTCTAAATACAGTAGAGAATTAGCCTCTTCATAATGTCTGGATTTGTACCTAAAGAGAATCTCTATGGAAAGAGATTGTGGAGTGTGGCCATACTGTGTGAATCATGTCAAAGGCATCTAAAAGCTGTGGTAGCTGGTGTCTGCATGGCCTCCCTCTTCCCAGTATTCTGAGTTAGTGTTTCAGAAGCCTTTATTGGCGGGTGAGACATTCTTTGAAGTATCTAACTAGTTCATTGGGACTCCCTGTTCCTTGGCAAAACAAGTAGGAGCCATTGTAAGTGGCGGTGATCCACAAATCCATGATATTTGCCAGGTCATCACCATCCATCCTCTGAGGAGGAAGGGTGAATCACACTTCCATCCCTTTCAAGGTCTGTAACATATTGTATGTTCCCTTTAGATATTTATTACCTCTACTGAGAAAGAGTGAGCTTGTAGAGAAAATAGCTGTAAGGATTTGTTGAATACGGAGCCACAAAAAATGTTTTGTGTACATATAAATCAAGAGTTTCATGTGAGTTACATAGATTTAGCATTATAGTGTTCTATATTATTTGTCCCTGTGGTAGGTATTGTCATGCCATGAGATTGTCACAATTCACATAACACTTTTGAAGCACCATTAGTAAAAAATAGGTGCAACACAAGCAATTTTGGATCTCTATATTATTTTATTCTCACAGTAAGATTTCGTAGAAAACTTCTTGATTTTTATCTCAAAGAAAAGGCTGAATTTTGCAGCTGCATGTTGTAAGGTTGGAATGAACATGCAGTCAGGAGAATCTCTTTGCTTAAAAAGCAGTGTTAGCTAATTGTGAGAAAGTTACATTAATAATTTAAAACAGCTTTAGCATAAAAAGCTGTGACTCAGACTAAACTAGTTATAAGGTGATAAAATAGCTAAGACTGTTGATACTTGTAGAGGAGCCTGTTTTTCTTTAAAACAACAGGGAATATTTGACTTTTGAAAGAAAAGTAGCTTTTTTTAATGCCAAGTTCTTAGTTATATCAGATGACAAACTTTCTTTAAAAACATTTTTGGGGGTGGTTATTCAAGCAAGTATTACATATAAAATATGCAAATAAATGTACATTTATTTTTAGCAATCCATTAAGAACTAGAGACTAATCTTCCTCAAGCAGTATCAACCTCCTTATGGGACTGTCATCTTTAGATATTCTTCTAAATTAGCTGCAGCTGTCCCACATTCTGCTTGGGAGAGACCTCCCCTGGGTCCTGGCTTCCATGAGTAACACCTGTGGTGCTTTCCCCATGTGTTTTTGGCAGTTGACTCTTGAAGAGGTAGTTTAGTAATTGTGCTTCTACCTTAGGGACCCCAAAAGGTCTCTGTCTACCACATACCTGGATGTTGTAAGATAATTTTTTTCTGTTTCAATATATGCTTGTCTCTTCTGTCCATGATTAGTCTTTGTAAAGCATAGAAAGAAAGGTTTTTTAATGCCTGTTTGTTACTTAATTTAATGGGGAGCAGATGGATGTAATTATACAAATGATTGCTATCAGATTTTCTAGAAAATTCTGTTTCACTTGGTGATCTTTACTGTTGTGAGGGAAACTTTTGCAGACTTCTGGTGGGCTGTGAGGTTTTTTTAGTTCTTGTTCAGATGATGCTTGCTGTGCCTCTCTTCTCATTCTCCATGTCATTTTAGCCCCTACAGGGCTAAAATTTGAAGAAATACTAAGTCACTACTCAGGAAGACTTCATGTTGAAACAAATGAGGCACAGCCAATAACCAATCAAGCTCTTTCTATTATAAAGAGGAAACACCTGCAAGTGTAAGTAGAAGTGGATTCATAACAGCAGAAAGTTTCAGATATGCTTCAGTATACCACCTCTACGCTTCATGGTAGGAGAGGTCTGATAAGATAAGGTAATTATATGTGAGTTTTTTGGGTCTGTGGCTGAGTAAAACTTCAACTTTTGTTTTTTTATGAAACAAATTGTAGTTGTTCTATCAGAGACAGTAGGTCAGAAGCAGGGCCCTTGAAACTATTTTTTTTTAGGACAAAGTGGTTCATAAAATGGCAAAAAATCAGCAAGCTAGCTGCAGAAAACTCATAGCGGAGGTTTTTTTTCTTGGTGTGTTGTAGTAATAAGTCTGGTATATTTTTAATGCTTTTGAGTTTAGGTTACTATACAGCTATGAGGTTTGTCTTGCTGTCTCTTTCTTGGGCAGGTTTACAACATACTGCCTATGCTACTTGGTAAATGTTAAGTTTTTATATTACTACATAGTGTTGGCTTTTTTTTGTTCTGCTTGGGGTCTAAGCCATTAGCAAATCAACATGTGCTAGAGACTTCCGCATTGCGCATATTTATCCAAAGTTGGAGAAAGCCTATGATATTGCTTGTGTTAGTTGTACCGAAACGGATAGAAATGATACAATTGTGTATTTGCTTCTTGAATGGCTCTTTGTTTCCATAGGTTACTATTTGGCAAATGCTTGCTGAAGAAGGCTTTGTGTGTTTTGTGACAGTGGGGGAAGTAAAATAATCAGCTGGTGAAAGAGCTCTGAGGCTCATCTTTTACTGGTTATGACAATTTTTGTTTGTTTTTTTTGATTTTAAAAATAGCTCCTATTTATGACTTTATTTTGTTCTTCTTATGGTTAAGAGCTTTTTTCTTACATGAAATTATTTTCTTAATCTAAAACCATGAAAAGGAATGGGTTTTTTTAATTTGATTTAATCTATATACAACGAAAACCTATCTGTTGTTGGAAAAAGCCTCTCTTCTAGGTGTAGAAGGACTTTAATCAGAAATGTCACAAGTCCTCTGAAATCCACATTTGTCCCCTATTAAGAGCGTACAGGGAGTCACTTGGGATATGTCCAAAAGTATATATTGTTGCCTAAAATCCCCTTAAAGAATTTTCCTGTGTGGAAACTAAAGGTAATACCTACAACTGATTGTTTATAAACAATAAGCAAATCAGTTATCTCACGGAAGATATTTTAATGTTTATTGGACTAAAACCCACAAAGGTTTAGAGAATAAGTGGTGGATGGTAGGTTTGGAAGAGTCCAGGTGTGCTCCCTAATGACATGCTGGTGGATGAGATGGTGAGCAGCTCCTTCCCTTAGCTGTCCTCAATTTCTTTCTGGCCTTTCTTAACTTCTTAAAAATATTGTATGTGCTGGAGAGATGAAATGCCACATCCTGCAAATGCTTGGAATTTGGTGTTTGTCAATTCACCTTCAGTTTTGTATGATGTCTCTTGGATAAGAGACTGAAGTAGATTGGTTTTTACCTGATGGTAAGCTGGAAGCATGTTGCGTTGTATTGGAGGTGTTAGCTTTGGTCCCTCTTGAGAGTGTACTGGCTTCCCTCCAAATAAAAAAATACTGAAACATGGTCTATCCAAATTAAAAAAATACTGCAAACCTGTATGCAGGTATTTATATAGACGTAAACTGATTAGTACATGTTAATACAACACTAATAAAAAAATCAGTGTCCTACTGGGTCAGATCCAGGCTCCACCTAAAAGAGTATTCTGTCTTTGATAGTGGCCCCCACCAAGTACTTGAAAAGCATAAAACCAAAAAAGTATGATAATTCCCAAGTACTCTAACAGTGTCCAACATCTGTAGCTCAGGGACTTCCTGAGACAGTTTGTACAGATACAGTACATCTCAATGGATTTTCTTCCTGTGAAACAGTCCAGCCTCTCCTTGAACTTTGATAGGCTTTTCGCATTCATGTAGTGTATTCAGACAACAGAAACAAGAGGAGAATGTATATCTTTCAGAGATGGAGAACTATCAATTAGAAATGACATGATAAACTGAAATTTACTGTGGGACACTGAAATTTGATTACAGTAACCTTGATCCTCTACACCAATCAATAGCTACTCCTTCAGTAGCAGTTCAAGCATCAGGCACTTTGTGGCTATTTAGAACAGAGGATAAATGTCGTTTTGATGGAGAATAGCAAACAACAACAAAGGTAGCTCAAAGCTTTTATGTTTTAAAAGTGCTTTAGTCACCTCGATTTCTTCTAATTAAAACATTGGTCTTCAATTTGTAAAGGGTTTTAAACAGTTGATCATGCTTAGATTTTCTTTATGCTACCTTTTTGGAAAAGTACCAACCACTCTGTTCAGGATAAAAACAAGATGCAGTAACTGCTTATGGACTGAGCATATTTCTCTTCTGATATTTCCCTGGAAAGAATTGATCAAAAGTAGGTTGTTTTAGGTTTCAACCTCCTTAAAAGTTGGGTTTTTTCCTTTTTTTTTTTTAACTAAGCCTGTAATAATAAGAAAAAAATAGAAAACTTTAAAAATATGGTTATATAGAAATTTGTCATCTAAAAATACAACTCTATTTAAAGGGACACTGTCAAGATATCAGTCCCATACCAGGGTGGGGAAGGGCAGCAATTAAAGCAGTTTTAACTCTAACAAAGCCCTCCAAAATGCAACAGAATTTTCAGTCGTCTTGGTGTTGATTTTTCTGACCTGCCTTCTACTTAGCAATAAAATACACCTTGACTTTCTCAGGTCCTGGGCCAAAACATGATCTGCTGCTTGTCAGTTATGTAGCTTCAAAATGCATAAGGAAAAGATGTGGCTTTTGGTGTCTTCTGTTTTATTTTGCATTTCATCCCTTGTCTGTGTGTTTAATTTTTATTTCAACATGGGAAAAAGTGCAGCAGCTGGAAGAGAGAGAAAGTCCTAATTTGAGAAACTTCTGTGTCCTCAGAGAAATAAGTGGTTGGGGTTTGACACCCCCCCCCCCCCCCCCCCCGTGTCCCCCATCTGGAGTATTTATATTTTGCATCGAGTATTTATTTTTTTTAATGATTTAGCAGAATATTGAAAATGTTGAAATAGAGCATAGTATGATACTTGGACGTAAACTATTTAGCTGGTACCATTTCATCCATCTGTTATTGCTATCTCCCAAGTACAGTGCTTACCAGGTGTGATAATGTTTACTTACTTGGCATAGTGGCAACAGTTTCATGTGGCAATCTTTTAAGTGAAACAATTTGAAAATGGTTTAAACTGCCAGTGATATTTTTCATTGCCTGGCAAGTGATAAATCTTGAGTATTTGTCCCTCTTTTATTACCTTTATTGCTTGGAACTACCTCCTCCTTCAATCTACAGTCATCTTTTCAGTAGGAGTGTTCCAAACTTTAGTGTAGACTATCCTATCTGTTGTAAATACCATCAGAGATGTGAAAATAAGTTATTTATTCTTACTGCCTAATCTCTGTTAGACTATCTTCTAATAGGCTGTGGGTTTCCATACAAAGCTGACCAACATTTCGAGTAGTTGCCAAAATTTACCACTTCATAATTTCTGCTAGAAATGTTTGCTTAGCTGTGGAAATTACACCTGGGGAAATAAAACTAGCTTCATGGCTTGGAAAGTGTCCTCTGTTTCAGGGCTGGCTTTGTTTTATATAAAGCTGCCAAGGAAAGATTGTTCCAGAAATAGCTCCTCTTTTTGACACAGCTGCTTGTATTGGAGCTCTGATAAAATAGTAAGTAGCTCTAGGATGGGGAGAGGAAAATAAAAGCTAACCACTGCAGACTTTACATGGGACTGCAGGGTCCTGAATCAGCAAGGCATGAAGGATTGCTTTTCATTGTTGTTGGAAATAGCTCTTATAACTACCAGTCTCTTCCATGTAAATATTCACTTGTATCTTGTGGACATTTCAGACCCATCTCAACGGGCCATCTTCTGTGTACATCATGTCTTTCAGAGGATGGGAGCAAGCCAGAGCTGCATGAGTGCTGGTGTGGGGGTTTTTGTGTACGCGCGATTTGGATGCGTTTTTTACTCATGTAGCAAGTGTTTTGGAGGCTTTTGTGGCTCAGCAGTTACGGCCATTCCCTTTATGTTTTAAGGTAAAGTGTACTTCGGCTATTCTATGAAAGCATAATCTAAACTCTGGTGTAAATTGTTAGGAAACCTATGAAGTCATGACCCCAGAACAATGTAATAATTTAATTCTAGGATTAATGCTCTATAAGTTTAACGTGTCACAGTGGCTTAAGAAGTTTTCTCGTCAGGCTGGAATTTGGCACTGAGGCAGCAACGTGCCTACTTAAACACATTGATGCACCAGCTTTCTTTCTCATTGCTTCCCATATAACTTCTGAAAGATGCCAAAGATAAGTGAGTCATCTTGTGCCTTTTCCTACTTCTCCTAATGAGTAGAAACATGCCTATTACTACAAGTGGGGAAGCTTCTCCCACCAGTACCAAAGAATCAAAAAGATTACTCTCAATCTTAAAATAGCATATAGCTGTGGCCTGCTTTGTGGCTGTGAACACTGTCTCTCTTCGGAAGGTGTGCAGTTTGGTAGAGCATAGAAGACAGAATTTACATTACTACTAAATGCCTGTAAGCTGGAGTTATTTGTTCAACTGGCTGGCTGGAAAATGCCAGTGTCTTAGCAGTAACTGAGAAACCAGGGCCTGCATTTAAAATAAACAGGGAAAGAGGGAAACACAAACAGAATGCCAAACAAGAAATTAATAAATCGCCCCTCCCATTGCATTTGTTTTGGGGGTGGGTGACTCATTTCTTGAATGTTTTATTTTTAAAAGCTTGATTTGACTTGGTTGATGTGTCCTTTCAGAACCTAGATTTTTCTATTTTGTCTTGTATTTTCCCTGTTGATTTTAATTATCATGGTGTCAAAAAGTCAATATGCTTTTGTAGAACTAAGTAGAAGCTTCCTAAGGTATTTTTTTAATGAGTGCCTGACTACAGGGGGGAAGGAGGGAAGAAAATAAGTAAATACTGTCATAGTTTGTCTACTTTAAAAGCTCTTCTAATACCTCTTTTACTGCATAGATTCATGAATTTGATCAGAATCCAAACACGTTTCAAGCCGTCCCTCCAGTCTTAAGCCTGGAGATGGCTAATTCAAAATTACCTAGTGGTGTTTACACAGTCTCTTTCCAGGAAGCCCTAATGGTGCATCAGAATCCACTTTGTTTTTCCAGAAAAATCAGTACTTTATGGTATTCTGGAAAACTTCAAGTCATTACTGTGCCAACCTATTACAGTTAATATTTTGGCAAAATGAATCCATTACACCAAACAATTTCAATGGATTTCTTATGCAAATTCTACAGCAGATGGTCAGATGTGTTGATTAGCTTGGCCTGTTGGAAGAGTGTAGACTGCACATTTAATATCGCCATCCTCCTTTGGGACAATCATGTTCGGGTTATGTCTTTGTGGCTATTAGCTCACAGCAAAACCTGTTTCAGCTCTTGCCCTGACTTGTTTCAGCCTGAACTCAGGTATGGCATAATATTTGTGATTTTGTATCCTTAATATGTTTGTCTACCGATACTGCTGCTACACAAATTCATAGGACACCTTTATTAAATGCCTAGCACGGTTGTGGAAAATGAAGATTACAGACATGGATGGATATAACTGCAATTTACATTGCAATATATTTTAGTCTTGTTTGTGAGTATCTTTGCCCACTGCTCACCTGGCTGTAATACGTATGAGTACCTAACTGAACAGTTATTTACTAGTGGTAAGTCTGTTGGACATAAACTTGGGAGAAGGTAAATCTCTTGGCTCTGTTTACCTTTATCTTATTTCATAAAATATTCATGCTCGTAATCTTTGCAGCTCAGACACTGAAAGATGAGCCAAAAAAAGAGGGAATAGTTCCTCTGAACTCTACTGAGGCACTCGGGAGTCATTCTGATTCATGTCTAGGGATTTCACAAGGATTTGACATGCTTGATCTTTAGCTTGTAATTAATTGTCAGAGCTGCTATCAGCTTTAAAAATCGGTTTCTACTAACTGGCCAAAAATAGCAGCGTTGGTCTTTCAAACCATTGCCTTTTATGTGTGAAATCAATTGCACCAAGAGCATGTTCTTTTCACAAGTAACAAAAAGAATCATGTTCTATAATGTCATCCGATTTGTTTTGAAAATTTTAGCACTTCTCATTTCACAATGCTTTCTGTGCATGGTAAGGGTGTGTTAAATTTAGTCTCATCAAATACTTGGTTTGAGGAAAGAAATCTGCCTCTGGATAGTCCCTGTAAAATTACTAGATATACATGATTTCTCTTTATTTTAAAATTTGTTTTAATGCAGTATGTTCTGTTAAGACACTCAGATGAAGATAGCACTCTTTTGCTCCTGAAAGTGCTATTTTAAAGATTGTCATCTCATCCTTCTTGCTGTCAGTGCATGCCTGATAGTTAATAAAAGCTTGGAACTGGTATAGTTTCAAGCTATTTTTCTCCCATTTCCCTCTTTGCTGCAATAAAAAGAATAGGTTCAGTTAGATGAGTCTTTGTCCCTGCAAATAATACTTTCTCTTTAAAGAAGAGAAAAGGTATAGAAATGGTGGAAACATAGTGAAGCTTCCTGCAACTGCCACACTGCTAATCATTGCAGCATATCTGGAATTCAGATATTACCCACCAGTGATACTCTGCATTGAACAAGTATGGGTGTACCATGGTAGAAAGGTGTACTGCAGCTTCACCTTTATCCGTGTGGAAAGAGCATTGGTGGCAGAAGCGTCTCATCAGCATGTATACGTGCTCCACTGCATGCGCCTTTGCAGCCTGACTCGGTGCATGTCATCTGTTGGTCCCACTTCAACCACTGGGAATGACCCTTAGGAAGCGTGTGAGGCTGCCCAGTTCTTGCTTAGCCCAGGGGATTTGAGGAATTAACAAGACTAAAACATAGCAATATGTCTATCAAAGATATGCAGTAGACCTTATTAGACCTAGCAGACATGTGCCAGTCCTGTCTCTTCTACTCTGAATATGAGAACAAGAAAGATACTGGTATTACAGTGCATGTCGTCAGAGAAGAAAAAGGTAATTTGTCAGCTTACTTTCAGTTAACTGTTTTCAATAATGTTGACATTTTCATCATCTGTTTGTTGAGAATGTGGCTCCTCACATTGAAAACTGAGACTTTTTGCAGTAAATGCAAGTATTTTTTTTGGCTCGGGTTAGAAGAGAAATATATTTGAACGTGCCCAGCTGTAACATTAATTTCTTTAATTTGTAATCTTTGAAAAGGTGGAAACTTATTAAGGGTTATTAAAGGTAGAAAAAAGTGTTGTTATTTGCAGTATTAAATTATTTTTTCATTTTCAGGAATCTATTTTCAGAGATACCAGGCTGTATTTTTTTCTGTAGCAGTAGGAAGTACTACTGCCTGTCTCAAGAGAAACCAAAAAAGGAAAGATGAGCTGTTCAGATGAGACAATTCGCACTTCTGTCAGTTTTCAATGGCTGGTGATCCAGATGAGGAGCTCCACAAAAGTTAACAAACAAGCAATCTTCCCTCGGCCCTGTTCTCCAAGTCATCCTCTAAATGCCCTCAAGCTACTTTTTTGTGAGGAAAGCTTACTCTTTTCTGTTGAGTGGGAGTTCAGAAAATGTTTAGTTGTACTGATTATCTTTAATTAAGTGATCTCTGTTTTGCAAGACTGAAATTCATCTGGCCGTCCTGTTCTGTATAATTACCTGTCACTACAAAGAGAATACATTAAGATGGAAAACCGAGATGGACATAAAATTCTGTCTTATCTGATCTGTAAGGTTTATCAACAGTGTATTTCATGGAACTTGATTGTATCCAATCAAGGATTCAGGAGGCTCCTGGTATCATGTGAGAATACTTCTTTAAAGAAAGTGTACTTAATCTTTTTGTATTTATATTGATGAATCAGCAATACTATTTTTGTTGCATCCTATAGCAAACAGTGAAATGTGCATGTAACAGTACTGCTTGAGTCTCTCTGGTAGTTTTATACAGGAATCTCCTTTTAATACTGTTTGGTATGACTACAGTGTTTTACTGGCAAGCTGTCAAGTATCTGTGTATGATACGTTATTTTGAATCCTATGGAAATACCTTGATCCGGCCTGTCTTTTCTTCTAAACACGGATAGCTGTTATTACAAGAGATACAAACAATGCATGCAAGGAATGATGACATCTGGGAAACTTTATCTTGCTCCTGGAGACACATGTCAATCTTTTTACAGCACATTTCTCTTAAATAGCAGTAAAACCCAGAATGGGCAGAACATCACTTGACCCAATTAAAATACACTGATACAAATCTAACATAGCTGTGGGTTTAGTTGTGTATATAAATATATAGCTGTAAATGTATATTTAAATAATCATAGTGTAGATGTAAATATACTTATGCATACTTCTAGGCATACATATACATGTATATATCTGCATAGAAAATGCAGAGCAGCCAAATGACCTTCTAGATGGTAGAATAAAATGAATAGCTTTATTAAGGTCTTAGTTCCTCATAGAAAAACATTGAAAAGTAGAAGAATTTGTACTAAGGTTTTAACTTGGGGCTTCAAGTAGCTGTGTGTGGATAGTCAAATATGAACCAAATTCTTAAACAGAGGAATCTCTACAGAGATAAGTTGAACTCTGTTAATATACATCACCAGATGGTCTGCCCCAAGTTATTTTTATCAGGTTTGTCATTGTGCAGTTTTAGAATGGTTAATATTTTGTGAAATTTAGGAGTCTTAAAGAAAATAATTCTTTTATTTAAAGAGATGTTTGCCCTTGTTTTAAGAATAGGAAAAAATAATCTTGAGTCAACCCTATGGACTCTTTTCCTTCCCCTTCAACGTTCAATTTTTTCATTCTTCTAAAATTTTCTGAATAATGTGCATATGAACTTTGTCATTTAAAGTTACATATATTTTATAAAGTTACATATATGATACGTATATTTGGAAGTTTTGCTGAATTTGACTTTGAAGTTGTTCATTCAGCTTCTCTTGATTTGCCTGGGACTGTATACACAAGTGCATGAACTGAGCTGTTATTAGCCTGTGCTTTTTCAGTTACTCCTCTTCTACTGTTTATGGCCCCTAATTAACTCTTGCTTGCCTACTGTCTTTGCAAAACATGTTCTTTTGCAGAGTCACTTTAAATCACCCAGCATAACAAACCTAAGCGTATATAAACACATGCACTAAAGAATGTGTAAGGTTATTTACAGCCACCAAAATAACAGCTTCACACGTGTTAGAAATTAGACAGCATAGCTACAGCTCTCAAGTCCTCCTTTTGCCCTGTGTCCCTGAGTTCAGCTTTTAAAAGTCAGAATGAGCTACTGACCAGTTGGCATTTGATAAATATGACCCCTTTATCCTTGCAGGCCACTACAGGCTTTACTTTGATAAATACCTAGCAAAACATCCCCATTACTCATTCTTCAAGAAATAAAGTGTGACACTGGGCACTGTGGCTATTATCTCCCACCCACACTTGTTTTTCTTCTTTTGAGCGAAACCTTGGTCCTTTTATTCATTAAACTGGTAAATGCTTTATGAAAGTCTTAAGGTTCTCATTAGTGGGTGGGTTTTTTATTTAAAATTATGAAAATGTTCTGTCTTCTACGAATTATATGGTTTGGCACTACTCCAGAAGAAAAGCTTAATTGTTTAAATACTTTTTGAATTCATTTTTTCCCTGTTTTTTTGAATAGTCTGTACTAAGCCTTGAACAGAAACCTGTGGTGGAACTGCAGAAATGAAGGGGAACAGAGCTGACCCAAAGGAAAGGTTCCTTGGGGAAATCCTATTATAGTTAAGCAAATGCAGCAGGTTTTGAGCAATGCCATTTGGCCCATCTGCTCATATATGTCTATCACAGGGTGTGTGAGATTGGATCTGGGAATATCTTGAATACAGTCAGGAGAGCCAGGAATTGGGAGCCAAGACCCTTTAGAGAAGTGTCTGTAAGAGGAGCCAGCTGCAAGCTGCTGCTTTCCAATGACTTCTAAAGGTAACTGGATCAGTGTTAGTCCTGCCTTGCATTGGAGCAGAAAACTATTGATCAGTTGGCCAACGTGTTGCTGCTCTGAAGGAATACTTCCAGGTTCCCCAACCTTAGCCTCCTTTAGAAAACCGTGGGACTGTCATTAACAAAAAATGAGAGATGCAGTATGAAGTTTTAAGCATTAAGAACTTTATTTCTTGCTTTTAAGTCTCATCGAGTTCACATTTTTCATTTCTTGAATGCTAAGAGTAGGAGAGCTTCATATAACTGTATCTTGAAACTATGTTTGTGCTTGGTGGGCAGCATATATTACAGAATTGGTAGCAAAGAGATCAGGTTTGTGGATTTTTTTACTAGAGATCAACATGCTGCTGTACTGTTGGGAGAAAGTAAAGATGCCTGTGTGTAGGTTCCCAGATGGTGTTAGCAAAGTAAGGTGGCAGACAGACCTTTTGTGAGCCAGAGCAGAATTGGTCTTGGAATAAAGCCTCTCGGTTGCAGTTCTTTTCTTTGCTTCACTGACAGAATTGCTCCACCTTGTCCTCTTAATGTAGCTGTGTGTGCCAAATCTGGGTAAAGGGATCTGTATCCAGGAGGAAGGAAATGCTGATATCTCCTTGGGTTCTTATTTTCTTTTGTGAGATAAAATAAAACTTTCAGTGGCTTTGTGGGGCTGAAGCTGGCACTCTTTAGTTATATATCCTTCTTACATAATTTTAATACACACTTTGAATTTATCATTAGAGAGAAGAATTGAAATACTGACTATAAAATGCAAAGGCAAAACCATATATGCCATGCATATAGCTATGTGTTTACTTAAAAATAATGCTTTAGACCCTATCCCTCCTGAAGATGTTGGCAGAGATAGCAGAACCCCTTTGCCTTTAAAGGAGCTGGGCTTCAACTGTGGAGGGATAAATGCAGTGTTTTCCTGTGGCCTACAAAAAAGGTGGAGTGATGAATATACTCAATTACACACACGAGCATTTACAAAACTTGCAAAGAACAGTTTAAGTTGTTCAAACTTCCTTCCATGAAGTGTTTGTGATTTGGTCTCTCTTCAATCAAGAGTACTTAGGTAATTTTTCTCCTGTGTGGGGAAAGGTGTTGAAGAAGGAAGCAGATATGAAGAGGGCAAATTGAACAGCCAATATTGCCAGTAGTAAATAACATCTTCAAAGTCTGCTTGCAGCTTGTAAATTAAGGGTGCCAACTCTTCCTTGAGCTACAGTTAAGAGAACAGCCACAAAACATAAGAAACCTAGTGACTGTGAGGAGAGATGGTAGGCATTTTAATTGGTCCCTTTTTCCAGAGGTCTAGAATTAACATACTTCCCTGAATGATCCAAGCAGGAACACGTATAAAAATCCTGAAGGCAATCTGTGGTTGCTTTAAACTATTTCCAGTATTTTACTGCAGCTCCAAGTTGGTTGGAACCTGTTTTCTGTTTGCCTTGGGGAAAGATGTAGTAGATTGCAGCATAAATTAAATTTCTCTATGGAAATACTAGTGGGAAAATTAAGGATTGAAAACTGTCAGATTCAATTGTGATGGAAATTCAGTCACAGCTTAAACAATTAGTAATGTACTGGATTATTCATATTTAGATAGAATCTTGTACTGTAGTGCTTGAAACATATCTGATAACATTTTAGGGAAGACATGAGTGGCTATAAAGTATTAGATGCATCTGTGTAGCGACATACTTTATTTTGAGGAGTTTTTAGCCTCTGCTAGCACCATTATTGCCTTAGTAGAGTTCCTGCAGTCAGTGATCTTATTTTAAATCCTTCAGAATTTTACCTTTTACAGAATATAAAGCAATTTAGTCTGAAGAAAAGTATGGGTATAATTTGAAATGCTAGTCTTCTATTTCTAGAAGATAAGCATCTTCTAAGCATGGGGGGGATGGGACAGCAAAAGAACTGTTAGACAATCTCATTCCTTATTTTCAGGATCTAAGTGTGGATTTTTTTGGTGTTGCTAACTAAGGGTTATCTCACTGTTGATGTAAACAGATTTTTCCAAATAATGTATAACATCTCAGGCAAGATTATCTTGATGCTGAACTGTACTCTTAGTGCAGTAGCCTTCAGGGCACAGTGCTGACAGAGGTTATCTGTATGATCTTTGTAGCCTGTGACTGAGAATCCAGGTTACTCGTGTTCAAGTGATTGCTGGAGAAAGTATGCCTGAGTTTCTTTAAGTCCTCCTGATGAGCACTAATTAAACCAGAGACTGGGTGCATCTAAAAAGAAAAGCTGGTCAGTGGTATGCAGGTGGTGGGTGGATGTTGTGGATTACAACAGCTCTGGATTACAGGAAATCATTGGCAAGAAGACTAGGTTCTCTGACACATGAACCCAAGCTTAGTTTTTATTTCTAATTTTCTAGCTTGGGACAGCTGTCGTTTAACTGTCCTGTAACCTTCCCCGGAGGGTGTAGGAGCAGGTTATAGCAGCAGGGGGGCTCTTGCTAAGAGCAAAGGGGGAAGATGTACAAGGTGGAAGATGCTGCAGTTCTGACTTGTTGCTCTTAAGCATTGAAAATCATATAAACCTCCTGCTCTTAGAAAGGTGTAATTCTATGAATTTTGTTGTATTTAGAGCAAAGACAGGATAAATGGAGATAAATCTGCAAGCAATTTTAAGAAAGTTGCTGACTAGCAACATTGCTTTAAGCAGGTTCAGGTGGGGCAGGAATAATGTTCAGATTATGTTTTGAAAGAAGGGCAAAGATGACACTGATAACAGAGGACACAACAGCTATGTTATGTATGGTGAAGCGTAGAGAAGATAAAACTGAAATATAACAAGCACTTTACAATTTACAGCTCTACAAAATGACATGGGCTGGTTGTAGGTCCATCAGTCTTAACGGCTGTTATGACATAAATGATTCTTAATTGCATTGCTCTACAAGTTAAGTCAATGAGACAAAAACTAAACTGAAGCAGGTAGTGCACATGCCATAAATGTGCTTCACTGCTTTACAAGCGTGTGCTTTAGAGAGCAACTATAGAAAGTTTTGAATCAATTTTTGGCAAGGAGCTATGTGGTCCAAGCATCTCCTATCACTTTCTCAAAAATGATACAAAGGTTATATGCCTCTTTACTTTGTTCTTCCTTCCTCTTTATTTTTCTTCAGACTGTTTTTATACATACATGCATAAATATAAATTGCATAATCAGTATATATAGTATACAAGTGATAAGAATGTCTTGGGTTCCTGCCAGTAAAAGGAATTATTGGACAATGTGTTGGAAAATGTGCGTATAAATGTACACAATCCCACAGCTTCTACAGCAACTTTGTTATAGTGTATCCACCTATCTATATTTATAAGTGAGGTCAAGTGAGTTGATGTGGGTATAAATTATGCATGAATATAGAAATGGACTTTAAAAAGTACAGCTATTGCAAAGATACTGTGGAAAGTAACATGCTGTGCTCGAGCAGTCTCTTGGGCTGTGATACTTTTTCACTTGCCTCCTAGCAAAGGGTTTTAACTCATATGTTAACTGAGAATTTAATTTGGATGTCTGAAGAGTTAGTTTATTCCAGCCTCTCACCTCCTTCAGGACAGTGCTAGCAAGAATGGCAGACTGCAGCATGTATCTGCTCTGAAGCAGCTGCTGTTTAATGCTGGTCCATTAGACTTGAGTTTACTGCTCCACAAATTCACTCAAATTGCGGTGACACCAGTGCAAGTATGGCCTCTTCAGACTTGGCTGATTTCAGTGGTAGTCTGAACTGGGCCTACCAAGAGCAATTAGTAATTTGTTGGAGTATTTTTTTGGTGTCTGTGTGTGTGTTTTTGTGGGTTTGGTCTTTTTTTTCCCCCCAAGGGCTAGTAAATATGGGCCATCCTTGCTAAATTGCACACATGTAATAGTACGAATGCTCATAAATCCATATTAACTGCAGGGTGGAAGGGTGTTTAAAAGTCACTGTCTTAGCTTTTTTTGGTTTTTTTCATTGACCATTAAATTTTTTAGGAAATTTATAGTCCTGTTCTAGGAACACAGAAGTTCTGACTCCCCCTTGTACATACAAACTTGCATAATAAGCAAATACTTTTTAAAAGGGTTGCATTTCTGTTGATCCTGTACTTACAGGATTGAGTGAGGATCTCAACTATTATTTCTGTTGGCACAGTCTGTAGGTGTGGAGGAATTGGAGATTTGTTTGTTCTTTCACAATTCAAGAGAGTCCCAGTCTTACCCTCTGCCATTTTTGTGAAAGGAAATAACCAAACACCAAAAATTTCTGGTTGAGAGATGTGTGACACAATGTTTTGTGGTTTGGTTTCTTTTTGTTTTCAACTTATTGAATTCCACTGGGGAAATTCCATTCCATGCAGGGATGTGTCACAACAGGGAAAACTCTCCATAGTAAAGAAATTGAAATTAACTTTAAATACAAATATGGAACCTGGAACTTGAAAGCAAACAACACAAGTGCTGCACAAACCATTAAATGGTGGGAGTACTGGGAACACACAAAGGCATCCTAGAGTTAGGAGTAGTGGAAAATGTCCCTGTGGTCTGCAAGAGGTAGTGAATTAAAGAGCCTTCTGAATGGACAGAGGAAGGTTGTTTAGGGGACTACTGGCTATCACGAGTGATGGGAAAACATTGAATCTTGTGTGTTTTGTTTTAATAGTAATGAGAACACTATCAATAGTACAGAAATTTTAAAGCAGGAACAGCTATTCCCCCTCACTGTAATGGAATTAGGCCTAATTTCAAAGGAAGTTAAAGCTGAGAGTAAAAACCAAACTCCAAAAACTGAGTAGTATCAGAAATGAATATCTAGAACATCTGTTCTTTAACCTTTCAAATAACATTTCAGTGTGTCGTACCTCCTTAGATGGGAATGTTTCAAAATTGCTATTAAGTACACAAGAGTAACAAAATCTCCCCAAACTAGCCACCTCCATGTACTTTTATGAAAAACAACATACAAAAAAGCCTCCTGTCAAAGGGGTGAAAAAGTTAGTACTAAGAAACTAATTTTCCCCATGTTGAATAGCATTGCCAGGAACAAAAAGTAATTGCTTAGTGCACCAAACAAATAATTAGTTTATAGATAGAATCCAGAAATGCAGATAATTATGTGATGTATCTTTGAAGTAGAGCAACATTTTCTTCTGATCATTAAAAGCAGATGTGCAAGCTATTTATACAGATGGTACTAATGAGTTAACCTAAACTTGTAATCACTCAGACTTCTTTCTTTGGCAGTGTATCTGGTTTAAGGATAAATGAGCATGGGCAGTTGTGGCTTCTAGAGTCAGAACTGAAACAGCAGAGCATTAATAAGTGTTCAGCTGCTTTTGATTGAGGCACAAAGGTCAAGAACAAGACCCCTGTGACTAATTACACAAGTATTATTTCATATTGTTTTCATTTATATTCACAAAATAAATTCTAATTCCAAATGAAAGATAGACTATGCTTAATTGTTTACAGTAACTTAGAATTGGGTTTGTAGTCAGTGATTGCTTAGTCTTAAAATAAAATATAACCCAGAATCTTGATAAAGCTTAATTATTTTGTAGATTGAGCTCTAAGCCTTGCATTTGTGTGGGTCAATTTCTGAGATGCCTCCTTAAATTGGAGATAAGTTTGTCCTGATTATACAAAGGACAATTTTACACTTGATAAATATACACATAAATGGTATTTG
This sequence comes from Mycteria americana, assembly GCF_035582795.1. Lineage (NCBI taxonomy): Eukaryota > Metazoa > Chordata > Aves > Ciconiiformes > Ciconiidae > Mycteria > Mycteria americana. The sequence continues at coordinate 7,492,388 of NC_134373.1, read as the reverse complement.
CAGTGGATCTTTAATATTTTGGTAATGTGTACAAAATCAGATTAAAGGTGTGTGGGATTTCTTTTTAGGAATGGCAGTTATTAAGGGCGCATTGGTTGGTGCGCTTTATCTGGAGAATTAGGTTTCTCGTTTACAGATTGAGTTAGTGCTTAATAAGCAGTTTTAGAACAAGTTTTCTTGCAGCATCTATCTTGAAATGGCAGTATTTGTTTCTAGATGACAGGGAAGAGAAGGCTGCTGTGCTATCCATCCTAAACTGAGCTCATCAGCAGTGTGGTAAACTGAGGAGAGTAGTGTTTATGAGCTTGAAAGCTAATAAATATTTAGGAATAATAGTGTTCAGTCACTGAAGTAATGTGTAAACAATTATTATGCACCCTAACGATCGCTGGGAGTGAGATTCACTGTTTACAGGAGCCAGTAGTATCCAAGTGGTACTCAATGGACTTTCATCAGAGCTGTGCAGAGAGACTTTTGGCACCCTCCCTGCCTTCCTGTCTCTTTTCAGTCATTTCAACTGCAGACTGTCACCCTAGCAGCAAAGTTAAATTCTTCCTTCAAGTGTCCTTTCTGTGCTGTTACTCCATTTCCCTGTGCTCTGGATCAACTCCTGCGTGTATTTCTGTTGCACCAGTCCATAATGTAAAAAGCATTATGTTCTACTGGGATATTAAATCTTCTGAGCAGCCTATGCTCAATTTAATTATTGATTTATATTTTTAAGTCATCAGAGCCCTGCTTTCTCTCTTCATTGAGAACATTCCATCTCCATCCTAAGTCCAGCAAGAAATCAGAAAATGTTAAATGTCAGAGAACTAAAAAACAACCAAAACCCAAGAAATAAAAGTCCTCCTGGGCAGGTCTACTACTACTGTTAGTGTCCTACTGATGAAATGAATTTTGGAGTACAAAAGGTGCTTGAATATTGGAGTTGTTATTTCTGATTCTTATCTCTCAGAATTTTTCTATGGCTGGAAACAGGAGCAGTGGTATATGTCTGCCAAATTACTTCCTACAATTTCCCTTGGCCTCTTAACACCCCCTCCCCCCCCAACCACCCAACACAACTTGTAGAAGAGACAAATTAGTGTGTTCACATAGTGAAGAGACTCTGTCTCTGCTTAACTTCAAGAGAAATGCTGAAGTATCTGGCCTTGTTGTCTTTGTATCTGGGGATGGTTTATATGTAGTAGTTGTTTTAAGGTAGAAAAAGGTACCTTTTTAAAGAGTCTAGACAATGTCTTTGAGTAGACTGAAGCATCACATAATCTATGAACTCCTTGTGGTGATTGACAACAAGAGTGACAATTAATTCTAAATCTGTCTGTGGTTTTGTGAAATTGATACCTTCTTGCTAAAGACTAGAATGAGATCATCAGCTTATTTTCTTAGGCTTTCTAATAGTAACAACTAAAGGTCAATACTGAGCTGGATTATGTTTGAATCGTTCATGATCTAATGCTCTGCATCCAATTACCAATCTCCTGAAAAATCTTTTCCATGCAGTTCTGAATTACTCTATTTTTGGAAATGCTGCTATTAAATGCTTATGCTGCTTGCAGAAAATGCTGTTGTAAAAAGATTAATTTTTATTCTCTGTAGCCTGATTATTGTAGTCCTATTTAGAGTCCTGAAAGACATGGCTTTTGCCTAATTAATAATCACTTCCAATTTGCTAAGTGCCTAAAAAACTGACTGCATCCACTGAGACCTCTTCTACATGAACTCTTTGAGAGGGAAGTTACAAGTTGGTTGGTATGCAATAATAAATGCTGTTAGGGTTCCTTAGTAACTCAAGTCGGGGGGGGAAAAACCCACCCCAAAGCAAAACCAACAAACAATACCTATATGGTGTTGGTTGGTTTTTTAATGGATCAAAAGTTAATCCTCAATTAGTTGTTCTGTGGCTAGACATCTCTAAAGGATTGAGCAGTGATAATTTAGGATGCTAAGAGATGTTAAATCAAAGCAAACTTCAGAAATTAAGGAAAAGAATGGTTTAGACTGACCATAAGGAAATAATCCCTTGTGCTCCTGGTTATAGGAGATTTTTCAGAGGGTATTCAAAATAATGTAAGCTCTTAGGATAGTGACAATTCAAATTTGAAACACCAGTGAGTGACATGGGGGATACCGTGATGTTGATGGAAACCCCATCAGTTTCCAAATGCTTGTAAATGGGAACAAGTGATCAGTCTGCACTAGCAGGAACCAAACTAGAGGGCGTAATAAGTTCCTTGTCTGTATTTTGGAGACTTTTTTTCTGTTTTCCAAAGATGCCTGTTTGTGCCTGATGTGCAGCCTCTGTTATAATCTTTTACCCTGATATAGCTGGTTTAAATATGCTACTGACAAGACTATTGGTTAAAAATCAAGGTAAAGTCAAGTGCTTTTACCTTTTAGCTGGCCCTTACCACACTGGTAATGTTCTTGAAAGACATGACTTGGCATTTATGAACTCTTTAATGTTCTTGTTCATCTTGTTCTTGTGTCTGTTGCAAAGTGTGGATTTTGTTTGCTGTTTGAATTTGGTATCTAAAGGAGAAGTTGTTTATAAGTGGGGTTTTTTTTAAATTTAGTACAGATTTCTTTGGGATGTCTTGCATACTTGCACTACTGATAGTGTTTCAAAATTTCACATTATTTATAAGCGTTGATGGAAATATATTCCTTTTATATTTGACTAAATGATAAGCCTTGAGCTACTGAAAGATGTCTATTCTGCCACACTTCTGTCTCTGAAATGGTACATCAGTATTTTGAAAGCAATGTAAGATTTTAGTGCTTGAATGTGAACTGAGTTTTACCATGGAGAAAGATACTGTGTTGACAACTGCCATTGAGGCTATAGGTTAAATAGCATAATTTCAGAAAGATTTCTTTTTTGTCACTTTACCAAGTTAGCCTTGAGAGATTATGCTGCCATATTCAATTAGGCACTAACCTAACAATTTGGGATAGTTTTTCATACTGCTTGACTACAATAAAAGCCATGACTGTGCCTCTGTCAGAAGGGTGATTTTTGAGCACAGAAGGGAAAAGCTTTAAAATTCCTTCTCAATTTTCTGAGATACTTCATGGTCTATCTTGATATCATTGTAAAAAAGAGAATGGAATATCTTATGATAAAAGCAAATATTGAGAGAATACTGCTGCATTACTTTACGTAGGCAGCTTATACCTTGATCCAACAGGAAGTTTTTTACCACTATTTTACTTAGTCTTTAGGTCAGGTTGTTATTGAGAAGGAATTGTATGTGTTGCAATGACAAAGCTGTGTAAAACCAGATACTACATATGACTGTCCTGTGTATTTTTTCCACTATTCCAACATGTTTTAAATCATAGTGGCAGCAACCATTTTATGTATATGCCTCCACAGAATACCTGCTATTGCACAGGGAGGTCTTGATTTAGATTAGCTTTTCAAGCGCAACTGTTTAAGGTGAACAGCCTTTTGGGTAAGACTGCTACTCTGTCACATTTTATTCTGAGACCATTTTTCCATTGTAAACTCCTTTTTTTGTCAAATCACTTCATTGCTCTGTGTGTGTCAGAAACCGGAATGAAACTATTATAACCATTTGCATTGGTGCTGTTGGCAGTTGAACTTGGAAAAGATGAAAGTCTAACATAATAATACAGTTCAGAAAGACTTCACCAGCGTTGTTTGCCCTGCATTTTGACAGTGTGTTATTTACATCACTGATCTTGCAATATTTTTCTTGGAGAAAATTTTTCCAGATGTGAATGGCATAATTACTCATGTAAACCAGGATTTGCTTTTCTGTCCCATAGTTTACTCAAGACCAGCATTCTGTCATAACAAACAGAAGTAAAAAAGAGAAGAAAGTTCAAGAATGCTTTCTCCTCAAGTTGTGAACCTTCCCCACCTTTGAATTTGGTTAATATATGCCTTTAAATTGTTAACTAATGTAATTAAATAAAATTCAACTGCTATCACAATCAGAATAATTAGATAAATGTAATGAAACAGTTGTCCTTAGTATCGGAAACCTTGCTCTAAAGAAAATACTGCTCTATCCAACTTTGGAAAAACAACATGCAGGCGTGTCCCATTACCCTAATCTTTTCCCTCTTGTAGCTGATGTTATCTATCTTCAAGGGCAAATTCTAGAGACCAATAAGAATATTTCAGTGAAACTAGAATTAAAATTGTAGTTTAATTGTGGTCTACCAATATATATACTCCAGCTTCTTAAATACTTCATTTTCGAGGATCTTTATTATATTTTGCTTGTGAAAAGGTGTTTTCGGGAACAATCAGTATTTAATGAACTACTTGAATTAAACACTGACAATAACCTTCTGTAAAGAGGTTTAAAAATATTTTAATACATGTGTAACTTCATATAGAAAATTTACCACTTCAAACCTCCAAGGCCTAAACTGCACAGAAAGATATAATTAAGTATTTGAAAAATGAAATTTGCACATACCAAGTAGGAAATATTCACTAGTCTTGGTGGGATTTAGGATATTGCATTGATTTATAGGGAAGTGAGCTGCTCTTAAGCATGTAACTATTGTCTGCTTTTTGGTGTTCAAGTCTGAGCCAGGGGTTTGCACTAACTGATCTCCAGAGCTTCCTTCCCACCTCAACTGTTCTGTGATTCTGTGGCTGCCAAGTACAGAAATTGTCTACTCATCCTTCTATATGGATCTCTTGTTCATAGTTTAATAAGCAAATGAATGCATTTCTCGGAGATCCCAACCCTGCAATATGAATTTGTCAGGCAAAACTTTAATATTTGATAAGACTCTGTGCAGGAATAAAGCTGGGTTTTGTGTTGGTTGTCTTGCCAGTAAGCTAGTACCCAGTCCTGCTTTATGAAATAAATTTGTAGACCCTCTATTTCAGAGGTCTTTTGAACCTAAATGTCTGTTAGAAGCAGACTACCAGATGTTCAGAAAGGGATTGACTTCACCTAATACTGTTGATCACTCTAATTTTTAACTGTTGTAAATCCATTGGTCATCCTACTCCAGCAGCTGTTGCTTTTGAGTCATTGGTAGGCATCTATAGTAATCGGTGTCTCTGTACTGAAATGCTGGCACACTGAGTTCTCAGGAGCAGCTTTGTTTTAGCCCAAAACCTAATCAGCAACATCAAGGAACTCAAACTGCAGCTTGCCAGAAGATGTCAGCCTTGTTTATGTAATGTATGCAAGAAATACAATGGCAATAACCTTCGCACAGATTTGTTGTCTGTCTCCTAATCCCACTAAATTTCCTCTGGTGCTCTGTAAAAGAAAACACTTTCATGAAGCTTTGTCTTTAGGCTGACAGGCACTGGAAAATTACCACAGGCACCGGCCTAGATGTCGCTCACAGTGCCACCTCTTTGTGCTACTTCAAACAGAAAATGCAAGCAAAGTGATAAGCTACCTAGATAAGTGGCCTCATATGGTCCTAGCAGTGAGCTAATAATCTGATACAAAACCTGTTTTATGCGTACCAATCTGTTGTGTGTCACTAGTAACCTTTTAATAGTGGTAATTTAAGGGACATCAAGCCATTCCTCCTGAGCACCTGCAGTTGGGTAATAATATCTCATAAAGCAAAGACAGAAACATGCAGCAAATGGCTTATTTTTTCAAGAGTGAAATTGATGCTGCCAGTAAAATTCCTCTTGAAGGGAGGGTAGAATGTTCTTTAGAGTCCTTGTCAGATTGGGTAAGAGAGCAGCTGGCATTCATGTAAAGGTAATTTAAAAAAAGTCACAGGTATTTAACCTAGTGGGGGTTCATCACTACAACAGTATTATTTCATGATATTGTGTCTGAAAATGTTCATTTTTTTGGCCATCCAATGAATGTAGGATTGCTTAATATAAATTTGACAGGGGATAAAACCACCTCTCTTCCCCTGAAAAACATATCTGCCTGTGCACACTTACTCTCTCTGCCTGTAATAGTAAATTGAAGGTCATTTTACAGCAGCATGGTTCATCTCTTTGATCTTCACATTTTCTTGTAATGACAGATTCAGAGGGGCGGCTGTCAATTCATGGCAGGCTGAACAAAATGGATATGTACCATGTGATTTGGCAAAAATGTGGCTACAAAAGCATCTATTGACCTCTGAGTTGAGTAGGTTCTGTATTTTATGACCTATGCAATCATTAACTTTAAAAATGCATTATGGTATGAAGAGGCACTTTAGAATATTAACCACTAGGACTGAGGATATTATACATTGTCCTGTAGTCCTCCTGATATACGCGAGTGACTTGGGAGAGCATTAGCGGTTGCATGCCTGCGTTTGGAGGAGAATGAGAAGATGGCGCTTTGAGGAAAAGAGAGCATCTTAAAAACTCATGGGGTTTTTTCCTTAAAAGCTGTCTGGTCAAAATGACCCAAAACTCAGATTTGTTTTCTTTGGTTGCTTATATAATGAACTCTAGACTGATAAATGCTTCAATGATGACTTTGAGGGGCAAGAGGGGGGTGGAGAGAGTCAAGACTTCTTGCTGCTGGTTTGTTTTCTCATTGCTAATGTTTTATGTGTGTGTGCATATACTGAGGGAGCATGAAGGGGTCTGTGCAGCTAATTAAAATGAATTAGAACACAGCCTAACCTAAAGGGAAATGGGAGACCCTTGTATCAGATTTGTTGGTATATTCATTTAAAAGCAGAGAACTGTAATAAGGAGAGAATGAAGGTAGATTCTGTGGCAGCTCTGCTCTGCACTTCAAATTAGAAGCTCTTGCATTTAATTTTAAGCACTCCAGAAGTATGATTTAGGAGTAACAAGGGCAAGGGAGAAGAGGAAAAGAAAAAAATTCTTCTGTTTCCTTTTTTTCCTCTTGTTTCTAAGTCTGTCCCTTGTTGGATACAAGACACTAGGTCAAACTTGCCGGCTGGGAAATCTAGGCTGAATCTGCATTACAAAAGTTTTGCTGTTGTGCCTGTAGGGTCAGAACCTTCTTGGAGCATATCCACTGTGTGATTGGGATAACTACATTTGTGCTAGGCATCCTGCTGGCAAAGTTACTGAAGAAAAAAACAAAACCAGATACTAACAAAGTGGATGTGCCTCTTGGGCACTCTGTGAGGATTATCACAGTGGAATTGTAGCATTTTCATACAAAGGATGTCATTTGAGGGTGACAATGTCATCTGACGTTTCTTAAGACCTTTAATTTCATCATAAGTTTTAAAAGAAGAGCAGAGGAACTTTGGAGAGGTGGGAAACTCATTGCCTATGATTTTCATAATTATCTTCTCCGCTAGTAACCTTTCCTTCCCAACATGAGCATACCCAGTCTGGATTGCTGTTATTTGCTGTGTCCACATGAGAGGCTTATACTGTAGCTGATTTTTTTGAAAGTTACTTTTTTTTCCTCCTGATCACGTGTCAATGATTACATTTTACCTCTAGTTTCCAGTATTACCATTTTTCTTCGTATTGTTAAAGGACTGAAGGACTACAACATGTCTGTGTGACCCAAGGCTCGTACCTTCTTGCAGTAATTGTTTTAAAGGATAAGTGAAGCGGTGATTGTGTAGGTTGTTAAAATTCTGCTACCAGTTGAAATGTGAAGTTATGCTGCCTCTAGATTTTATTGCTCTTTATTTGAATATTTCCGTACAATATTTGTCAGAGACTACACTACATTTCTGGAGGCTGGATCAGTACTCCTGCAAAACAAATGCTTTTTCTCTGAAATACACCAATTGTACATAGGCTCATGGCTCACTGTTGGCCCATGAAATGAACCATAGGGACACTACGTGCCTTGCAGTTCTTATGTTGCTTAATGTTGTATTGTTGCTTTCTAAAGTGAGCTACAGAACAGATGAACTGTCCTTTTATTTTAATCAGAAGCAAGGTGGTATGTTCTGGCCCGCTGTATTGGCTGAATTCACTGGTGGTGTAAACGTGAATGCAGTTTCTGTTAGGAAGAAGTATAGACTTGCCATAATGGATGAGACCATTGAGATTCTCTGTGAGATCACCACGTCTTTAATCATAGCCACTATCTCACAGGATAATATCATCAGACAGGTCCTTTAAACCATTCTGCAATCCAAGTGCATCCTCTACTACCATCTAAAAAGAAAATGGGGCTAGAGAAAAGGGAAAAGCTAGTTGTTCAGACTTATCAAGAAAGAGAAAAATCTCTTCTTGAGAAGTAGATGATGGTGAGAAATCCTTGTGTCTGAGACAAAAAAAAAAAGCTTTTTATTTAATAGTATCAAGAGTTTTACTTGAACAAAGCTTATTTATCACAGCCTACATAGAGCTATAATAAAACTATTAGTCATTTCTGGCAACTTTGGAAAAACCTCAAATTTTTGAATTCTTGTCGATATTTTTGCTATCTCACTAATGTAGCTGGAATTTACTAAACTTTAGTGAATTATTGTTGGTATTATTCTGCACTGACAACTTGGTACTTTCCACAGCAAACTAGTCCAATCTGTCTTAATTACATTCTCTGATTTTTTTTTTGTTAGAGGAACAGGATTATGAAATCTCGATAGAATAATTCTGATTGCAAAATATATTGTTTGGATTTTATAGAGAATTTTCAGTGCAGTTTTCAAAAATGGATCTTTTTATGACATCAGTTAATGTAAAGTAACCAATCTGGTTGGAAAGATCTGCTCTGTAATGGCTAGACTTCTTGTGAATGCGTTCTTAATTTTGGATTGAACAGAAATGTGTACACAGAAATACATCTATAAAAATATATGGTTAAGTGGAAGGTTACTAGTTTCTATGGGGGATGATGGTTACACCCAAACATAGATGCTGTTTGGATTGTCATGGGAACATAAGCATCATTTTGGAGCAAAATAAATACAGATTTATAGATTTTACATTTCCTTTCCTTATGTAGTAATTGGATATATTGGGCTTTCATAGGATGAATGCAATTATTCAGTATAAGCTGGGGTTTATCTAAGTAAAATTACTTGGACAAAGTAACCATATCATGCAATTTTAAGTAATTTGTTACATGGATATAGTTTATATAAACACAGAGTTAGAGAAGTAGAATTATTCCAATTGCTCTCAAATTAGAACGGAAGCATCTTCTGTTGGGTATAAATCAATTACTGTTTAGTCCCACAAGTGATGTATAGGGGTGAGCAGCTATGCGACTTGAGAGAAATCACAGAAGTATTGTGAAACTAATGTAACAGTAGGAAGCACTTTGAAGTAGGAATAAAATTTTTGGCAAATAAACTTGCAGAAAAGTACCATTTGCAGTAGCGAGACTATTTGAAAAATGAGTATATTCAGTTGGGTTTTGAATGGCTAGTGGTAATTTTCCTTTCCATTTGGATACTCTGTGGTCTTCCTTAGCAAGCATGCTTCATAAGCTGGCTGAACAGTAAGCCATTTCTTCAGAAATTGCATTGTATTTGAAAATGCTATTTGAAATGATGCTACTTTAAAGAATCGTTTAACTATCCCTGTTTCCAACAACCTTCCAGCGTATTTCACTGAAAGGAGTGAAACTGAGGAGATGTTGGGTTGCTGCCACTGAAATAAATGAAGATGCCAGTTTCCATTCAGTCAATAGTAGCAATCCTACTTCTTTTCTTTTTCATTTTACTTTGTCCTTCATAGTTCCCTTGCTGTCATCAAGAATGAAGGGCTCAGGGAGAAATGCTCTTTTTTTTTTTTTCTTGGAGGCATAAGTTTGACTTGCAAATAAGTTAAAGCTTGAACATTTTAACTCACCTTTAGACTTTTGTGCTTACTGTAGGTTGTTCTTAAACAGCAAACATTAAATAAAAAAACCACCATGTAAAGTATAAACCAAATCTTTGAATAATAATAAAAAAGGATCAGAGAGTTGGTGTAAAATTATAATAGCTCTGCCGAACTCGGAGAATAAGCTGGGAAGCTGGCCCAAGGAACACACAATAAATTGACTGTATTTTCTCTAGATGTGTATACGGAAGTAAAAATGTGTTGAAGTCATTATAGAAAGACTCGATAAATAATCACTATTGAATACCTCTTTTCTATTTTTTTTTTCCTGTTTGACTTGTTCAAGGATACAGTTGTATTTTTTCGTTGAGTTCATTTATTACCTTGAAATTGTTGACTAAGCTTCTGTGAATATCTTGCAACCTAGAGCTTATTGTGAGCAGTCAGCTGGGACTATTCCTTATGCAATACTCAGGCTGTTTTGATTAAAAATGTCATATGGCCTGACTATCCTTGATTATGTAACTCTCTCCAGAAACCTGATTGTAAGAATTGCTGTCTGCAGAGCCAGTAGACTTCCAGTAGTAAAGAGATGCTTTAATCAAGTTGACAAAGGTGCAGCATATCAAATATGGCTTGTTATGATGTTAAACAAATGCAGCCCTTGGATATGTGGGGTTACCTTCTTAAGACAGCTTTTCTACTGGAGATGATTGGAACATGCCTGCTTCCCACCTGCTGTGGAAAATACACATCTTTAACCAAGAAAACAATTTTAACTTTAGTTCATAAATGCTGCTGCAGTGCAATATCAGGCATCAGGCAGCAACTCATCACTTTGTACTCACTTGCTCCTCTGTGAGATAGGGTGCGTACTTTGTGATCCATCATTGTAGGTTTTTTCTGCCCATAATGTAAAAGAAAAAACTATCCCCTCCCCCCAATTAGTAGAATTAGCAATGTCTTGCATAATCTCAGAGAGGAGAATGGCATAAATTAGCTGACATAAAATTTAGAGTTTTAGAGTAATCTCTTGTTTGCTTTGGCTATCCATGCTTGGACAGTTTCTTACATAATTTTTTTTGGCTTTTTGACAAAATAAAAATCTAGTTTTTGCATGAAAGCAGAGAAGACAACCTTCAAACTGGCCAATAAGCCTTAATCCTGTCCTGCTTTCCTCTTGTTCATCAGTGTAACCACTAACCACGATCATTTCAGCTACTAAGCAGATTTATGAGAACATCTTCAGAAAGAAAATCCTTGTGAGGTGAAAATCTTCACAGAATAAATAATGTCACAGCTAATGGAACAGGCGGCTGAGAAAAGTCAGTAAATATTAACAAAATGCCACAAATTTACAGCTCTGAAATAGTCTACAGGAACGTGAACCATGCAGGTTTTTTGCAAGAGTAAGGGAGAGCTGTGGCAGTTACTCTGACAAATTCTGGTTTGCTTTTCTTATCGTTTTTTCTGATTTCTTTAAATCTGAGATGATGCAAGACAAAATGAGAGGGCAAAATAGTTCCTTTCAGTTATGTTAAAAGGTTCTTACGCTTAACAATGCGTGTGCTATTTTTCAGTGTTTAAAATCTTGGCTGAATGGATTTGAGTAAGCACTGTTCTGTATCGGTCCTCAACTAGAGTACATTCAAATTTGTCGGTCTTTGTGCCGTAGAATAAATAATTCCATGTAAGAATTAGTGATGGGAAAGAATTGTTTAATTATGCTAACCTACCCTCTCTCCTTTTAATCCATTTTTTTTTCTTTTGCTGCAGTGATCCTCAGTATTGTTTCCGATAATCCTCTTCCCAATGGAAGAGTATTATTTTCAGTATCAGAGTACAATTTTCAGTATCCATATTTTGTTTTGCATAGGCTTCCTATTATTTTCTATGGCCGACCACACTCTGCTCACAAGATGTACTGATGGTGTATACTTTTTCATGCAGATAGGGAGAAAAAAAAAAATACAATTCATTAAGCCCTATGGTTTCTGGCAGCAGGTTACTCAGCTGAACTTAATAGTTGTAATAGAATGACTAAACAAGAAAATGTGGGTAAAGATACTTTGGTTTGGAATGGTTATGCCAGTAAATGAATAAAACATGACATTTCCATGTGTCTAGCATGTTGACAGCATGTCAGCTTTTTACTATGAATCTAATGAAATCAGTAAGACTCTGTTGGCTACAGCAGTAGGTTTAATGGCCAGACCCTGTCAAAATTTTTACGACTTGCCACTACTTCTATCCATTTACTTTTTACAATAAATGTAAAAATAAAGTAGCTGCTGTCACTCTGAATGCTATAAATAGAAATGTGCCAGCAACTTGGCAGGTCTAAGCATTTATTGTTCTAAAATAGTGGAAATAGATTTAACTCCTATTACAGATTTAATTACCATGCAAATAATGGGCAGAGTGAAACTTAGAAAGTTGTCATAAGATTTTTTTTTTTTTTTTTTTTTTTTTTCAGTTCCTGATTTTCTTCTAAAGAAAGTCTAATCAAGTTGCAGGTAGGTCTGGTTTCTTCTAGCCAAAGAACAGTCAATAAGGAAAAATGAATTCTTTGCTTATTTAGAGTTATGCAGGTTAAGAGAAAACCATTGTTGTTAGAAAATGTGAATTCCTGCATATTGTTGACTTGCCCACATGCTTTAGCAATGTTGTAGTTATGTTGCTTTTAGGTGGTTGAAAGTAATGACTCTGTTCTGCTCTATCTACAAGCTCAGAGCTCTCCGAGACAACTTCAAGATACCTGTTTAGTCCTGCTTGCTGACTTACTAATTCAGGTTTACTCAAACTTCTGTGGGCTGGCAAAACCCACAAATGACTAACACCCTCAAACTACTGTCTGCTTCTCTCCACTCCCTAATCTGCCCCTATAACTATTTATAGTAATTTTTCCCTCTTGAATCCTTTCACTATTCTAAAATCCATTCTCTAGGCAAGCTGACCACTTTGTTAATATTGGCACTAAGGCTGTCTCATTGCAGTAATGATTTAAAATGTCTTTAGAGCATGGACTATTTTTTTTTCTCCACCTTCTCAAGTGTTTCAGAAAACGTATTGGCCAAAGCACCTTAAATTTACTGCCATCAATGAGACGGGAGAGACAACGACATGCTTACTAAAGAAAATGGTGTTCAAATTTTGTACTTTTCAGTAGGCATTTTCTGTAATTCCTTTCTTCTTGCAAGTGGCAAAGGGTCAGAAGAGGGTTCCCGATCTTCTGCAGTTTTGAAATTCATGCATGTCCAACATGACTTAGGATTTTAGAATTAAATGGGTTGAGTTTACTAAGTTGTAATTGAGCTGTTGTATTTCATTCACTAAACTCAGTACGGCCAAACAACCGACCTGTATTTTGGTTGGGTGTTTGTTCTGAAAAATAACCTGCCTTGTGAAATGGAAAATTGAGGTCAAGCCTTTTATGTGCTTCTTTCAAAAGTTTTTCACTCAAAATAACTTGAATTGAGCCATGTCTTGATACTCTGGGCAGTTTGTCTAGAGCAAAAGATTATGGTTAGTAGTCTTTCAAACTTATTTCAAATACATTTTTCTGTTAAATTGTCCCTATGAATATCCTAATCTGGAAGTAAGCGGTGATATTTATTGTAAAACTTCTACTTCTTGTTCAAAAGGTCTGTCTGAACATCTCTGCTTCTCATTCACAAAGTTTGCCTTCTCTGTCTGAAGAGATCAGATAACGCTTTCTTCATGGCATTTAGTTAGGTATTATGTCTCTGCCCCATTCCCCTTGAACACCAAATACAAGGTTGCAAAAAGGCTAATCAAGTGATGTTGTCCACGCCACCTCTTTGGAGGTCAGAGAGAAAGTTTTTAGGGGTCTGTAATGGTGTTTCTTCTCCCTTCTAGTACTATATTGAGAGCAGTTTGACAAGTTTTCCTTCTTTATGCAAGAGATTTCTTTGGGTAGATAAGGGGATACTTACATTGTGTAAAAACTGCCTTTGGTTCCATGTATGACCATAGTAAGGAAAGAAAAGTGAAAACAATCAGTCCTGTTAACTTTGTGTTTCGGAATATATCAGTCAGCACTGACAGAGCTCCTCCTCTAGATACTCCCTAGGCTGATGGATTTTGGTACCAATGCACTAGGTCTCTTGCCCTTAAACTATTTACGGTGTGACTGAGCCAGACCCTTCTCTGGTTGTGCAATTTGCTTTCCTGATAAAGATTCTCTATCCCCTGTTCAGGAAAATGGGTTCTTGTGATCCAGATGCTGATAGCAATATCACTTCAATGGCTTACATTTTTGATGTAAGATTTTCTTGGGAGCTCTACAAAAATGATCCATGTAATTTTTATCTCTTTGAAGACTGGAATGTTTAGTGGAGACAAACATTTCAACCATGGTTGAAGTAAGAGTCACTAAAGCGGATGCCTAAGGTATTAGTGGCATTTTTATGCTATGAATTCATGCAGGTTACACCAAACCACGCACACACTATTGGTAACGTTCATCTCGTTGCCTATTTTTAAAAATTATTTGGATTTTTGCATAAACAAATAGCTTTCATGTAAATTGATTCAGCTGTTTTAGAAAAGTTGTTTTGCTTCCTCTTAGATTCACTGGGATGTGCCAGAAGCCCTTACAAAAGGCTAAGGTACAAACCGGTCACACTCATACATAAGCTGTCAATGTACTTCAGGTATAGAATTTGGGGAATTGGTTGTCTCTTTGGAGAGTTCATCTGTTTTTGCATCAGTAGGCAGAAATGTTCTGATGGGTGTGTTGCTTGTATTAAAACAAAGTGTATAGCCATGTAATGGAAAGATTCCTATTAAAAAGTCTGAAGACTGGCTTTCCATATTTCTGGAGAATAAGATAAGATAAAGTGATTTTACAATGATTTATGCACCTTGAGGAAAAACAGAAGTTTATAGGGTAGCATTAATATCATGTTACCTAGCAACCGGCAGTAATGAAGTTCAAAACCAATTTGTGTATCATTTTCTGCTCAAACCATTTCTGCTAGTGTCTTGGACTTAAAATTTGTGTAGTTTTTATCCTTGGTGTGTTAAGTTATTCTGACGTCCTCTGGCAACTTTTATTGTGATCCTAGGGAAGCACTTTATTCTGAATGCTAGCACACTTTATCCCTATGTTTTCAAATGAACAAAGAGGCTTTTTCTTCACCTTTGAAGAATTACAGTAAAATGACTTTAATCAAACCTTTGAATTTTTTTTGTATGCACACCATTTACTAAAAAAAGTCTTAGCAATTAAATGCTTTTTCTAATCCACAGGTTGTTATTCTTGAGCCAGACAGTGGATTGATTATATGCCTTAGTTGTTTACAAATCAGTATATTAATGACACTCGGGTGTATATTTATTCTCACTGGTGCAGTGACTATCGCTACAGAAATGCTCACAAGAAATACCTAGCATTGAGCAAGCAAGATCCAATGTCACTGGTCAGAAAGGGGGAATGCTTGAAAAACTACTTAAGGCATTGTCTCTCCTGTCCCTTCCAGCATTGGAACTGCCTTCTGTCCTTTCATGAGTTCCTTGACTGTTTCAGGTGCTTATTTAAATCACTGGTTTTAGACTCCGTGGTGAGTGATGGATTTAAACCCCCTGCAAACTAAAGCTAAATGCTAGTTCCTTAGATAATGCAAAGAACAAAGCTAGAGCTCAACGCAAGTGAATAGTAGGGGCAATCGCAAATTGCTGATGTCCACCAACAGAACCAGCCACAGGCAAAACATTCTTAATTACTAAAAAAGAAAAAAAGAGTCCTTAAAGCTTAAAGGAGAATACATTTTCAGAGAGGGTAAGACCAGTCCCCAAGATATGACAATCATTAGGAGGCACCACAGAACCTGCATTTAAAATAATTTTGTGACATAGCAATGGCACTTTCAGAAGAAACTGCTTTCTACCCTTTCTGACAATATACTGAATGTAGGAGAAACAGGAAAATTTAAAAAAATTTAAACTCTATCGCTTTACCAGAGACAGAATATTCTACACCTAAATGGTGATTTGCAATTCTGCATGAAATCCATGAGGGGCTTTGCTACTTACTGATACTTCCTTTTGTTAAAGGATGCAGATATCAAGCAGTACAAGCATCTAAAACAGTTATTGGATAAATCAAGTCACATCCTACACAGAGAAGTTAGTCTGTCTGTTGCCATGTGGGAGGGGACAATGCCATGCTTTGTTACCCAAAGTTTCCGTGCTGTGGAGCTGCTGATGTGCAGATATGCTTGTCTAGTTTACTCTGAAATGCTTTGGATTTTACCAACCTGGTCCTAGTGTTTATTTGGATTACAAAAATAACTTATTCCTTAAAGCTGTGGCACAGTTGACTTTAAACTTTACTGCTATCCTAAATAACATATATTTGCAAGAGATAAAATTAACATCTTGAGAAGGAAGCTATATAGAGTACACTGAGCATCCAGAAATGACATACAACTACCAAATTGCCATTGTTATGTCAAATGTCATTCATATTCAGATGCATAAATAATAGACAGTACAGCAGTAAATTTTGTATGATATGTACAGTATTACAATTGCCATACGTGACTGTCAGACTTTCCAGCCATATGCGTGATTATTGCAAATGAAGAGCAGCTTTAATCATTAAGCTGCTTGGATATGTGCTGGCTGGCAAAATTGTGTAAGTAAACCAGATTGAGCCCGCTCTTCTTGCGGGAGTCGGGGGAGAGTAGGGTGGGAATCCCAGAACTAAAAATTGATGATACTGTTTTTTTTTTTTTTTCTCTAAGCTGAGGAAGTAATTCCACAGGAGTTCAGAAATCAGGCACAATAAGTATAAGTCAGAGAAGCTCTGACAATAGTGCCATCAAATGCTGAACAGTTGTCAGAAACTTTGAAAAGTTTGGGACAGCTTGGCAGGGTGTTTGGAAGTTTAATAGGAAATGATATCAAACTCATCTAAGGCTTGTGTTAAAAAAACTAATGCTTCAACTGAGTGATGAAGTGTTCCTACTCATTTCAAAAGGACCAAAATTTTACCTGTAATCAAAGTAGACATAAATCACAGTGAGGTATTTGAAGAGGATTGGGTGTGTTTTCCTCGTGTGAAATCATCATGAGAAACCTTGTTTATTGTTACCTGATATCAGGGAGTTGAAACTGAACCTATTGAGCCTCCTGTATAGAGTGCCTTTTTAAAAAACTCAGACATTTAATACTTAATAATGATCCCTTACAGCATGTGCTTAGTTTATTTTGAAGCTCTGTTGGACTAGTTGGAACAAATGTTGATCACACCTGAACTGAGACTTGAATGGAGAACTTAATGGCTTGACTTTCTTTTTAAAAATAAGTAATAAGATTTGAAAATCAATTTGAAACTTTGAATTTCATAAAGTTTAATTAGGAGGAATTTACAAACCTTTAAAAGAGATTAAGGTAATTAAAATTCAGTTCTATATTTTGAAAGAAAAGTAATTCTGACTAATGAAGAACTTCAGTCAGGAACTTGAGAGAAATGCTTTGCTAATAACATAACTTTTGTATGTAGAAGACTTGTGGTAAGTTAGTCCAAAGTAATGTGTAAAGCTTGCTCATTCAGTGTCTCTTCAGCAAATGCCTTCTACAAACATGAAAGCAGTTAAAAAACGTAAAAGCGCTTGTTTGTGTATGGGACAGTTTAGTCCACAGATTGTCATATTGCGGTAATATTATGTAATTTTAGAATTCAAAACACAAATCAACTTTCCCATTTAAGAGTAAGGAATACTCACTCTTTTAGGCAGAAGAACATTTCAGCTGGAGTGTGAAATAACTAAGTTGAAGGTGTGTGCTGAAGACTGGTAAATTAGTGTCTGTCTCATCTTCAAAAGAGGGCAGTTGGCTTTGTCACTAGTTATAATTTGTCATTAATACTTGAGCACTGTGTCATCCTCAAGTTCTATCTGTGACACCATTTAGAAAGTGTTTATTAGGGGAAATAGGAGAGAGAGGCAGGGCAGACTGTATGAATTAGGAGGCGGCTGTCATTTAACTGGACATGAACAGTTTTTACTGTAGCATGCAAGTCTGCTTAACATTACCTGCAGTTCTTGGGTCTGGTAAAAATATACAGTTATAAAGAAGCCCCTTCCAAGTTAACCACAAATTCCACTGCAGAAGTTGTTCTGTATCTCTAAGTCTGTGCTTTACTGTTGTACTACTCGTTACAAGATGTTGCGCTTTTTTCTTTGAAATAACAAATATTTGTGAAATGGATTTCAGAAAGATCCCTCATCACTAAATCCATATTTTCTCTTAAAGCCTTTGACCTTTGGAACAACTATTTTATCACAGGGGAATGTGCTTGTCCAGTAGAAGTGATCTCTTTAATGGAACCACAGTATTTATGTGGCCATACATGCAAGGGAATAATACCCTGGTGTGGACACTTGTTTCTGCTTTGCAGGTGTCCTGTTAGGTTAGCTATTTCATTATCCTTCAACTGTATGACTGAATCTTCTCATTGACTAGTTTCTTCCCCTCAACCCCTTTCCCCCTTCCTTGAAGGTGGTGTTATGCTTCCAACCGCTGTACTTTAATCTCCTTGTTATGTTTAACAGTTGCTAGCTAGCCCAGTCACTTGAAAGCTGAGTTTTCTGGGGCAGCGTGATTTTGATGATGAAGATGCATAATAATTCTGCCTCAGCTTATATGCTCTTAGTGCTGTTTGATCCTGAAATTCAAACAAGAGTATACTGCTTAGCTTAATTTTCCTGGTCATTTTGCTTGATTAGCCAGTGATCTGGTTTCCCCCCATTGTAATTAATTTTTGCATGCAAGTATAATTGGGTTAGTACTTTAAAGATGTAAGTGGTGGTGACTTGTATTACTGTCCACATGTTTTATTCTCTTTGAATGCCTAGATAGACTGATCAAATATATGGTTGTTACACCTGTCCTGCTCTGATTACACCAGTGAAGACACATTTTTTTCTTTTTTTGTAAGCTGGTGTTTTATTTTGCAGGAATTTCTTGAATTACTCCTCCATAAGGCTATTAAAATAACTGATTTATGGCTTTCAGTGTCTTTCTATTATATTGACATTTAATGGACAAGCAGGCCAAGGGTATTAAAAGGTGGGGGTTCTAATCTAAAAATGGCATCAAAACCAGTCTTTCCTGAATACTGTGATAAAGTTCTATAGCATTGTTTAAAAACAAAGCAACAAATAAAAACCAAAACAAAATCCCCAAAATAAGTTACGAGTAGATGTAGAAGATAGATGTGAAGGAAATTAGTATCTGGGAAAGCCAGTGAATGCAACACAAGGAGTATGGTGAAACCTCTTAGGCAATCGGGTGGATATGACAAACAAATCTCTGCCATTGATTTTATACTGCTAGTTTCTTGGTTTAACTTGAAAAGAAAAGCATGCATTGTGGTTGGGAAATATAAATTGTTCTATTTCGTTCCGCTCCGAGGAAAAACTTGTCTCTTCAGGAATTCCCTGTTCACAATATATATGACTGGTTCTATCGCTCCTGAGTAAAGTTACTTTCCAAATTGTTTTTGTATTAAAACATCTTTCTAATGAAATTGACTTTTTTCTATAGTAATTCAAAATATAATACTTTTTTGTTTGTTCACAGTCAGGGAGAGTTATGTTTGTACTAGAAATCACTTGTTTCATTTGCAAGGAAAACTTGTTACAGGAGAATTTGTGACTGAAATAACTATTTAAAATTACTTGCACAGGATGACTTAGCTAGAGATTAACCTGGTGGAGCAAGACATTTTTTTTCAGTTCCATTTAGATCTCAATTTTATTATTCCATTTTTTTTGACATGTATTCTTGAGAATGCTTTTCTCATGTGCTTGCAGAAGATAGTGACTCATCTGAATTCTCTTCAAAACACTTAACATGCCTTGTTAAAGTGTTAGAAGGAAAGATAAAGTTATTTTGTATATTAAATATTATACTGCTGATGGAGAAAGAACATTAAATATTATATTAAATATTATACTGCTGATTTTATATAATATATTAAATATTATACTGCTGATTAAATATTATACTGCTGATGGAGAAAGAACAGTGGATACATTGTATTGGGTTTTTGTATTTGTATTTTGTTATTGTTTCATTTTTGATATTCACTGATACAAGGTGAACTAGAGAGTTCAGATTGAATGTTCTGGGAAATACGTGCCCAAAAAGAAAATTAGGGAAGTAAATGTCTTTGTTTCTGTCTGTAATAGTGGCCTATAAATACACCAATATAATGATGGGATGGAAGTAGACTACTAAAACACTTAAATGATTTAATTATATAATTCACAATGTTATTTAGCTTTTATGGGGGATACACTTAAACTGAATTTTGAGGAAAGAATGCAAAACCTTAGTAGTTTTAGAATAGCTTTGCTGGTTAATTTTTTTAAGCCTTGTCAGGTTCAGTATTTTTGATTCAGGAATATATATTTGTGAATACTTATGCATGATATTTCTAAAGCAGAGCCTCCTTTATAAGAAATATTTCCAAAACTTTTTCTATTTACAGTGAACATCAGTTTCTAGCTATATAAACTGACAACTGCTTCTGTGAGGATGGTGCTTAAACAGGCTTCTGGATGTTACTTTGTTTAGCTAACAAATCAGTTTTGCCTTGCGCTCCTAATTGCCCTAATCACTTCTTATGGTGCAGTAACACTTAATCAGGTGAATGTGGTATGCTATGATGTGCTGTGTTCTTGTTGGGTTGCTGATGGAATACTTGTGCTGTAGTTAAGCCATTGGCATGGCTGGCTGTGTTGTTTCTGTGGGCCATCCTTTCTCTGCTTTTTTGTGTGCTGTGATGCAGCTGTGAAAGAAATAACTATACACTCATCTTGAAAAGCAACACAGTGGAGTGTCACTTTTAATAAGCTGAGGTAAAAGTGAATTCTCATATTATGTCATATCTGTTTATCAGTGATAGTTTGGCATGAGTACCTAATACTGAGTACCTGGCTACTCCACCTGACTTTCAATGGATTTTGTACCTTGTCATGTAAATAGGTAAAGCTGTGGGTACCATGGTATGTCTGGAATGCCACTGAAAGGAAACAGGCTTGGCTCATAGCTTTTATGATCTGAAGGGAGTTGGTTTTTTTCCTTAAGAGCCCAGTCCTATTTTAAAGGTGACTTATGCACCTGGGAGCCCAAGTCTAATTGAAAGTAAGAGGACCTAAAACTGCGGGAAGACCAAGTGCCTTTGAAAGTTAAGTTTTTATATACGGTACTGAAATTAGCATTTGTATGCTTAGAAATGTTCCTCTTTTCATTTATTTTTCTGTGTTTTAGAAACTGTTCTCATTTCACCACCTTAGCCCACACAACACAGTATTTTGTGGGTTATGTGCTTCTCCTAATAGACTCTCATGTTACTGTTTTAATTGTGTTGTACTTAATGAAATAAAGCATCTGGCTTTTAGCAGTAATTTCAAGAACAAATAGAATGTATAAAGAATATCTTTTAAATGCCTCTCTGAAAGTAGGTGTTCATAATATTTTGGGGGACCCTACAGTCTTTGTAATTAAGTAGTTTTCAAACTATTTTAAAAACTAGATGATTCAAATGCTGTTGTAATGAATGGTTATTATGGAGGCAAATCCAACTAATTCCCTGGCTAAAAGTGCTAATACCGCTTGGTTTTCTGTGTTTTCCTTTCCTACTAATGGTTCTGTTAGTGTTGAAACTAGAGGGAAATGGTTTACAGATAAAATAGAGCCTCTTTGATAAAACTTTTGATAAAACTGCTGCAGTGGGGAGATTCCAGGATAGATCCAGTTTGGAAACAGCAGATTGACTGTTAACAAGCCCAAATAAAGTGTGTGACTCATGCAATACAGCTGATGATAGGTGTCAGTAATTATGTAGCTATTTTCCCAACACTGATAATCCTGGCAGTAGGGCTGCAGCACATTTTTGGTGTTGATTTCCTACAGGGGCATGTTTATGTCGGAGACTGTGCGCAAGCTGCTGTGTGGACATCAAATTATTCTATTGGTTTGAGGATTAATGAGGTTCAATTAGCTCAGTCATTTACTGCCCATTTTATTGAGGTTCAAGCTGTTCAGACTGTTGCAGTTAATATAAGTAGCCCAGAATGTTGCCAGTTAAATGTAAGTTACTCATCAGGGATCCAGAGTTCATTATTGGAAGGAATAGGACAAATTTACTTGATAAAGTTGAACTTGATGGGAGTACTCTCTTCCCCATGTTATTTGAGGCAAAACTGGAGAAAGAGTCATTGAACAATAGCACGGCATGATACTTCGATAATACATTTAGGGGGATGTGTTGCTCTTTATACCTGTTCTACAAATGGAAGGATTGGTGATTAAAAGACTCCTTCAGGCCTTTGATTTGCATAAAAATCGTCTCCCATTCATTAATGAAAAAAAGTTAGAATCTAAAGGGGAAAGTGAAGAGCTAGGAGGAGTATCTCTGCTTAAAAACTAAACCCACTGCATAGGAGAATTGCTGTGAAGAGGCCTGCTGTGTCTTTTTTTCCTCTTAAGTCAGAAGCTGTTGCACACAGAATGGTCCATAATATAGAGGTTTTCTCTGAGGGTTTCATAAGTCTGTCACAAAAAGATCTTTGGTATAGGTACTACATTTAAATGTGCTTCAGAAATTGTAGAAGAGTTTGGAAATACGTACTGAAGCCCCAATTTAGGAGATGTTAGGGAAGAAAATAATGAGTATAACTTTTGATCTGGACTAAAATCTTGGTTTCTATTTTGGCTTACGAAAACTCCATCTAACTTTCAAAGGATTTTTGTACCTTGTCATGTAAATAGGTAATTCTGTGGGTACTATGGTATGTCCGGAATGCCACTGAAAGTAATAGTAAGGTAAATAGGCTTGGCTCATGGCTTTCATGATCTGAAGGGAGTCTGTTTTTTCCTCACCTCTCTGGTTTTCAGTGCTTTACAGGTTAGAGTATTTGCCCTATTACTGGTGGGACATAGTGCAAAATTTTTTTTTTGGCGGGGAAAAAATCTCACTGAGGAAAAAATCAGTGGGCTGTGGATCTTTCAGCAGTACTAAAGGTGTAACTGTTGGGAACCATGGGGAAAAATGAGGTTTAACTCTAGTTAAGAAAGCAAGTAGTTGCTAAATAGTGTAGTCTAAGACGATTGCTTTGTTTTAAAGTCATCAGATGCTTTTAAGTCATCCTAAGTAATTGAACCAAATCCTCTTGTTCTGAGAAAAAATGAACTACCGCCTTACTCCCAGAGACTGAATATGTATGGTTTGTAAGAAATCAAATGCAATGTGTCAACAGCTCTTTTTTTTTTTTTTTGCGGGGTGGGGGGGCGGGTGAGGGGGAGGTAGGTGTGCAAAAGCAGAGTAGGAAGCAATGTCCAGTAGGGTAGCACTTGTCAAAACTGTAGACAGAATTGGATTTTTCTGAAATTTGCCCTCATTCTGAATGCACATGTGACCTCATGCTCTCCGAGTTCCACAAGCAGTGACTTTGATTAGTATCTAGACAGTAGGATAAGGCTGGTATTTCTGTGGTCATAGCTGTAAAGGGGTCTTTTTAGGTGCCTTGCTAATTGAAATTACCAGAAAACCCTAATCATTTTCTAATAAAAGAAGACATCAAAAGGTATTATTTCTAAGTCAGCTAGTCTGTAATGATGGTTAACCAACATTATAACATGTTTTTATCAGGCTATCAAGCTAAACAAACTTCTAATAACTAGAAATCACAAAATTGTTGGGACTGTTGTATGCAGCCAAATCTAGTTAGTTTTACTGTTGTCTGTAATCCTGTACGCTTCAGTAGGGCCAATCATTTCAAATGAGGAAGATTTGGCTCATTAGACATAAGGTAAAAACCTGACAAATATGAATTATGACCCCATAGTAGTCGAGATTTTCTGACAATGAATTTGAAAGCAGGACCATGTGTTATAGGTATTCTGCTGTACTTAGCTTGATAGTGACTGAAAGTCTATAATACTTGTTCCCTTGTCTTTTCTGGGTAGTGTCCCATTTTTTTACCCTATTCTCATTAGTTAGGATAGCTTGAGGGATTTTTTTTTTTCCTTGTGTTATGCAAGCTGAAAATACCTTACATTCAGGTTTCACAGGTACACTTTCAGTCATTTAACGCTTGCCTTACTCCTGAGAGCTTCAGGATCTCTTCCCTTGCATGTTTTTGCAGTCAAGGCAGCCAGCTGCAGTGTCTGTCAGAAGAGTTGATCCCTCTTTGGGAATGCCTGATAGAGATATTCTTTTTGACTTCATTTTAGATGAAAATGCTCCGCTTCAAAGTGGAGTAGATTCCTCTTTTGTGCCCTTGGATCTTTTCAGAAAAACTACTTTGCTGAAAACACTTTTTTAGCAAGGGTGCACTATATAATACATTGCATAAATAAATAAAGCATAGACTATGGAATGGGTTCATATATTAAGGAGAGATTCCTGAACATCCCACATTGGGCAATTCTCTTTTTTTCCTGGATCCTTGGCTGCTGTAAAATGGCACAATACTATAATTCAGTGGAATTATGTTGGATGTGTCAAATTGACTTAGACCCTTTTAAAGTCTGTATTTAGCTCTAAAACAGCCAGAATAATACTGCATTTAAGACTTTGTAAATTTTCCTAAGCATCATTTTTGTTGGTGGTTTCTGAGTGCTTGCTATCTTTTTTACATCAATTTCTCTTCTTTTTGAAAGCCCAAAGAATCTCCACTATCTGCTTTTTATATAGCATATCTGTTTTTCCACTTGCATGTAAAACACAAAGCATTCAGAAATTTGTATTCTCCTTGGGAACTTATTACTCAAACAGGATTGTTGATGTAGGTGGTGACAACAACAAAACAAGCATGTTTGTGGGCCAGACACTTCAGGTGAAGTGAGTTCAGGAAGCAGACTTCAGCACAAAGCATCATTATGATGAAAATTGTTATGTCAATGAGACTGGTGGGCTAAGAGGCAACCTGCTGAAGACAGTTTTTCTCATGGACTAGTCCTTTATCACTTCTTAGGTGATGCTCATGTTGAAGCTGCTGTGAATTGTCTAACTCTTCCTTTTCAGATCGGATGGTGGAGGGGTCCTGTTCTAGTAAATCTTCAGGATCTCTTCTCTCACCTGTTGCATCTCATCAACTCTGAGTGCTTCTGCATTAAGAAAAGTATGGGAGCAGATGTCCCATGGAATGGAGATACTAAAACAGCTGATCAGGAGCTTTCTGATTAAACAGGATTTATCTGGGGTGGGGACATGTGATTCATGAAATGGGAACCTGTTTCATATGCTCTCAGTGAAACTTCAAACAGGGAAACCCTGCACCCCTCCCAGTTCCAAACTCTCAAACTTAGAATGAGGAATGAAAGGGGGGAGAGAGCAAAAGCCTTGGATGTCAGACCTCCAGTTAATGTTCTCACTTGTTAGACTAGATGCTTGAACTTTATTCCTGGATGTATACGAGGAGAAACTCAGCTTGCAAACCCTTGGCTATTTTATAATGGGACTTTGTCTTTTAAAACAACCTCTGAACTTCATTGGTATCATCCCATATAAATCAGGAAAAAAATTATGGAAGATGGAAAAGCTCTATCAAAAGCTCAGGAACACTTTTGTTGTGGTTTAGCCCCAGCTGGCAACTAAGCACCACACAGGTGCTCGCTCACTCCCCGTGGTGGGATGGGGGAGAGAATCGGAAGAGCAAAAGTCAGAAAACTCATGGATTGAGCTAAGAACAGTTTAATAATTGGAACAAAATAATAGTAATAATAATAATGAATTGTAATGAGAAGGAAAACAACAAGAGAGAGGAACAAAATCCAAGGGAGGGAAAAAAAGTGATGCAACCGCTCAGCCAGTCCCTGAGCAGTGACCGCTACCCCCCGGCCAACTCCCTCCAGTTTCTATACTGGGCATGACATCATATGGTATGGAATAGCCCTTCGGTCAGTTTGGATCAACTATCCTGGCTGTGCCCCCTCCCAATTCTTGGGCACCTGGCAGAGCATGGGAAGCTGGAAAAAGTCCCTGACCAGTGTGAACACCGCTTAGCAACTGCCAAAACATCAGCGTGTTATCAATATTATTCTCATGCTAAAATCCAAAACACAGCACTATACCAGCTAGTAGGAAGAAAATTAATCTATCCCAGCCGAAACCAGGACAACTTTAGAATTTTTTCTACAAGTTTCCAAAGTTGTTTAGCACTGTGTTACACTTTAATTTATCATGATTTTCAAGGAAACCTTTAATGTTTTCTAAATAAAACTTAGCAATGTTCTTTGTTTTGCAAAATGAGTATGTTGCACAATTTTTTTTCCCTAAAATTCTTGTAAATTTTTATCTCTGTTCTAAATTTAGGGAGATGGTTGTTTCTTTATCTGAGTGGGGTATGTTGAAAGAACTTTGTGGTACACTCTTGTGCTAAAGGTCATATGAATATGCAATTTCCTGAAACAGTTTGACATTGGGAGTAGTAGAGCTATTGTGTCTTCCCAGTGTTTGAACCTTGACAGAAATTTTCTTCTGCACATGTTCCAAGCCAAGCAGATGTCATTTATTATGTTGATTTAGATGTTAATTAGTGCAATGTCAAGCCCAAGTTGACAGCTCAGCAGTGTTTTCTAGCTCAGAATCAGCATAATGCTTTCCATGTTCATGTGACTCCTGACTGGCTTAGGGTATAGACAATGTTCATGTTTTGCCTGCTAATATAATATTGTCCTGTCAGTTTGACCAAAATTCATGACCTTTGCAAGGCTAGTATGGTGGTGGTTTGCTAAAAAAATGCAAGATGGGTAAGGATTCAAAGGCTTGTAGGAATTTGGAGCACAGGGAAGGTGACTTCTGGGAAAACTCACATAACTCTTTAATGCAGCAGGTCCAGAAAACTGCCAAGTCTTGTGTTCTCCTTCTTGTTTGCCTGTTGGTGTTAAAATTGAGCTTGTTTTAGAGACTCTCCATCTCTAATTATGGAGTCACCATCAATCTGTAATGCCTGGCTGATTACATCAATAGCTTAAAGCAGATTTCAAAACCAATTGTAGCTTGCTGAGCAAAGAAAAAGACGCACTAATACTTTAGAAGTCCTTACCACGTGCTGTTCTTCTCTCGAAGCTTGTTTGCCTATCTACAAACAAGGACTCAGAATTGCAGGGGTACCATACTGTGTTTCTGAATTTTTCACTTTGGGCAGTGGCTTATAGCAGGCATACAAAATAAGTTTGTAGCTTTGTAGCAAGTTGTCCTACTTTTGACTCTGGAAATAACCATTACTGGTCAGAGTAATCCACTTGTCACCATTGCGCTGAAATTAGGCGTGTCCACTGCAACAGAATGGCTGTTTTGTTCCATGCATCAAAACTAATTTAGAAAAACATGCAATAAAATCTGAGGAAGAAACTTTTGATACTTGACTTGGGAAACCTTGTTTGAAAGTGATGATTTACGTTTCCAACATCAATTATGATTCCTTGTTCTTAGAAAGATTCTGCAGTGGATTTGAAGGCAGAGAAAGCCAGGTTCTAAATAAGTTGAAATTTGTAATAGTGTCTTTTTTCTATAATAGAGAAAAGCAATGAGATGGGATTTGTCACTTAGCACATGGAAAACATCCAGCTTCACTCATGTACTGCACAAACTTTTATTTTTTACTACTGGGAAAGGCCATCTAAGAGTTTGCTTCAAACTTCATTGCATTTTTACAGCTGGTGACCTGTGTATAGCAGGATGCAGAATTAGGTGTCATAAGGCTCTCCCTGAAACTTCCTACAAATTTGATGCTATTGAGTATGCACGATATGTTTTTGCTGCTTGTTTGTAATCATATGCATTGGTATTGTGGAAAACTTACACTTTTTTTTTTGAATGAAATACCCCATTGAAATGATTATGACTGAATATGCCTATAGTAGTCTTGCTTTCTTGTGAGCTGAGAAGGTGGTTCAGTCCTTGATCAACAGAGATCACCCTTTGGAGAAATTCCACCCTTTGGAGAATTCACCCTTTCTGACCCTTTGTCAGAATAAGTTAGCTACTCTTCACCTAATGACAAGCAGGTTTTCTGGAGGTGCTGATGTGGTGACAGGAAGTTTCTCTGAGTGACATCTTATGCATAAGGGTCCTCATGCATGTCAAACATGGGGGAGAAAAAGCATCAAGCAAGTGTACGAGCCTGACTGTCATAGTAAAAGGAGTGGGTCAAATAAGCAACACAAACCAAATAAGAAAGGTTTAGCAGTGAAGACTAAATAGGAGCAGATGGTGAAAGATGGACAGTAATTGCAGCACCAGAAAAGTGATGGTTTCTTACGGAGAGATGGGAGGTGAGCTGGGAGCAGGAAGTTGTGGCATTAGAGGATGGAGCTGCAAAGGTCTTGAAGGAAAGTTGTAGGTGTGGGACAAAGGATTTTGTTGAATGGTGTTTTCTTTCAAAGGAAAATGTTGAACAAATTTATGAAGAGGATAGTAAATGAGCCCTGCTCCTATTTTTAACCTAATCAAATAGTTCTGTGTCATCAAACATAGTTCAAGAGAGAAAAATAATTTTAGCCAGAAATGGAAGTGAAAAAGTTTCCAGATAGCGATAAAGTGGAATCTCTAAAAATGAGTTAGTCACTGTACATAGGAAGATGTGAATATTCTATTTTGGCAAAAGTTCCTTTTTTCCACGCAAAGATCAGTAATGTGACCTTCTTGTCAAGTAGATCTTTGTCTAATTTGAGGGAACTGTACTTTTCCCTTTGCATCTTATTTTTTCATTAGGTAAAAATGTGATTTGGCAGAAAGGTCATTGTAGTAAAAAGTAGCCTTTTCTCAGTATTTGTGTCTTGGAGAACACTTTTTTAAACACTGTCCCATTTTCTTATCTTGACATACTAAATGGGGACCGGCAGGTGTTAGTGCATGTAGTATTCTTTGTATTATAGCATAATTTGAAATGTTTACCTCTTTGGAAAGGAGAAAGTGAAGAAAACTGGCTGCAGGTTTTGGGGTGACTCATCTGCTTTATCTTTGCATTAAAAATAGAGAATTGCGCAGCTGGTAAATCAGCAGAAAAAATCTTCAACGCATCTTCATAACAGTGAACAAAATTCTGTACCTTATGCAAATGTCAATTCTTCATTGTGTTCACTTAACATACAGATCTCTTTAGTGTTGTGCTTTGAGTATTGTTAGTTGACTATTAACTTACTTCAATATGTTTGCTTATCCATTTCCACTCCAGACTGAGCTGGATTAATACTATTCTGTGTTTACCTGCAGTCATTTGTGTGTATAATGTGTAGACACTCATAACACCTTAAAAAAATGAGGCCTTTAAGTAGAGTAGTTATGAAAGGGTTCTCTTCCATGCCACAAACCTGTGTCTTAACATGCAAATGTAAAATTTAAGTGAAATAGTTTCCACAAAAAGTGGAAAGTGGAAGCTACCAGAGTGTTTTGTTTGCAGCTTCTATCGGCTGAGAATTTTCCCTTTTCTCTACCTTTGTATTGATCTCCATTGAAACTCAGATGTAATCCTTCAGATACACTGTAACAGGATATTTTAATGCCCTCTGGATTAGACACTCATGCTGTGATATTGATCTCTGTAGCTTTGAATAATTGTTATAGATGTGATCTAATACATTAAGCTAAGTTCGATGCTAGATGATAACCCCTCTGTTTTGAGGTTAAATGAAACACCTTTAGTTTCACTAAGAAATTATAAAAGGCGAAGAGAGGCAATGAATAATGTGAAATGTTTTGCTTAGTTGTGAAAATAATTAGAATACTTTCTACTCGGTTTTCAAAAAACAGAGTACTTGTTTTATTTTTCTAAGATTCTTTGGTTTATGCTTTTGGGTACTTAGGAATGAAGTAACGCACTATCATAGAACTGAAAAACTCTACATACTAGAACTAAAATTAGAACTAAAATCATATAAGGAACTCTTATTACTTTCCAGTCCTAACAGTGTTCTCTGAATCTTGTTGAGTTTATTTTCCCCTGTTAATGTGCAGGGATGTGCACGTAAAGAGTGTTTTTCATAATGTAGGGTTTTTTTTATACTTGCTTATTTTTTTCCTTGTGCTTTATACATATGTCTCTGAGAATACTTCAAAGCTTCTAGCTTTAGTCTTTGCCTGCAAAAGCACAATTTTCCCCACCTCTGCTAAACTGCAACTAAAAATGGTTGAAGGCTTGTTTATTGTATTTATTATGTTTATTTGATATTCAAAACCTCTTTTTTTTTATTGTTATGACTCCTAAAGAACAGTTGAAAGACGTCTACTTTTAGGTAATGCTTTTTTCAAACTACCACTTAAGCAGAAAGGCATGAATCTGAGAGCAAATGTGAACAAATTAAAAGAAAACTACAATTGTAAAGAGAATTCATCACACATAGTGATGAAAAAGTGTGTGAACACTGCTAGGGATGTACAAAGATTGTTCAGAAAAAAAAATCAAAAAATAACAATAGAGGAAGGTTATTAGGTTAGCTTCTGTAAAAAGGGGGTTTGTGTGGCCAAGTTGTTTAAAAGGCCAGTGCTGTGACATGTATCAGTATTGTCTAGCCCAGCTATAGTCACTGTGGAAACCAATACTGAAAACAATCACCAAAGATCAGGAAGGGCAAACAGGATAAAAACTGTAATAGCAGTTCTAATCTTTAAGAAAGGCTTTACAGTTGCTCATAGGGTGGACCATGGAATATAAGCTCAAATAAACCTGTGTCCTGTACCTCCTCTCAGGATGGCAGTGAATAAAACTGGCCTAGAAGAAATTCTGTGAAGATAGCCATCTCCAAGGTCATAAAAGGCTGATGGCATTGGAGTAATTGAGGTTGGAAGAGACCTATAGAGCCGTGGTCCAACTTCCTGCTCAAAGCAGGTCCAGTCAGATCAGGTTGCTCAGGCCCTTGTCCAGTTGAGTCTTGAACACCTTCCACAGCCTCTCTGGGCAGCCTGTAGTTAACCTTTCTCATGGTGTTTAAAATTAAAAATTAAAAAAAAAATTTCTAATGTCTAGTCAGAATTGTCCATGTTCCAGCTTGTTTTGTGCCTTTCTTATGACTGTGCAAGTCACTGTCAACTTGCTGTCCAGCTGGATCCTTTCCTGTAAGGCTACTTCCTTAGATATAAGTGTATATAGATAGATAAAGGTATGGCTATATGTGTATTTCACTAGATCATATTAACTTCAGACAGCCTGGCTGTATGAGCTGGGGATCAAAGAAGACAGGCTAGAAGGGCAGGTTTAAAATGTACATGTAGACAGATACTGTAGTGTTGAATATTTAGTCCAAAAGAAAAAGTTCCTTGTGATCCACAGCATCTGCACAGGAAAGTGGAACTGCCTGAAATAAGCCAAGAAACAGGCAGTGAGATAAATATCCCCAGGTCATTTCATTCTTTATGGAGTCTCAATCCATCATGTTTTGTCTTTTTTTTTGCCTTTGTGCACATTGACCAGAACAGAAATAATTCCAAGATGCGATACCTGCCACAAAGCCATGTGGAAAACGCACCCCCAACTACTGAGACTTGTGTTCTGACCCTGCACTGCACATGTTATGGGGATTTGCATGTCCTCACTGTTTAAAATAAGTCTAACTAAACTTTTAGATCATATCCTAATAGCAAGACCTTTCTAGCTCCCTTTATGGCTCCCTTCCAAGTTTGCTTTGGAAGCAGAGGACAATGTAGCAATACTTCAGGACTGCTGAGAAAATTAAACTGAATTAGCACTTTCCCACTGTTGGTAGTCTCCTGCTTTCACTGTCCGTTCAAAATTTCTTTCTTGACTTTTTATTGCTTTTTGTCTTTGGATTTAGAACCAAATACAACTTTAGGGATTCTGATATTTGTCTCTTTATTTGCATTTTTAGAATTCAAAGCCCAAGTACCAGAAGTTTCTCTTGTACTAGTGGCAGTTTGCAGTTTCACTGTTTTCCTCAAAGGGAACAATTTAAGGTTGTATGGGCTTCTCTTATGTTTTCAAGATTGTCCTAATATTTTTCAAGTCATTGTGCTTACCTGTTAATAAAACAGACAATGGACTTGGCATTTAGTGTTTTGTCCAAACCATGTTTGTCAATTTTAGGACTTACCCTTTGAAGGAATGTATTTAAAAACATTATAGTTTCCAGGCCTGCAGAGACTGATCTATCAGATTAAAACAGCCCTATATGCATTAAACGTCCAGTAGGAAATCATACTTTTTGTTACAGATTAAGTTGAACTTTTTACAAGATTTACTATCAGTGCTTTCAATAGATTCAAAATAATCTTCTAGATCTGGTAATACATTGTCTCACAGGTTTTGATTCATTGTTTTGCTTAATGATATTGTGAAGAAAGAGTCGTCGATAGGAACTGAGAAATTTTTTCAGAATCTTATTTCAGCAATGCATCTCTAGGGGTAAAGGAGTAGGCTGAAAATTTGAAGTGCAGTACTTTGGGTTTTTTGCCTATTTGGATAAGTAATTGGACAAATATTTAGACAATTTGGAACACAGAAATAGTTTTTTCCTTTTTGTACTGAAACAAAATTAATTATTTAAGCAACTAGATTTTGCTATAAGAGTTTACTTTTTTCTGACTCCTGTCTATCCCTTCTAAGAGGGTGTTTTTTACTGTTTTTAAGGGCAGCTGCTGCTTAATGTTTAATTGTAGTATGTCCCTCATTTTGCAATATTTTCCTCAGGGGTGACTTTGCAGGCTAAGTAGCTTGCTCATGAAAGTTGCATGACTTGTTTAAAAAGAAAAGAAGAAATAACAAGCATCAGTCTGCTTGCTTACATGCATTTTAGAGTTATTTCTGTTAACATGTCATCTGTGGTGTACTTCTGATGGAAAGCCGGTCTTCAGGAAACTCAACAGGTCAGAGCTGTGATGATTTATTTCTCATGCAAATATAACGAGAAGATGAAATTTGGTTCAAAAGTTCTTACTAAAAAACCTTGTAAGAAGAATAAATTATACGTATTCAGTCTCTGAAAAGTGTTTTAGACAACTGGTTTAGGATGGCCTTTGTAAAATTGGACAAAACTTCAAATACTGGAATTTGGAATTATAGTGGTTGTCACAATGTGTACCAAAGAACAAGGTATTGGGATTCCACTCTGCATGCAGAGTATAGGATGTTTTTCAAGTCACGAAGTACTCAAGGAGCACAGAATGTTTTCCAAGCTGTAAGTTCAGAGAATTATGTTATTTCATTCTACTACCAGAAAGAGAATGCTTTTCCTGTAGCAGTGAGTTTTCTTGGAAATCAGGACACTGAATGTCAAAACCACTTCAGTATTCTCATGTATAATAATATTTTCACTTGGAAGGGGCCAAATTAGGAATGCAGGCAGCTGTTTTACTCCAAGTCATCTTAATTTCTTATCTGGCGTGTGCAGAAATGTGCTTGTCTGTATGGGGGTTTCTGTATGGGGGTTTCTGTATGGGGGTTTCTGTATGGGGGTTTCTGTATGGGGGTTTCTGTATGGCAGGAAAAGAGGGAAGAGAAAAGGAAGGAGGGAAGGAGTATGTGAGTCTCCATAAATGTGTAGGTCAGCTGAAGTAAAGAGAGCTGAAGTAAAGAGTTGTTGGGTTTCTCCCTAACTGAAGTATATTATTTACCTAAGTTTTATAGCTGCTTGAAGGTTCGGGAAAAAATTTCCAGTACTACTGTATTTAAAGACCTGGTGGTTTTATTTCAAGAAAACCATGTTTCTAATAGTTCTGAAAAGATTTTGTTTAATTCTGGATCATAAATTTTAGTGTCACCAACATGACATTTACAATAAAATTGAAAGTGAAGAAGCAGTGTGGACTCTGCCATTCTGAAGCAGGAATACCATGATCAAGTGAGAGATCAGCTGCAACCTGTTGCTTAGAACACCTTGGATGTGTAAGTCCACCTATCAGAGGCACTTACCAAGAGGGATTTCACTTGTAGATATTCCCATTTAAGTATGATATGTGGAAGAATTTCTGAAGCGAATGTTCTCTTATAATTTAGGAATCCAGAATAGGTGTGTCGCAGATGGAGCGAGCGTGCACTTCACTTCTTAGAGAGAAGTAAAAATATAGTTTATTGATACAAAATAGGGAGTTAACAAAATTCAACGCGACAGTGTTTTAACAAGATTCGATGGCGAGGTACACTTGATTATTTACCGCATAGAGGACAGGGTCAGACAAAAACTGTCAGGGAGACCCTCCTGTTGAGTCATGAGGTTTGGAAAGGATCCCCTTGCTTTCTAAACTCCTCCTCAGAGAGGAGTCTAGGTATGGCTAGATCCAGTCCTAGTCCCAGACTTGGTCAACAGTTTACATCTAAAGGATTATATATGCACAATCAATCCATTATATCACTTAGCTAAGATTTCAAAGTTTAGCATGCTATTAGTCACTTACCGAGGATCTGTTGCGGCAAGGAATCTCTCAGCCTCGAGGAGTAACCTTGAGAGGCGTCCCTGCTCAAGGGGAGATCCTGGCGTGCAGCCCGCTGCCGTGCAGGAGAGCTCAAAGGGCTCTTGGGCTGCTCACTATTTATGGGGGATAAGGTGATTGACTCGTAGTCATATTTGCATGCCGACCACAGGTTTTAGTTTCTTGGGTGGGTGCATTGCACAATAGCCCTAGGCTATTGTGTTGTTATCTGTCTCCTGAATCCACTTCGAGCCGATGGTGACCAGATGCATCCATTACAATCACCACTGGTGATTATCACCTAAGCAGGGTTGCAGGAGATAAAGGTCGGGGGCGGGGGAAGCACACCGTCACACTGTGTCTATGAAAAAAGTGGATTACTGATTGAGTTGGGAATTCTCTAGCAGTCATTTAACAAAGGTGCCCTGGAGGCTCCCCTGCAGTGTGTCAGAAGTTAGGTTATCTACCTGCTCCTTTTCCTTTCTTTTTTAATTCTGTCCAGAGTTCAGAAGTTAGATTATCTACCTGCTCCTTTTCCTTTCTTTTTTAATTCTGTCCAGAGTTTTTGTTGGGGGGGGTGGGTGGGGCGGGGGGTGGTGGTGGTGGATCACCTGTTTCCACATCTATTACAGAAGAGACAAGAACTTGAATTTTACTCTGGTCCTGGTGTGTATAAAATAGGCTAGCAGACTGTATTTTTTCTTTCATAGCTGCTTTCCCCTTCCTGTAACCCTTCATCTGCAAATCTGAATAGTTCAAACCAGATTTTTTCTGGTTTCATCGTATCTGCTTCACTGTCATATATTAGGGAAGATATTAATTGAAAGTGATTTTTATTTTTTCCAAAAACATCTTGGAAAAAAGTATTGTCCCTGTAAGATCAAGAAGTAGTAAAATGAAAAATTATTCCCTTCCCTTGAAAATATCTATCATTGCTTTGGACAGAAGATTGAAATATGAGAAAGGGAGAGGGTTTTTGACTCCAAGATGTGTCCTGTTTGTCTCCATGACAGTCTGATCTAAATATGGCAGGTTTTTGAGATAAATCCCAGTTAACCTAATATTGAACCACTGGTTAAAATCCCCAAACCAAATAATAAAATAGGCAAAAGCTTTAAAATCCTTATCATAGCATGTGTGCACAAGGGAGTATTGGCATCTTTTGTATAAACAGAAAGTTTAGGTATCAGTAGAACATGTTGGGCTCAACTATGTTTCATGTAGAAGTAATAATACAATGTGTTGAAAAGTGTGGGTACTTTAAAGGAATCTATTTTATTTATCTTTCATGTGAAATATAATCCTGAAGGAATTTATTTTCTTCTTTATGCTTTGATTTAAATTTCACTTATCTGTTTCTCTCAGATAAAACATGGGAGATCTCTGAGGAAATTTGATAACACAGTTCTTGGATCCTGTAGATGGTGGTGTTTTCCTTCCTTGAGGGAGAGAAGGGAAAGGGGCAAGGCATAAGGTTATAAAGCAGATTAAGCTCATCCTTACATAGACCTTCCTAAAACATTAAAAAAAATCAAAACCAAACCTACTCTATTTCCAGTTACTATATTTTTCACTTATTTTTATCATTTTCCATGATAAAGTGCTATTTGATCATATTAGCCTAAATCGCTCTGCATGTAATACATAATGCTACTATAATAACAAAAAATACACGGTGGGGTTGTTCCCAAAGGGACCACGTACCAGTAGGTGAGCTTACAATCCTTGACACGGATCTGATTATCAAAATGGTGTCTAGCAGAGATGCTGGGGTTTCTCAGGTTTTTGTACCAAACTACATGATAATACCTCTGTTTCCATTCCCTGCCTTTTCATACATACTCACTTTGACAGGCATCAGGGGAATCACAAAGGCAGCAGATGGTCTGTGCACAGTTCCCTCAAGCATAAAACAACATTTCTGTACTTGTTGTCAGGACCTTAAATTGCACACGGTTCTGTTTGATTATTTTCAAACTCTGGATTGGCCATAGGGGCTCAGATGAGAGAGATTTGCATATCACAAAGTGGGAGCAAGGGCTGAATTAAAGTGGCAAGCAACTGGATGGCAACTAAATTCTAAGTAGAAGTCATATGGACTCAGTTTTAACCAGGTTTGATTTTATTATTTTCAATGAGAGCAATGACCTCTACTAAAATTTAACAAGACACAGGTTGTGTGCAGTATGTGCATGGAGGTTTTTTCCTGTTTTCCCCTCACTCACCAAATATACTGGAGTTGTTTTGTTTATGCATAAAAACTAGAAATTAGAATAAAAACCCAACACTGTATCATGTAAATTTAAAATATGTATTCAAATGTAGGCTAAATAATATAAATTCCAAATGAGTTTATTATCCTTAATGTTATTCTGCAGCAATTCAAGTAAATAGAATGTATTAGTTCCTTATTGAATGCAATGCCCACTTTTTAAAATTCAATTTGCTGTGCAGGAATTTTCCCAAGATACATTAGATAATGTCAAGTTGAAATCTGTTTGTGAGTCTACAGAGATCTGCATGCAGATGGAGCTGTGGAAAGCCAAAGGAAAGATTTTTCATAAGCCCACTGGGTTTAAACGAATTTGTTTAACCTATGTTTTCCTTCTAGCTCTACTTTTCAACAACTTTAACTGCTTACATATTCAAAGTTATTTTGAAAGTGTTTAACATATAGAAAGTGGAAATACAGCCTGAACAAAAGGATTATTATTTCAAGGGAGGAAGAAAGTGATGGAGAAATGTTTTGCAAATGGTGGGAACAAGTATGTAATAGGGCTGTGGAAAAACAAAGGTACAAGTTCATTATCACATGAATTCAGTCTGACTGAACGGTTTTCCTCTGAGCATGAATCCATACTAGGTTAAAGAGCTTGCTTTTTCCCATTCATCCTCCCCTTGCTGTATAAGGAAATTACAGTAATAAAATGCAGGATCTTGTGCATCTTCATTGGTTTTGGTACATTATAGCAGTTTAAATGCCTTGCTTTTTTATAATTTTGTCCGGAGAAGAGATGGAGAGGGTAAAAATTTTGATTTCAGATGATTCCTTGATTTTTTTTTAATAGGTCATAGCTGTATTATTGGCCGCTGGCGAGTGTGAATTGGTGTTAGAGGAAATTTCTTGTGTTTTAGTAATTCTCTCTAGATCGGTGTACTGAGGATATTTAGAAAATGCTTTGGCTGAGATTTGCCGGGGGCCCTATGGTTAGTTATTAGCTACCCTTCAGGGCTTTCTGAACTGCTGTTGCTACCTATGTGGCATCCTGTTGCCACAACACGTGGAATTAATGAATAAACAGTCAAGATAATAAACTGCAAAGAATTGCAATGCCTTGGTAGATGTATATTGACAGCATGCATTTGAGTTTGTCCAAGCACTGATGAAAAGCGGGATGTGAGTTTGTACCTTGAATAGCAGGAACTGATTCTTGTGTTTTGTAAAGATATTTTCTTGAGGTGTTTTAAAAAAAACCCCAAAACTCTGGCCTTTTTGAAGGGGATTAAAATGGTACTAAATGCATCAGTAGATATTTGTGTTGGTTTTTTTTTTTAATAGCTTTTACAAGTCATCCTGAATCTTCTAATGCATTGGAGCCTTCCTTAATTATTCAGCATTTCAGCATGGCAGGCTGTAAAGTATGTGAACAGTCAAAACAAAGTTACTGCAGTCAATTTTGCAAATAATGAATAAACTTGCTTATGGAAGAGTCACACCCCACTTGTGTTTACAACCTGTGAGTGTTGTAGTGAATGAGAACAAGCAGGAATATTTGTAGAAACAACAAATTTTAAGCAAACATTGAGAGAGAATAATTTTCTTTCTAAATATAGTTTTAAGGTCAATGTGGTGCTTATAGAGCCAGGATGTATGCTATGTTAATGTTTGTTGTTGTTCTTTAATATACACTTAAATTTTGTGACCTGGTTCAGATTTTGAATAGCACATCTCTTAGGTACTGGAGATTCTTTAATATCATAATAAACACACTCCTGTAGTTGAAAAGGTTGCTTTACATAAGTATTTGTCTTCTGAAGCTCAACTACGTATGCTTTTTGTTCAATACTGAAAGATTGCAACCATAACTGAAGTGAAATTGGTTATCTCAAGTGAATAGTTACAATTTTGTCTGTTTACTCAGCTGTAACTCACAGCAAGTGGTAAGCATGGACTCTGGACTGAGGTCTGTTCCAGTAATGAAGGGACATTTGAAATTATCTATCACGAGAGAACATAAAAAACAGAGATGAAATTCAACATATAAATTACTTGCTATGATTTCTTTTTGTGGACTTTTATTAACTGACTTGTAGATATAATTTCTAAATCCTTGTGAGACCTTTATCCACAATGTGAATAGATTAGCATTAGGAATAACTAGCAAAGTCCATGCTGTCATTATGAATTTGGATGCTGTGCAGGACAAATGCACCTTCCCCCCATTCCCCTTTTTTGTTACCGTTTCTCTTGGTCCAGTCATCAAAGACTGAGGAAGCTGCAGTAAACCCCAATAGTGTGTGTTGTGGCTGTGATGCAACTACACTTGCTATTTTGTGTGTGTCCGCATATATAAATATGTATTAAAATGGTACCAAATGAACTTAAGAGAGA
Source organism: Mycteria americana (assembly GCF_035582795.1). Taxonomy (NCBI): domain Eukaryota; kingdom Metazoa; phylum Chordata; class Aves; order Ciconiiformes; family Ciconiidae; genus Mycteria; species Mycteria americana. Next base: position 7,453,676 of record NC_134373.1, on the reverse strand, counting down.
ACTTGGCTTGTGTGTTTTCCTCTGGGTGGGTAGGAGCATCAGGTGCAGCCTGATGTTAGGATTGTCATCATGTGAATAATCAGGGAATGACCTCAGTTACAAAAGAGTCTGGTTGTGTTTAGTCTGCTTTGGTCTCATCTGAAATCCCTGCTGTACAAGAGGCTACAAAAAAATTATTTATAAATTCACTTAAAATATTTTAAATCTAGTACTGATGTGACTGCTCCTCCAAGAAAAGATTTATTAAACAAAAAATCTTAAATGAGAAGGCTGGGGAGAAGAGATGCATTTTGTCATACTTGTATGACAGTACGTATGGGAATGTTAGAAACACTGGGTCTCGTTTTCTTGTAACCTCTGCATTGGAGAAATAAGGTTTGAATATGGCAGAGATTTCTGAAGTAAAGAATCTTGAGAAGCTCTTGAAAGAGAGAGGACTCAGTTGCCAGACTGATTATTCCTTTAGAAGGTCTTGTGGTGGATGGCTAGAATGGTTTTTAGCAATGTTGCTAAAAAAATAGAAAATATATATTTATATATTTAAAACAAATATAATAATGTTCCACTGGATTTCCTGTATAATTCCCAGGTGTTAATGGTATGGATTGAATGTGAATATGTGCAAGTGCAGTTGCTTTTATTTAACAAGTTTGAGTCCCAGTTCTGCATTACTGGCTTTTATAGCAACTGGGAAGAGCCAAGTGGCAGAGCAGTTTTCTGTGGATGGATGCTGAAAATGTCTGAGAATAGTGTGGTTAGTCAGTGGTGTTTGTGAGTGGTTTTTTTATTCTGTAGTAATAATCTCCTTTGAAAAATGCAGCTGGATGTGTGGAGCTGCTCCAGAGTGAGTTGGACTGGGCTTAGGCAGTGGATCATTGCTTACACCTGCTCCACCCACCCTGAGAATGCAGGATACTTCCAGAAATCAGAGTATGGTGCTATATGAGGTTATACTTTTTCTTTCTCTATGCATAAATAAATTACAAAACAGAGTATAAGCAAACCTTGTCTAGGGCTCTCGCAGGATAGGTGCAATTGGCAACATCTTTGGGAAGTCATCAAAACTTTTCTCCCCTCATTTCTTTTCTGTTTCCTTAGTTCAAGAGGAAAGTAGCCAGTGAAGTGAGATTATTGCTTGATTTTGCAGGGAAGCTGTTTTGGAAATGGGGTGTACAACCCTTAAGTGGAGTAGTTACTTGCAGGTAACTCTCTGGTGGGTTCAGCTGCATTGCTTTTTTTTGTAGTGTAGCTTAAGCCACGCAAGCATTCTGGGCATGTCAGTACACTTAATTTTGGCAACACTTTTTAGCTCAGGAACCATTTTACACTGATGCAGCTGTGCGAATTGTGCATAGAACCTGCCTCATGTCTGTCTGCTTTGAATATATATAGGACCAACATGAAACCATCTTCTCAGTGTGTCCTTGGCATGTAGTAATTATGTCCTTGGGAGATTGCTTGTAAGCAAGCCAATTCTTGCCAGTGTTCTCTCAATACACAAAAATAAATTAGCCTCCTCTGGATAGGATTCCGGTTGGCATCCTGGCAGCATGTAGATCGTGCAGGGAGGACTGGAGCAAGCTACTGGTGTTTTGTAATCTTCTGTCTGATAGTTGGGGTGGTTGTTTTCAGGCCTCTCCTGATCTGAAGATGAACTGTGAGTATAAAATAATAGAAGTAGGGCACTTTGCACCATTGCTAATACTTGTGTCTGCTTCTCCTCTTTATTGCAGTGAGCACATAAAGCGGTTCATTACAGATATCTTTGCTACTACAGTTCATATTAGGCCATGATCTGTTCGTTCATTAATATTGGTAGAGGGGTTTTTTTGTTTGGAGAATGATTGCCCTTAATTACAGATAAAAAAAAAAAATAAAGCCTCCCACAAACTTCATCTCTTCACTAGCTCCCAGATTTGGAATGCATATGTTAAAAGCAAACAAACAAAACAAAAAACCCCAAAACCTTCCAAAACTTGGTTGGAGGATCTAATGTTCTGCCAAATGTTTTGCAATGTTCCTTTAAGACACAAGTGCAACATGAATGTCACTGATTTGTTGTGTTTTGTTTTAAACAGCAGATCAGCTCTTGGTTCATCCTATGAATTGATGGGCTATTTGCAGCTGGAGTGCATTAGGTGCATTCCTGAGGCTTATTTTCTATTTTGGCTTCACCCAAAAGAAATCAGATTAATGTGCATCTTGTCTAAAATATTAGTCTAGAGAAAGCCTCATTAAATCAAAGGCAGGTCTATTTTTTTTTTAAAGTCTGAGCTAGTCCTGGTCGTCTTATGCATAATCTTTTGTATCTAAAGTTTCAAAGTATATTCTTTGTCTGTATGTATGTATATATATCCATATCTATACACACACTCTCTCTCTCCTAGGTACATTAACTCATTTTGTGTCTGGTAGAATTTTGTAAAAATTTTCTATAAGTTCTCTTTAAGGGAGATGAATTTTTTTTTTTCCCTTAACTTTTCTATGTATCTTGATATGGTTCATATTTTAAGGATTGTCATGTATTACTACTTTAAAATTGTTGGAACTTTATTATCGGGTAATTTTTAAGTAAGTCTGTAAGTTCATTTTTGCCAGGTGCTTGTATTGAAAGTTAAACTGAAAAAACCCCCAGTAAGTTATCAGACCTACTGACCTCTATTTCACTGTATCATCAATCATGTTTTCCAGACTTATCGCTTCTACTGCACTTGAAACTTGACCAAACATGTTTTCTTTCTTCTTGGATATTCAGAGATATTTGGTGCAAATGTACACTTCTAAGGTGAATGCCTGCTAGCAAGTGGTGAGAACATAGAGAATTTGAGTCAGTAGCAATGGACTTTTGAAGCAGCTTGGGAACTATATAAAAATTAAAAAATCTCTTTTAAAATAGTAATTTTTTTCCTGTGTAATTCAAGTTTTCCTTACTTGCTCCCTTCTTAAAGGGGGGTATTCATGCCACTTACCCCTTTCATTTTAGTACAGCACTGTCAAATATTTTAACAGCACTGAGCATTGAGGTCTCCTGTAAATATCCCCATCTTTGTTTGCAAAATATGACCAAAACCATAACAAAAGCTTAGTAGTAATGGTCTCATTGGTTCAGTGTTCTCTCCTTTTGCTTCTGCATGCACTTTATTTTTGCTAGATCAAGGATGATCATTGGCAGTAATTTTATGCAAGTATGACACCTTTGTTAGATATTTGTGGGTTGCAGTGTCTCTTAATATTAGCAACAGATCAGAATTAAAATGAGCTGTGTTCCTTAGATGATGCACATGTATGAGTAAGATCTGAATATTTGTTTAATAGAGTAAATGGGAGGGGGGGGAAATGAAGATTTGGTTATGTCAAAGCAAAATGCCTGTGTTCATTGTGTGTGTGTGTGTCATATAGAGTAGACACAAGAATTATTTTTTCTGCTCCCTTTCAAAGGATCAGTGCATGCTACATACTTGCATTGACACATTATATGCTTGCTATGTCTAAAAGCCTAGAAAACTACAAACAAGGCTCTGTTTACTAGAAGATAACATAGATATTAGATAAAACTCCAGATATGCTAAAACTCAAGTACTCATGATTAAGTCTGCTGATTGTGCTACTGAAGAATTCAGTTTCATTCCCAAATCTGTTGCGTGATGCAAGATGGTGCTTCATAAAGATTGAGCTTTCTCCATTGACTCTCCATCTCTCAGATTAGTGTCACAAGTGTCATAGTCATGGTAACAATCTCAGCAGAGGTAATCAGGGGTAAAGCATCACAATAATATGTCTGTGCTGTTGGTGGAAGTTGTATGAGATCAGGAGTGCTATATGGCATTGCATTGTGTTGTAAAGACTCGGACTATTTTGGTATACACTAGGATTACACAATAGATGCTCTGCTTGTTCCTCTTGGCATGCTGTTATCTGATCTACCTTTCCTGAAGATTTCCCTCCCTGGAGGAGAAAATCATAATGCATGCCTTATGATTTCAGAAATGCAGGGCAAAGAAATGGAAAGAATTCAGGGGAATTGCCATTTGGGGTGATACAAGAGATCAAATCTTATATAACATGTGAATATAGAAGACTAGCAAAACACCTTCCCAGATCCATCTTCTAATGGTTGGGCCACATGCTTTAAACAAACATACTGGAAATACTGTTTATTCCCACCAAAAACACTTCATGTAACTTTTTGTGGTAATTACTCAAATTAGGTTATCATAGAAAACCTTATCTTTGTAATATCAACCTGGGTACCTTGTATAATATAAATTTTGTAAGGGTATTTTCATTGTTAATCCAGTATGAGCCCTCTACATGTCTTCCTACCTTTTAATTTTTAAACTTAGCTCCTATGCTACCTTCAGGTTCATATGTTTTATAAGTTTATATCTTTTTGTAGGTGATAAGATCACATGCGACTAACCTAACTATAAAAATATAACGATTACTGCTAGTGCTGCTTACTCAGTGACCTGTGTGAATGCCGGATGCTGGCTCATAGGGAAGAGTCTTACCTGAAGTGCATTGGGAGTCATGGGAAAGTTCTAGGGGGTTAAACTTTGTTTCCAGTAACATTGACTTCTTTAGTCTTTGTAGGATCCGGGAGGTTTATGTTGTCAGATGCATTTAACTATGTTAATCCTCTCTGGTTGGAACAATTAGGCTCTCAGAATCCCAAATGATGAATGATATTGGTTACTGTACTTATGAAGTGCTAATAATGCTGTCTACTTCAGGTCCATAGTGAAGGATTACAGGAACTAGAAAGTTAAAGCTTGTTTGCATTCCTATTTCTGTCCATTGCAGATGTCTTTGCAGATTTGTTAGTGCTTTGAAGAGGCCAGAAAGCTGAATTTCCACACCTGCCCACCCCCCAGTGTATGTGGTTGTGTTTTGTTATAAAATTAGACATTGATTTTGGTATTTGCATTAGTAATTGTTTAGCCAGGAACAGAACCATCCTTAACATACGAATTTCATTGCTTGTATAAACATTCTTTGAAAGGAATTTGCTTTGTAAATTATCTTTGTGTTTAATTAAGATGGAATGATAAAAATGAACTTAGTAATATTAAAGAGGGAGGAGAATTTGCCTAATGCAGTCCCCTTTTCTTAAAATGGTTCTTGGACATATTTGCAATGGCATTTTTCAAGTATTTTCTGGGTAAAATGTGGTACTAGGGAGGCAGCATGTCACAAACTCGCAAAAAATTCTAAAGTTGAGGGAAAGAGACTGGAAATAATAGGCAGGCTGAAATATCAAAGCTTGCTATTTATCTCTTTGATCTCACCAAAATTAGGGTTTTGTCATGTATGTCATCAGTACCAGGATTTTGCTTTAGCTGAATAAAATTAGCTGTTCCCCTGAAAACAACTCCTGGCAATGGTGAAAACCTGGTAAAGTGAAGTAAAAATGGTAAATTGTTCTGGCTCAAGAAAAGGGGGGGCGGGAATGAAATAACCTTCATGTGTTCCTTTTGAAAAGTGTCTTTTTCATTGGTAGTGCAAATACTTTACCTTGAGATATGACCATTGCTGTGAGAAGTTTTCTGAAACATTTCTTATATGATGTGCCCAGTGACACTGGCAAGGGAAATACAATGTATTTTTCAATACTGTTAAAATAGAAACTGCTAGAATACTTCTTTGAAAGTATCTTACCTTCTGTTCACCATAATTTTCCAATTTTAACAGTCAATTGTACTGTATTTCTGTTCCTTCTTAGTCTTTTTTTTTCCTTAATGCTGAAAATCCATTTGAAAGCACTCTGTATTGTTCAATAATTGTTAGTATTCCTCAAATGTCATAGTCTCTGTGTAGGAAGCAAGAAAAGAAATGGCTTAACTGTAGATAACTTGTCTAACACATAGCAACAGATTTATCTCCCTAACTCAGTATGTGTCCTTCACATACTTTGCTCATTTTTGTGCTTGGGCTGCCGACTTGTGCAGCTGCTGCATTAGGGGTTGTCAGGCTACTGTGGTCAAGCTCCTTTTTTGTTTAGAGGTAACCTGGTTGCCTAGCCTCAAAGCACTTTTATTTTAGTATTTTGGCTTTTTCTTTTTTTAAATATGTGAAATACTAAGCTGTGCGTCAGCCACAGAAAGGCAAGCCGCTTTGCAACAGAGCATTGAATCCCGATCATGTAGACATGTGCATGCGCACACAATTTCAGCTCTTTACATTCAAAAACATTGATTCTGTGGGGCAGTTCTGGCCAGTATTCTGAATATAGTAAAATTATGTTTTCTAAAGTTAAGGACTTTCTATATAGAGATGTTTTTCTAAAATTAAGTTAATGCTGTAATAGATTAGTACAATGAAAGCTTATTTTCATGATTAGTTAAGTGCTTGTTTTCTTAAAAATTCATCCTTCATAAAAGAAGTAATATCTAATAGTACATTTAGCTGTCTGTTCCCAGACCTCAAGTATATAGTCTGTAAATGACATATAAATCAATCAATATCTCTTAAGTGCAGTGAAATAAACTTGAAACTAAAAAGTATAAAAATAAATTCAGTAAAAACATCTCAAACCCACACATAATTAATGCACACACAGAAATTCTCTAGCACCTTGGACATTTGTTCCTGGGGTGGGTGGTTGGTGTCTCAGATTGAGTTCAGCAAAGCTGCTTCTGTGGTTTGGAGAGTATACCCAGCATGCAATAAAACTGGATATGGAACGTGTTTAAACTCTGGTTTCCTGATCTACCAGAAACTTGATATTTTACAAGTTTGTTAGTGGTTGTGATTTGCAGTAAGACTTCCCTTCACGTGTATGTATTCTACTCCTATAAGCAGTAAGACTGTAGTTAATGTTGTTTGCCATCCATTTGCTGGGTATGGTTCCTCCATTCTCTCTTCTGGCTGTGCTCCAAAAGGCATTTTGGCGGGGTAGTTTCAGGCTTGAGTTTTTGTTAATTGGGAACTTCTAACTTTTCACTAGGTTTTATCTCAGCTTTTCTCTTCTTTATTCATTTTGTCCTGCCACATTTTTATGTATTTTTACATTTATGTTTTTATATATATTTTTTTTTTCCACACAAATCATATTGCACTTATTTTGCTTGCATGAAATGTGTACGTATCAGGGTTTCCAGGTGTCTTTGTTTTGGCTTTTCTTGCAGGAAGATAATTCTCAGAAAATTGCTCTCTGTGGGCCATATCAGAGAGAAGGCTTTATATTTATAACGATAAATAATAGTCTAATTGCCAAAGATACTGCATGCAGTCTATCAGTTACACTTACCTTTATAATGAATTTTCACAATCCTTTTTTGACAGTGTTAAAGATAATTACTTAATTATCTACTATCAAATAATTATGAAAATTTTAAGTGGATGCTAAAGTGTTTTGTTCTATAATTTCTTAAATGTTGGTTGATAGTGTTGAGTATGGATAATGTTGCTGAGTATATGCTAGCTATCTGTTGGAGGAAGTAAGGCTACAATATAGAAGACAACAATGATTGTGGTGATCTAATACAGAGTCATTAGCTGTGAAAAGCTATTAAAGGCAGAGCTGCTTTTCTTTTTCTTATAATTACCTATTTAGAATACAACTTTCTATTCCTACTTAGTGTAATAAAAATGGGCAGTGTTTTAAGCTGTGCATAGCGCTTCCTTTAAAACTGAAGAATCACTGAATAGATAACCTTCATAGCCTTATGGTTGCACGGGTTCCTCCCTTTCTGACTATTTCTGCCCACTCAGTTTTAATTTCCTTCCCTCAGTCTCTTTATAGGCTCTTTGAATAGGTGGTCTTTTTGTCACACCAATAAAATAACTGTACAAATCTGCGTTAAATGTACATATTTACAAAATTTTTGCTTTTCAGAATGTAAATCAACAAAACTGTCATTTGTATTGGAAAGTTTCACCCCAGGCTCTGAAAGCATGGCAAAGTTAGTGGCAGATGAGCAGTGTGTCCCCAGATGGAAAGCACAGTGATAACCTGAGCCATGCTGTGCAGTCTTTATGCCGGAGTAGTTTGCTGGAATATTTTCTAGTCATAACAACATACATTGTGGTATATTTAATGTGCTAAAAGCAAATCTGTTCATAAAGGCAGATTTAAGACCCACAAATCAAAGTTAAAAGCCCCACATTTCGTTGGCCTTGATCCTGATTTTGTATAACAGGACATGTGAGACCTTCCAGCAGGTATGATACTAAGCACTCTGCATCTTTTTGGTATTTCTATCAATTTAACCTATAGCTCTTGGTAAACTGAGCATCTGATAGTAAAAGGGAAATGATCTGGATTCTGTTTTGTTTTGTGAGTGCTTGTGGAGTTCATCTTTTCTGGATGTTAGTATGGCTTTGAAAAAATTTTAATTAGTGGGACTTTCCAGTCCGTGGCTTGTGAACTGTTAATAGGGCAATCGGTGTGCCATCACAATTGAATAACTGTATTACATTATCACTGAATGATGTAATGAATTCTATTTTGAGAGCCTGAACATTAATTGTGAAGATGCCCTCATCTGCTATCTAATGAGAACAAACTGAAGCCTGAGGAAATTCCTCAGAGGATGTCTAAGGGCTGCAACAATATCTGTTTTGCAAGCAGAAAAGCTCTTTTCTGTCACCAGTAGCAGGGCTGTGAGACCAACAAAATAGGAACTGCAGTGGGACAATCAAATGTGGTGAAAGAGGGTTACATTGCAGAATTTGCTATAAAACTTACGCTTTTTGGTATTTGGGATTTGACAGATATTTTAGGAATTGAATTTTTTTTTTTTAAATCTACTTGGGGCAAAGTAGAACCCTAAACCTGTGACACTTTTTCTGATAGGCATATTATAGGGTTGTATACTTCCTGTTGAGGAAAAGCATTGCAAATGGACCTCTTTGCTTTTTAGAGTCCCAACCTAAGGAAAATTTCAGCAATCAATCATTACACCCATCAAGAAAGTTTAAAACACATGAGAGTCAATGACTGGGTACAGTTACTGTCTTTGTGTTTTAGAATAAAACATGCTAGTGTTGGGCTATGTATCTACTTATTTAGGAGGAGCAGTATGTCATTTGTCTTCTGTATAGATTCAAAAAGCTATACATCGTATAATAAACCCTAGTAAAATGTGGCTTTTAAAATGACATTTCCCTGCATCCAAGATATTTATTGGACTATTCTGAAATCTCTGAAGAATCTTTCTAACTCTGTGTGCAGGTGAACTGTGGGACTAGCGTGGCCTGGATTATGGTGGCGTAGCCACGGTGTGGTGTAGATCTTGTGTTAAGCACTACTGGAGTGCTTGACTTTGTCTGTTTTGCCTATGCGAGTTCTGTTGTCATAGACGTTGCCATCTTCAACTCCAAATACATCATCTTGATATGAGTGAATGAAGAAGCTTTCCTTCTTCAGAGATATGAGCTGTTAGAATTTAGATAATAAAACTGAATATTTTTTTTCCTTACTCTTGCTGCACCCCCTGAGAGCATCACAAATTCTACTGCTTGCAAGTGCTGTTTCATGTGCCAGTTGTAACTAAGAGGTGCGTCCTTAGCGGAGGTCTCTGCAGAAGCTCGTGAATTTTGTGCTCTGCAGCCAGCTGGTTATTGTGGGGACAGTCTGGAAGATCTTGGAAGAACTTCTTGGCAGCAAGCAGAAGCAGATTTGCATGGGCGTGTGGGGAGGAAATCCCCTGTTTTGTTTTGTTAGGCAACTTTGTAAGGCGTTATTTAAAACAGTTTGTCTAATGTAATTAAATCACTAAGCATTGTACAGAAGTAGCCAAAGATATTTAACAAGCAAGGATTAACAATGTTTAATTTTTGTGTGCATCAATACATGACTTGCATTAGCTACAAATTATTTCAGATGATAGCATGATTTATGACAGGATCAGGGATTTGTCATAATAGACAAAACTATGTTATTACATCTGCCACACTTATTTTCAGTATGTCAACCTTCTTAATTAAATAGTACTTTTAATTAGGTCATTCATTCTCATCTACAGCATGCTTTAGTGTAATCAAAACTTAGTCGACTAAAACCACAACTTAGACGGGGGAGGGGGCAACATCTGAGTTTGGAACAAATTAATCTGACCTATGACAAGACAGGTGAAATTCAGTACTTTAATCTGTTAAATTTAAATAGTGACCATAAATTCTATTACTCTAATGTGGTGGTAAAGACTTCTGAGAATGATGTTACTTCAAAAGCGATTTAAGTTACATGGGAGACTAAAGACATTGACTTTTAGTGCATCAGTGGAGTAGTGGTATTTGTATGGTCATGGTCCATGTGAAACAAATCATTATACTAAGTAAAAACATAAGGAAGTTTAAACTGGTTTAGCTTATGTAACTCATGTTATAACTTGGCACATCTTGGAGATCTTAATCATGTTGACAGTAAATGAGACACGAACTCCAGAGTTAAAGATATCTAGTCATTCAGGCATTCTTAAAAAGTATCTTGAAAAATGTTTGTACGTCACCTTTTTGAAATAATCTGCTGATAGCAAACTGACGTCAGAATTCTAGGTTTTAATCTAACAAATGTATGTGCAGTCTCATTGTTAAATGGGAAAGTTAAGTCGTGTGTCTGTAGGTGTAGTGGGTGAGCTGGATAATGGACAACTCAATGGCAAATACCACTGGACAGTGGGCTGTAGGAGAAGATAGAATACATAAATTAGATTACATAGGTACATTAGGTATTTAAATTCACCTGTGCTGCTCAAATTTAGTTTCTACTCCTTATTTTTGATTATTATTATTTTTTAAATTTTTGTTTAATAGATGTGAAAGGAATATTGTGTGTAAAGTCCATGAGAAATATTTTTGCTTTATCACTAACATTTGCATCAGGAAATTTATTGTAAATGTATCTATGTATTATAGCTCAGAACAAGTGCCTAAAATTTTTTGTTCTGAAGCATTACAGTTCCAAAATTGCAAGTTCCAAATACTTGCTGTTAATTGCTATTAAACAATTCTTATTCATAGAAATGAGAATGTATTTTAGAGAACTTCAGCCTATGTATAGGCCAATCATAAAAAGAAAACTAAAAGCTGAGGATTATCACCCATTTGAATAATTATCAAATATTTTATTAGCTCTAGCACTCTGAATTTTTCAGACATAGTGAATTAACAGAGAAAATTAATTTTGTATGGGTTAAAGCCATAAGAATAGAAACAAGGGAATTCTTAAGAAAACATGTGATATGCCTCAGAGTAGCACAAGATCTTGCTAGAAACTCTAGAGGAAATAATTCACTATTCCATTTGGAAAAAATTCCAAGATAAATAAAACAACCAGCACTTCACCTGAATTGCTCACTATAGGAACATGTGTTGAACATCATCTAATCTAAGTAACCAGATGTATTTTCACTATTTTGACATTCATCTTGCTCATCTCCTAAGAAAGAGAGGAGAATTGATGTTCTCATTACTTATGTGTTTACTCTTTTTTTTTTTTTTTTCTTAGACTGCTTCTAAGCTGGCTACCTCCATATACTTTCTGCCACAGCAGATTTAATGTTTCATTAAAAGAGCGTGAATGAGAGCATTCCACTGAATTTCCCTTTTAGACAGGCTGCAGAACTATAGCAGTCCTCATAAGAAATGCCATCTGGGAGATGCTCTGGAAAACAAAGCCAAATAAATTGTGGGCTGTGTGTTAATAATCTTATATGTTATGTTCACAGGTGCAGTCACATAAGAGCAAGAGCAGCTCATGCAGATTAGGTCATATGCACAAGTAAGATGAGATGTGTGTGGTGGTTGTTTTTTTTTTTCAGTTGCAATGACACAAATCTGATAAAAAGCCCTTGATGCAGGTTTTACACCAAATCAATACTTTTTTTAATTCCTATTCCTATTGGGGGTATTTATAAAATATAATTACTAGATAAAAATCAAACAGATCTTGCTCTTGAGCCATGCCATTTTATTTCCCATTATGTAAAGGAAATTAATATGCAGCAATTTGGTGTGGATGCATTTCTGGCTTCCCTTTTCTTTTGCTGTACTTGTACTCTGCCTTCTCTCTTACCAGAAGTGAAGCTTGTTTTGAGGAGAAATGGAATGTATTTATTTATTCTCCAAATTAATACAGATGATTTTTCTACATAAACTGAATCTTTTCACTATGGAAGCCTTTTGACGACAGCAGAATTACAAATAACACATCAATAAAAGGTGACATAAGGCTTGCATATGTTTAGGTTTGTCCTTTGAAAATATAAGCACAGGATGTGGTGGAAGAGATAGGGAAGTTTTGCTTCTCTAACTAAACTGGTGAATCTGGAAATAGTTTATTCCCTTTTTTCTCATATCTGTATCTTTATTGCAAAGCAAACTGCGTATCTAAGGACTGAATGCTCAACTGCATTTTCTTCATCTTCTGTTACCCAGTTCTCCTTGTTAAAAGCAAAGGGAGTGGTGGGTAGTGGGTACAACAGCTCTGGGGAAGAAACAACCCTCTTGTGACTGCTTGCGGTCTGTTTCTGAAAGAGAATATACTGTCACTGAATAATGCTGCAGTACTGATATCTAAAAGTTGTCAAAATTTGCTCTGAGAACCCTTCCAGAACGAAGGTGGGGATGCTCATCCAACATCTTATGGTGAGGGGTCCTAAAAGTTGGATTCTTCAGAGTGGAGGGGACAGCTGGATTGGTGGCATGGGAAGAAATTGGCAGTGTTTGCTTTTATGCCTGGAGGAATTAACAATGTTTAAAAATATCTTCTATAATTTAAATCCACTGAATCATGCTTAAAATGATACAAATGTGTGTTGTGGACCTTATAAATAATGTCAAGGACTTATTGCAATTTCCTAAATGGTAAGATTCTAATAAGACAATGAATAAGAAAAAAAAAATATTATGAGTGTCTACATATGCTAAGCTGCTTCCTCTCTACTTCTGGTGTTCCAGTCAAAACTAGTTTTCCTTTCTCTCTTTCCCATTGCTGTATTGCTTGGTAAAAGCCTGCTCTAGTTAACTTCCTTCTTCTCAACCCACAGCTTTACAGAAGACCCTTGTTTGGACGAATTCAGGAAGTGTCAAAAAATCTTATTAAAACCAATGAATTTATTTTGTGATTGGCTGTAAAACACTATTATTTAAGAGTGAAATTAGAACTATTATTTTAAGAGTGAGTAAATACTAGAAAGCAGAGCTCTAGATTTATTTTTTCCTTTTTTGTCTAGCTAATGAGTCTAAACTGTAAACATACTTCTAATACTCCAAGCCTTCTATAGCCAACATGATTAAATATACCACATTTCCTCTTCCAATTCTCTTGTTATTACTTCCAGTAATGTCTGCTGCCTGTTGAATACTCGCCCCCCCCCCCCCCCCCCAACCCCCAAACCATGTACTTTGCTCATGTCTTGTTACAATATTAGATATAGAGAAGGACAACACTGAGCCCATCTCTGATACTTGTTTTCCTGTTTGATTCAGTAGTGTTTGCATTTATTGCCTTATATTGTACAAGCTTATTCATTGCCTCCCTCTAATGTCCGGTACCCAGAAGGCATTTAGGAGTCAGAGGGAATCTGCTTTGATTCATCTTCGCTATGCTTACATCCCTTTCTAGTACCTCTGCTTTACATTGCCCAGTTATCATCCTCTTTCTCTTCTTTCCACCACAGTTGTCCTGAGGTTTCTTTGCCTCTGTTTCTTCTGAAGCAAAAACCCCAGTTGTGCATCATCAGTCTTGTTTCCCTGTTCATTGATTGGTCTCCTCAACTTATCTTTCTCAAGTCTGCTGTGGTAGCTCTTTTCTAACTTGACTGGTGTTAAATTGCTGCAGTTCTAGGTGTCAGTGGAGTTACAAGTTTTCACCTGTTGATATTGTTGCTTTTTCTTAGTATGGTATAACCAAATTGGGAGGGTTTTTTTTTAATGTGTCTAAGTTGAAGAAATGCAAGTCTTCCATACTTTGAAATTAGTCACATCTCCTTACCAAAATAAGTTCTATAATCTAGTTTTCTGCTCTTGAACATAAACTTCATAATTCCTGGAATTATAGACCGTAGTGAAAGTTGTAGTCAAAGTTGAAACTTTGTATGGATGTATTTGGGCATATCTGTATGGACATATTTGATCTAGCTTTAAATTATCTAGTTTAGTTGTCAACAACCATGTAGCTGTATACAGCTGTGAAGCTATGCTTCAGCCTTCAAATATTTGCTCTGGTTTCTTAGCCCACCTGTGCTGCTTGTTGCTGTAACTGAATTTGATAGCTCAAGTCCTGGTAAAGCTACTGTAAAGCTAATTTGAATGTTTTGCATAAGCTGTAGCCACCTTTTGGCTTGTGCCTGTAAGTATTGCTTAGGGAAGTTATCCAAAGTCTGATGATCATTAAAACTTTGCAAATAAGACATTAATGAGATTAATCCTTGTCTGCGATTGCAATATTTAATTTGGACAGTTTTTCTGGTGTTGTTGAGACAAGTTCCCAAGCTATGATACCATTTACAATTAAAAAAACCCAAACAGAAATCACACAAACCCCCTGCTTCAACCGAACAAGAAATAGCGTTCCTGGCTCCTTGTGCAGGTGCTTAGTTCAAATTCAAGGTGAATATTTCCACCCATGTGGTTGCCAGTGGTTCTTCAATAACTTGACCAGGCTTTAACAAGGCAAGTATATGTGTAGCGCAAAATCTTGGTGATCATTGATGGGTGTTAATTTGCTATACATGGTTACAATTCCTGAGAGCTTCCCTGCTCTTGACATAGTTCTGGCTGCAACAATATGACCGCTTCCAAAACTTGCACATGCTGTACAAGCAGAGGCACAGAGTAAACCAGGTAGCATCAGGTAGGGGCTAGGGGAGTACTAGTGGGTTCTGAGCAAATCCAGAGCTGGGAAGCCAGTAACAACTTCTGGATTTCCAACTGAACAATGAATTTATCCAATAGTTGCCTCATATTTTATGAGAACTTGTTAAAAATACAACAGTTCTCAAAATACCTGTGATATGTACACAGTACCTCAGAGCAGCAAAGAAAAACTCTTGCTTTTCAAACAAAGCTGATTTTTTTTGTGATCTGAGGACACCGAAAATGAAATTGAATGCTTTGAAGTTGTGAAAGCATCTATTCAATTTCCTTAGGAAAGCCCTTCAGAATTTTGTGTATTCTTTCTATTTTTTTTTTTTAAAGCTGTAGTAAAAGAATTGCATCTTTGCTTTCAGAATTCAATCCAACTTGCCTTAGTGGGAGTGCAATTACAAACAAATGCAATTGATAAGAGAGCATCTTTCGTTATCTCGGCACAGAAACTAGCTAGTTTCAAGACCTGAGAATGCTGGAAGTTGGCTGGACTGTGATATCCAATGGTTTAGTCTAAGATGCCATGTAATTAAAAAACTTTATTCCACATAAAAAGATTAAAAGAATTAGTGTTTACTGGGGGGAAGGGATGATGACAATGGGGGACCTTTTTTAGATCCAAACTTCAGTGTTTCCAGTATTGTTAACCCATGTTCAGGTAAATCATTGAAGGACAAGAACAGTGAAGTAGATAGATACACAAGAGCTGGTTGTTAGTATGATATTTGTTGCGCTTCCCTTGAGCCAGTTATTTGCAATGGCAGAGACAGATTCCTGATAATAGCGTTCCAAATAGTAGTGCAGCTGAAGTGGTATCAGTTAAGAATTTTGTTTCAGATTTCATTATGTAGTCAGGAATAGTGTTCTCAAAGTTTTGATGTTGTCTATTTATCTTTAATTCGTAAAAATCCATTTTAAAAAAAGCATAGATTCTAGCTGAATTGACTGATACCAAATTTTACTTGAGACAGTATAGTGTAATAAATACTATAAAACTTAGGCAGAGAACTCTAAGGAGCCCTGGTCTTTAAATGTTTTGGTAAGTTTTGTTTTAGGTCTTGCCAAACTGCTCCTGGAATAACTGGCAGTTTTAAAAATTACTGTCTGTAATAGTCCAAATGTGATCCATAACATAGATAATATGGTATCCTCTGATATTATGTGATAAAGGAAAATACTATATTACTATGTTCAAGATCATTTGATTGTAGAATTTAATAGAGCTCTCACCTCTACAGTGCTAATTTATAGTCATCATCTGTGGTGAAATAGAAAGTCATCACGGACATTAAGTGCAGCATATGGTTCTGTATAATAAAATTCATGTTGCGCTCTACCCTTTAGCCTCTAGCATATGGTTTTGATTTAGTTTGTAGCCATTTGTTATGCCAGATGAATTTAAAAAAAAAAAAGTTATATAGTGATTTACTGTTGGAAGTGCAAGAAAACCACTGTGCTTCCTATGCTGTTGCTGATCAACTGTTTTTATCAACTTTGATCAATTGTTTTTCACTCAGTGAACAGAACATCTTAAACTGATTTTTAGATTTACCTACTAGCTGTTAAAAGGGTCTGTTAATGGTGATACTGGGGCAAGTAAGCATATAGTTTAACTATAAGAGGGAATCTGATGTAGGAAATTTTGGATTTGATGGTTGTTGTGATAGGATGAAAGGGTAACAAACTTTCGGAGTTTCAATTTGGTAGTAAAAAATACTTAATATTTCGTAGATGAACTGTATGGGGATTGAGTGTGTGTGTAAATACATATCTACTCTCAGAATTGAAGCATCAGACCTGTCTTCTCCAAGTCTTTGAACGTAATTCAATTAATAGTTACACGTTTTTACTCAATCTTAATTTGAATGCATGGGTTAAAGTGAGTAATTCAGTTCTGCAACACAAGCAGTGATATTTGAATATTCTTTTTTTAAGTTTCTGAAATACAAACATAATATTGTAGAAGTAAAAGTTGCTGCATCATGCAGGTCAAAATATGGGAGTTCATTGGTCCAGCCAAATTTCTGTATTTATGAAATATAGGAAATCTATTTTATTTTTTCCTCCTATTAACAAGGGGTTCTGTTAGTGATACATTCTTGGCTCTTTAGAGAGTGTATATATTCATGACTGCTCTGTTTTCTTAGCAGTTAATTTGTTTTGCTTTTCTCTTGGTGGAAGATTAAAGTGGAAGATATCCTGTTGTATTGGATTTTACTTGGCGAGAACTTGTAGAGGATGACTTTATTAATTTGGAAAAAAATGCTTTCCATGACAGTATATAGAAGTTGGGATGCTTATTTAAAGTGTGGCAGAGGATATCAATAGGATGACTCAGTCGAGACTTTTCTGAAGATCTCATGTGATCATGGTTTCTGATGAGATTCTTTGGTTTTGTCTAGTTCCTGCTGCACCAGTCAATTTTCTTGTAGCACTAATGCTGAAAAGAGGAAATGAATAAACTTGATGGGAAAACAGAACCTTCAAACAGTAAGGAAAGAAATGATGCTTGTGTTATGATAAATGTATGCTAAATCTCCTTGCTCCCTTAACCTGTGAGAATGCTCTGAGCTGTCGGTTTACTGACGGCTGGCAAGCTCTAAGGCTCTTTCCAAGTATCTGTTTTTCACAAGACTTGAAGGATTTCATGTCCTTAAAACTTCTGTCCATGTGGCAAATTTTGGAATTGACCAGCAAATTCAGCATTTAATAGGCAGGACAGATGGACAGTTAGCATGAGGAAGTAGGTGATGTTTCCTTAGGAAATAGGACTAAAAAGTGATCAGCTGATAACAATTAGGAAACAAACCCTGAAAACAGAGAGGGTGTAGCTGCAACAAAGAAATTGTTACACATTTCTAGGGATAATCTTGAGTCTTCACCCTGGTTATGTTGTAGGACAATTCAGCTGTGTTATAAAGAACATCTGTAACACTGGTAGTCCCTGATTATCTACTGCTCTTGCAGGGCATGATGAGATTGTACAGTATACGGTGATCTTGCCAAGAACATAATTTCAAGGTGGCTGTACATCAGTATTCATCAGTTTTTCATCAGAGTTTGCAAAAAGTATAATTGGTCCAACTTACTCTTCTGTAATCATTCAGTACAACAAATCTACTAAAACACAAAACTTTTGGAGAAGGACTTGTTGAATCCCAAGGTCTGTCTTTTTAGTGGGTGATCAGATCATTGTGCCTTGTAAATGCCTTTAATTTCTAGTAGTGAGGACAGTGAAATAATAATTATTTTTCAAACTTTCAAGCAAAAAGTTTTTATTACTTTACCAATGGATCAAAACTATGAATATCTTGAAATGGAAGCTGAACTCTTAAATGAGTTTTAGCTTTGCTGTAACATTAAAGATGTTTAATAACCTGGAAACTAACTTAAGAAATAGATAGTAGAGCAAATACCTCTTTCTGTAACTGCAAGTGGATTCTGAAGGAGTGCTTATATCACTTGATGCATTCTGTCACTTTAGATATCTTGCATTTAGGGTGTTTTGTGTATGGAGATGCTTTTAGACCAACAAGTTTGCATTTATATAAAACTAAAAAAAAAAATAGAGAAACGTCTTAATCTCATGTAAATATGATCTGTTTGTGTTGCTAGTGGCTGTTATTCTGTTACACAACTAGATGCAGCTGGACAAATGTACTTCCAGAAATGCCAGTAAAATTCTGCTTGATAAGGTTACCCAAAGTCCTCCTCACAGGACAGGATTTATTTAGTACAGCTTTTTTTGTTGTATTTCATCATTTAATTACACATTGAAGGTCATTTTTCACTTAAAACAGCAATGTTAATTGGCCACTTTTAACTGTGTGGCCATCACAAAATTTAAGAGTTTAATCCAGTACTTCGAAGAGATGCCCAGAGCACTGAGCTTCAGAGGTGGTCCTACCTTAGGCAATGATTTCCTGTATGCCTGAGGCCAAATTACATTTTTATACTTTGTATATGGACTCATAAAATGTGATTGAGCGATGTTTTGCTCTGCTTAATGCATTTTGAAGGCAATTTGCCTGGGGTTTTTTGTTGTGGTGGTTTTTTGTTGGTTGGTTTTTTTGGTGTTTTTTTTTTTTAACTAATTCTGTAGAATTTCAGAGACATTTTCAGTGACTTTCTAGGAGCTATGACTGAAGTGCAAGTGTCTGGTTTTACTTCTAAGGCTTAAGCAATAACTTCTAAATGTGTATATGTACTTTAAAAACACCTATTGAAATTTCCCCAAGCAGTTGTGCTTCAGTTGAATATCAGATGTAGCAAACCACAGAAATGAAAGGGAAGGATTTTTTAATTACTTTTATTGCTTTTTAATCAAAAGGAAAAAAGCAAAGGTTATATTTCATTCGTTAATCAGTAAGAATTAAATCAGCCTGAGTAAAACCATTTTTAATCCTTGGCTCTGGTTCTTTGTTCTGCAATAGCTGCAGTCATTTGAAGTAAATTGTCCATTAAAGCACTCTTCTGGCTTTTGACAAATTGCATCAAACTGCATCCTCCAGGGAAACACAGCCTTGAGCAGTTGTATAAGTTTATTTTTTCTGTCAGACACATAGGTTGCCTGAATTCAAAGACTCACATGCACACAGTGCAGCAGAAATAAGCAAAGGGAAGGTATATGATCCAGTCAAGTCCAAGTGAAGACATTAAAAGCTTGTTGTTCGTTTTGTGTGATGGCACAAAATTGATTTTTCCCCTTATTGGTTTCAAACACTTCTCAATTTGTAACAATTTGTCTGTTACAACAATGCAAATACACTTGGATGATTATCAATCCCATGCTTGTGTGTCTCACCCATGGGATAGTCCCCCTTACTTTGATCATGAAGGACTTAAAAAGGAGCAGTATTGGGAAGGGAAATGAGATGGCCGAGAAATACAGGGGTAGGATAGAGGCAGTCAGTTCTTTAAGCTTACTTTACTTACTGCTGACTTTTAAAGTCTGCGTTTTGGAAACATACTGTAGAAAACATGAAAAATATTCATTGTTCAAGCCATTAATTCACTGTAAAGTTGACATAGCATGTAAGCTTAGGTTGTAGCCTTAATCAGTAGATTAATCAGTACATGGAATTTAGGCAGAATGTGCTATTTTTGTGAAAATTTCATTGCCTAATCGCATTAGTCTCTGTTTTGTCTCATTTATATGCACATTTAATGGTTTAGAAGTCTGTGTGTTTTCCTAAGTATGTTTTCAAGAGAAGTTATATCAGTTCAGTCATTGCTCTTCCTACAATCTACTCTCAGACATAATTACACCAGGGCACCCCAGTTTTTCAGAAAGGTTAAAATGACTATAAATTGCATGAGCTTTGGTAGATAGTCAGTGTAGAAGAGGTCATCTGTGATTAGAGCTGTTAGGAAAAAATTGAGAGGGGAGAAAAGATAACTTGCAGATATGGCACAGATGCAGTTTGAGCTGAGAATGGACTGTCAAATCCAACAAGTCAGAATGAGTATAATTCCAGGACATGAAGGAGAAGAGATTCGTATCTGTGTCTTGGGCAGTTGCCAGTCATTGCCATTAGATGGCTCTTGGCAGCCACTTAAAGCAAAGGGTGTTCTTTCAAGAAAGGTGTCTGTCTTGGGTTTTTTTACTTTTTTTTTTTTTGAGAAGGTGGTTGTTCCTTTTTGCAGATAGTGGCTTGTATGCAGGTGACTGGATGGAGCAACAAGAACAAGCTTTGTGACCCTGTCAGAAGGCAGAGATGCAGCAGAGCTTGACAGAGCTGATGGCCCTGGGAGCAAGTAACAGACAGGACAGGTGCAATTGTATTCTCACAAAAAAGTTTTTACAGAATATACTTAGCCCTGGAAAAATGGTTAGACAGTAGAATGCTTTCATATTTACATTCTCTGTAACGCATGCAGAAGAGAAAAAGCCTCACTGGCACGTAATATACTACTTTAATAAGTGTTTGATCAGGTTGCTAAACTTTAAGCTCTGCTGTGTCAGACAAAATGTGACAAGTAGTTAGTCTGATTCTCACTGCACTTCAGTGAAAGACACAAAATCCATGTTTTATATCCAATTGGACTATAATGAAAAAAAAAAGTACTCTTGCCCACAGTTTTTGTCCAGAAGCATAAAGATGATCGTATAATCAGAGTGGTTGTGGCTAGAAGGCACTTCTGGAGATTGTTCAGTCCAACCACCCTGCTTGGAGCAGATCAACTGGAGCAGGTTGCTCAACACCGTGGCCAGTTGGGTTTTGAATATCTCCAAGGTTGGGGACTTGATAATCATGTTCTGATGCATAGGGTTGTTTTTCCTCAGGTACTGTGGTTTGTATTTCCATATCTGGAAGTTCACAAGGTTCCTGTCTGCCTGCTTCTCCAGCCTGTTGGCTTTGAAAGGCAGCACAACCATCTGATCTGTCAACCACTCTTCCTAGTTTGGTGTCTCCAAACTGGCTAAGGTGTACTTGGATCCCATCATTGAGATCATTAGTGAAGATGAACAATATTGGCCCCTGTATTGACCTCCTTTGGTACACCACTAGCTGGACTTTGTGCTACTGATAGTGACCCTTTGAATCCAGCAGTTCAGCCAGTTTTCAATCCAACTTACCTAGTTTGAACTTCATCAATTTGTTTGTGATATTGACACTTTTTTTTCTTCACTATTCTAGCAATAGAGATTGTTTGTTGTATAAATTCACTGCCAGCTTAAAATTGTAGAGGTTGAAATTCATCCCCTACTTTTAGCAAGTAGCGGGTAGGTGCCATTGTATAACAGTGTTTCTTCAACCCCTCTGGAAAGGAATTTTAATTAATGCTTTAGGTGATATTTGAGGAGTGTGAACTTTGGCAACTTCTTGAATATTTTCAAGTAGTTTAAACACATCCATACTGACTTGTGTTTTCAAAAATCACACTTCAAATGTACTAAAATCTAACAGTCTGAGAAGCAAAAGTTGCATATTGGTAGTGGTGAAATAATTTTAATAGGCAGGAGTATTTATTTAGCAGCAAAGCTAGGGGCTGAGCAGTTACGCTAATGTAGAGTGAAAAACCTCAGTTCTTAAAACATCAGATAACGTTCAGAAGTTGACTGTCCTGAAATCTTTTCTTGAATGCAGAAGGGGAGGCATCTAATAGATTCTTTTGTTTGTTTATATAGAGGATACAGTCTTTAAAATTTAAATTAATTTAAAGTTACATGCTATGCATTGAAGTTCTTATTTGTTGAGAACTGTGAATAAAACTATTTCATATTGAATGATTTTTAAAACACAACTGAAAAGCAAAACACTTGTAATGGGAAGTTAGGAGGCTGGGAAATAGAGGCACAAATTTTGAAGTTTTGAATTCTTTCCTTTTTGGAGGTGTTGCTTTTCATCGCTTTTCAAACATTGGTCAGTAGCTCCATGACCATTCTACACACCAAAATGCACATTTAACATAGCAGCGGAATTTTCTAGGGAGATAAAATAGAGAAAGCTGGAGTTTGTTGTTAGAGGATTGGAGTTTGGGCAGGTGAAAGCTATTGAAAAGAAAGGGTTGTTCATACCTGAGGTTGGAACTGAAAATGGATTGAGGAAGGCTTGACGATGCAGTGTATTCTGACTATTTTCATGAAGGAGTGAAGGTAGGAAAGACCCTAAAACAAGGAAGATTACGCACAGGACCAAGGAAGTTAAATAGCTACTTTAGTATTGGTTGTATTCTAGATCTTTGCCCTGTAACCAGTAGTGCAAGCAGATTTCCTAGTTCACTTGCTGAGATAGTTTGCAAGCCAGTCACACTGTGTCTTAGTGATACAGTTGATAAAAGATGTATCTGTCGTTCTCCTTGGAAGAAGTGTTGCTCTTAAATTAATGTTGTCGCCTACCTATAACTCAATTTTACGTGTTTTTGCTAGTAGTAAAGAGCAAAAGTGGTGAACAGAAGGCTGGTGATGTATTTTCAAGACATTAAAATGCTCAGTCTGACACAGACTAGCATTAATTTGATGCCTGTCCTTTTACTTTGGACTGTTGCTTTTGGGTTTTGTTTTGCTTCCCCTTTGATCCAGCTAAGAGATACGATCTTTGCTAGTAAACACTTTCCCATGTCTCCGTTAGACTATGTGTCAAGTGATTTCAAAAGTACAGTGCTGTTTTTCAGTTTCCTCACTTAAAAGTTAAGATTATTCTTACAGACATATTCTATTCCTGAGGGGCTCTGGAGTCAAGGTGTTTTGGAAACCTCTTTTCTTTAGGAAGCATTGATAATGAAAGTATGTAAAACTAACCAGATATTATTTCCTGTGGGTCCCATAGTAACTTTTTAACCCTTAATTGTGTGATTGGCATAAAAGCTATTTCACTCTTTTCAAGTCAGGAGTCCTACCTTTGGATGCGTACAGTCCTGCCTTGGGGGTTATTGTGCACAGTAGATCTATCCATTATACCTGAATGAGGAAAAAGACTTTTTCCTCAAAGTCTACTGTAGCAAAGTTTTATTATTAGAGGGTCTGCAGTGTTTAAGAACACAAGGAAACCTTAAAGCTTTCTAGAAGAAACAGCTTATCAGCAAACTATGTTTTTAAAAAAGTGAGGTAAACATGAAATTCAGTTTTGGTAATCTTTCAAATGCCAACAATGAACCAGATAACAGATTCTCTCTCATATCCATGAATACATTCTTACACTGACTTCAATTTAAATCATATTCCTATTGGTGTGAAGAAAGGCGTGGCATAGACAGTAAGTAGCAGCTGGAATATTGGAGAGAATAGACACAGTAGGTTTAGTGTTTCTCTGTAGAGGCTGTTTTATTAAATCAATTCTTAACTATCTACTTTTCCATTTAAAAAATGTTATCAGTACAGCGTTTACTTAGATTTGGTATCTAATTGTGCTATAATGATTAATTTACATGAAAATTTTGGAAATGAAGGTTCAAATCTGGCCAAATAAAACACTTCTAATTCTGCTTATATAACCATCACCTAATGATGACCTTAACTTCCATAGATGGGATCATAAGCCTATTTATTATGTTTCAGTTTTACTTAAACAGATCTTTGTCTCCTTTTGTATGTAACATTAGGGCAGAGGAACACCCAGATTAAAGACACTGAATTTGAGATGAGTCCACAAAGTTCTGCTTTGCTGAACATAGTGGTATGCTTATTATTCATAAAGTGTAAGGTCAAGGCAGACATGGATATCTTAAGTGTCTGGCTTATTTATGCAATAACTAGAATGGCATTTAGTGAAGTGCCACTATCACAGTTCTGAGAAAGTCTGTGCTCTAGTAATAAGCCATTTATTTGATCCTCTCAATACATGAGCTAAAAATCAAATTATTTAATAAAAAACTATGATTAATTTTTACTTGTAATAAGCTGAAAACAAGCTACCATTGATATACCTAGGACAAGACACTTTAATGCTTCTTTTTCGCAGTATGGTCATAGTTACTTGCAAACCAGGTAGAGAATGTACAGTAACCCCCTTTTTTAGCATAAGAATGATAAGTTGAGGTTTATTGACATATTCTGTGACAGCATCAAGAAAATTATTTTTAAAAAAGCAATTACTGCCAAGTTCAAGGTGAATATTCAGGAAGTCCTATGCTCCTTTTTTTGATACTGCATTTAGTAGGCACTGCGCTGAAAATGGATTCACTTCTTTTCATCTTCAATTTCGAGGATCTTTCAATTCCCCAGACTTTCAGGGGACTAAAATATATATTGTGATTAAAGTTACTCTGTGAAATTTGCAAAATATATAACAAGCTGGATATTTTGGCCATTGGGTATGAAATTGAAAACTTTGGGCATCTGCCTTCCCCTTTATTTACTTTTCTTAAAGCTTTTGCAGGACATTAGTCTTGGTATAGGAAGGTTGCAGCTGACCTGAACACAGGCAAAGAGCTGCAGTTTCTTAATCAACTGTAACATCAGAACAGTGTTGCAACTGAACATATCTATTGTGTATCTATATGAATAACAAAATATATACATATTTTATTAGAGAATGAAATTACTGTAAAGAGTGTTTAGAAGACTAACAAGTCATACTGGTTTTAAACTTTAAAACAGAACTTTTACTAGATTCATTCAGTCATTAATTTATATCCTATATGAGCTATGACCATAGAGCTGAGGTCATACAGTCAGCACTGATGGCTTTGGCCCTCAATGGTTCTTAGTCCCCGAGGTCAAGGCAATGAGACGTGAGAGCACTTTTACAAGAAAAGTTAGGGATGAAACAAGCTTGTTTTCAACTTTATGCACAAAGATTTTGTGCTATTTGCCCGTCTCCCAAGAGTTCAGCTGCTCCTGCTGATGCTTATCATGAGCATAAACATGATGCAGAGCAAGACAACAATGTTTTTTTTCAGAGTGCTTGATGCAGTCTGAAATACTTCTGAAGGATGTTTCCTGAATTAAGAGTTGAAACACAGTTTTAGTTAAATGAACACTCACTAGTGTTCGTAGCTGGATTGCCACAGAGTACAGTGTGATCCTGCCATGCGGGCCAGGGGTTTTCCAGCCTGTGCTGTGCCTCAGTGCTGCAGGGGGCTGGGCTCAGTTTGGTATAAGTAGAATCTAGCAGTAAATGTGTTCTGAATTCCTGAATAGGGATCTCCCTATTTCATGTTACTTGATTCCAGTATTTACAGATACTAGTATTGAATCTTAAAAAAAAAAAAAATAAAATTAAAAAACAAACCAAAACTTTCAATTGAGAGAAGTTATTTTTAACCTTCAAGTAAGGTATAAAAACTTTTCCACTAATTCATCTTCGTTATGTAATATTCCATGAATAGGTGAATTAAAATGAATTATTTAGCTGGTGCTCCAACCTCCCTTTTTTGACTGAGTTTAGAATATTCAAGCATTTAAACTTTTATTCACTAGAACTAACTAAAATAGCAATTGTGCACATTGCTCCTTGATGAGAAATGGATTTTAAGAGTTGGCACTGGATGACACTGGGTGTGAAACTGAATGTTATCATCATGTGTTAATGCTTTTAACTTGAGTAACTGCAGATGCAATTCAATGCTTTTTCTAGTTTGTAAAGGTTAGTGCCTTGAAAACGCCTACTGGGCTTTCAATAGAGGAAAAGTTATACTTCCAAAATGCCTAATCAATTAAAGCCTCAAAGGTCATATGGCTATTTACATGTAGATAGGAACAAATTTTACCTTGATAACAAAAATGATAACGCTAATCAACAGTAACCTATAAATACAGGGAATGATCAGCCCCTTTCACACAACTGGAAACAAGTCAGAATTGCGTAGTTCCTGACTTGGTTGAAAGATGAGTGACTCTCATATATCATTCTGTCAACTCATTTGAAAAGGCATTTTGTGGCTTGCAGGGAAGATAGACTTGAGGATCTCATAAGGAGCTTATAGGAAATTCATGTCTGTTGTTTATAGCAACTATAATCTGTGTGCATTTGTAGCCTGTTGTACTTATTAATGTTGGTGGATGATGCCCTGCGGTTATTCCCTAGTGCATTCCTCTGCTGAGAGTAAAGCTTAAAGAGAATATTCCAGCAGTTTTGTGGTCCCCTGCCAGCTCATTAATTTAAGGAGCACGCTTCCTGAGCTCACTGTAGGCAAGAGGAGTTTGTCTTATCGCTACCAAAACTAACCAAATAGCCATCTACCTATTGGTGTCTTTGTATCTTTCACAGTTCAGTTTTTAAATTGCAGGCACTTGTTCAGCTTTCATTTAAGATGATCTTCGAGAGAGAGGTAATCATGTTTAGTTAACTTAATCATATCAGTGAGGGCAGATGAAGACTTTGCAATACAGTTCTTCCAGTGTGAGAACAGATAAAAGCTTCTCAACAATAAAGATCAATAAAAAGACTCAGTGTGCTGAAGTGCCTCATATCAACAGCAGCTGATAAATTATTAAACAATTTACCTTCTGTAATGTCTCTGGAGTGCAGTGTTGGAGCTGTGTTGTACTGTGACTGACAACTTGGAAGGCCTCTTGGTAAAGAGTATAAAGAATATGCTGGATAATGTATGATTTTTTTTTTTTTGTCTCCTGTAAAAAGAAGCCTAATAAAATAATGCTTTATTTATTTTAGTGGAAGCATCATCTTCTCTCTGACCTTAGTGTATTTTGCATTGAAGAGAATGATTTTTCTGGAGCTGGATTTTCTGGAGCTGACTGCTTTATGTGAGGTTTGAAATAAACCTCTGCCAGTACCATGTGATCACTTGTTATAGCTACATCTGTGCCCATGTAAAGGCTGGGGAAGAAGGGAAAGGAAGAGACATGTTTTTGAATAAATAAAATGCATATTTTTTTTAAGAAAGAGACATAAAGTTGTTAGTGAATAATTGTTAAATTAGAGCACTTATATGTACATAATGCATGGCTTTTGTGCTGGTTTGGCTGGGATAGAGTTAATTTTCTTCGTAGTAGCTAGTATGGGG